>NW_020955512.1:200296-343011 GCF_003031625.1 Empidonax traillii
CTGTCAATCACTTACATAAATACATACAATTAGTTTGATCCAGCAAGATCCTGAACACATGTAAATTCTCGGGCTTTAGAAACCCGAGCGACTCACTAGGGTGCACACAGTATCTTGCAAGTACAGAGTTAAAGATACAAAATGACAGGAAAAGAGAAGAAGAAAAAAAAAAGAGAACAAAAGAAAAATCCAAGTACTCCCTTTGCACAGAGGCACTGAAGCATCCATCCCAGGTTTTTTGGATTAATTTTACCACTCCAGTGTTGTCCAAGTGGCACAAGGGGCTGAACTCCACCCCTAGGTCTGCATCTTTGAGATAGAAACCATAAATTAGGACTGTGTGGTTAAAAGAACATTATGCTCTCTTAAAAAGCATGTGATGTTTGGGGAAGCTTTGGAAACTTTCCTCCAATTCACCTTCCAATTTCAACTGCAGAAAGCACCAGTCTCCATGGGGCAGAACAACACAGAGATCACATTACCTACCAAATGCAAATAGCACTAGGCAGATGCCCCAACAGCACACAACAGGAGTTACTGTGAGGTTGTTACACCTTAATTTAATCTGCAGGCTGGCCAACAATTCTGGAGCATCAGGTGAATTTGACTTGCCAAATTAAAAGTCTGAGAACACAAAATGCACAACACCGGTAGGTGGAAGCCACTTGAAAGTATTCTTGAACAGAATTGTTGCATATTTATGGACAGAAGCAGATCAGCTGTAACCAGAATGGAAAACCACCCACACCCCCCTCAAACCATCAAGCTGGGAATTTGTGATGTATACCTTCAGAAAGGTCTTCAAGGAAAGACAGTCCCAGGTTTAACTACAAACCCTGCTTTTGTCCAGATGTAGAAAACAGCTTTTGTAACTACAGGAAAATCCATCACTACTGAGGATGCAGAGTAGACAGAGCCAGACTCTTTTCCAAGGTGCACAGCACTACACTGGGAGGCAACAGTCAAAATGAAGCACATGAAACTGCAATCACACATAATAAGGATTTTTTATACTAGAAGAGGTTGCCCAAAGAGGTTGTGGACTCCATCCTTGGAGGGGTTTGGGTCTGGTGGAGAAGTCCCTGGGAAACCTGCTCTGTTTGACTGGCTTTATGCAGCTGGATGGACTGGATGGCCTTTGGAGATCCATCTAACCTAAATCATTTTATGATTTAACTCTGCAGGAAAAAACCATTTGCTTTAATGCTGTACACAAGCCTTGGAAGTGCTATCTATAAAGGCTTCTTAAAAATACAAGAATTAAAAAAAAACCAAAGACATCCAAACAGCATGAAATGTACCGTAATAATGAAGAAAGTTTACATAATACAAGGTTTCTACTCATGTCTGTTAAGTGAGTTATGGTCTGTTAATTGCTCCACTTCATGGCAGCCTGTTTGTTATGAACCCACCAGGCATGAAAAGAATGTGAAGAATATCAGGTAGAAAACACCTGGAAATTTCTTCTGACACAATTTGTTTCAACACTTACTAATACTGTGTGAATTATTTATACAAAAAGATAGGAATGCACCAGAGTACCAAGCAAAGTCTTTAAAGAATCTTTGAGACATTTCATTTTCAGAAGTTTAACCTGGCACCTATCAGTTTTCCTCTGATGTAGGGTAAACAGCAAGGGCAAAGCAGCTTTTCTCTTGAAAGTGTCAGTTTTAAATACTCCTGCCATTAGCAGGAGCTCCTGAACCTGGCAGGTCACCGTTGATATGATCAAACAGCACACAATTATTTAATGAAGTCCACTGGATAAAAATTTACCCTGCCTGCATTCATCTTTGAACAGTGAAATTGTTTTTGCTTTATTAAATTTTAAGACTGCCGCTAAGAAAGCCTATTAAGAAAGATCTTTTTAAGCTCTCAAAAGTATAGCTGGATACTTTGTACCGCTGCTACTCATGATCAGCATTAAAATCATTATAATCAGATAATTTCAGGGCTTTAGGGAACCATGCTCTACCATCTGGGGACTGGCCATGCTGGAGTAAATCAGGCACAACTCCATTGATGTTGAAGGAATTAGTATTAGTTTTGATAATTTTATAATCCTACAGGCCATGTTTTGCCATGTACCAATTTTAATAACAAATAGGGTCCAAATGATAAAAAAAGCTCTCAGCAAAAACCAGCTGATAGCCAGGAACAGTTTGCTGGTGGCAGAACACCAGAAGTGAGACCCACTGAGCCTGAAAGGTGCCATCCAGAAGCCCTGTCCCTGCCGTGGTTGTGTCCACCCTCTTCTGCCTGAGCATCGCTGGAAACACTCACGGCCCAGGCAACAAGCGGAGAAACCAGCCTGCAGGACTGAGGAGGAGAGGGCTTTGCTAAGAATTACTTCTGCAACCACTAAAAGAAGGGGATTTTTCCCCCCCATCAGTTTCACACAAATATTTCTCATTTCCCAGGAATGCTTTGCTGGTTATGGAGGTCCTCAAAAACAGCAGCAACCAAAAAAGTCTGTGCTTCAACATA
This sequence comes from Empidonax traillii, assembly GCF_003031625.1. NCBI lineage: Eukaryota > Metazoa > Chordata > Aves > Passeriformes > Tyrannidae > Empidonax > Empidonax traillii. The sequence goes on from NW_020955512.1 coordinate 202,784, forward strand.
AATGTTATGGACTACAATATAAATGAGATTTCATAAGATGCAGTAGAGATCAGGCTAAGAAAATCCAGAGAGTTCAAGAGTTAGGCATTTTTAAGTATGTGTAAAACCAACCACCTCGAAATGAATCCCAGTAACATTTGTTCAATTATTCCCACATATAAAGATGCATTTCTCTATACCAAGTTTTCTGGTGCTTAGGACTGTTTCCAACGCAAGCAATGCGAGCTCATCCTGGTGGAATAACTCGTTAATTACCCTCATCCTAAATTTCTCAACGCTTACTTCCACGAGAATTCTGTGAGGATTTTAAGTCTAGGAGAAGAGGTGCTCTAGGTGATTCAAGGATTTTAAAAAAAAAAATGAAAAAGAAAAAGAAACAAAAAAAGAAACTCAGACCTGTAAAGTATGCTGACTGGACTGAGGCATCTTTTACTCCAAAGAAAATGTCACCACCCTGGTGGTACAAGGTTCCGTCTGCACACCCAAGTCACACCAGCAGATGAGGCATATGCTGCATTTGAGTATTAGGAACGTTAACTAGGTCAGTGGTTACTAAATAAACGAGGCATTCAGACTTCCAGTCACTCCAAGAAATCAACCCTCCTTCTCAAGTGTCAGGAGACAAGCGCAGCTCAGAAACAAATTCGGAAATCAGTCTTTGATCAGCAGTTTCTGCAAGTTCAAGATTATCTTGGTTTCCATCTCTGGTTAGCACAAGATGATAATTTTGTGTTAAGCAGCAGTTCCATCAGAGTGCTGTTTTAAAAGGTGACACCATTTCTTTTAATGGCGCTCCATAAAAGCGTAAGAAGCTACCAACAGTTGTCTTCACTGGGTGAGCATCATCCAGTGCCATCGGTGTGCATCCCTATTCCAGCCGGGAGAATCACGTAAATGATGATTACTTTCCTCAGCCAGAATATTCAGTGAACATGAAAAATACTTGAGTTCTTACAAAACACTTGTGTCGGTTCCTTGGCTTCTCCTGAGACACGGGAGCGAGTGATTTGCAACCATCCTGAACACGCAGCAGCAGGCACATTTCCAAAGCAACCCAGCAAAGCGGGATACAAGCAGACAGGCAAATCACAGGGGCCGAGGAAGCTGCTGGACATCAGAGTCATCTCCGTGATAAAGCACAACAGAAGGGCCAAAAGTGTGGCAGGTGCTGTTTTACAGCAGGGCTGTGGGTTGTCTCTGCCCTGCCATAGGCCCCTGGGAAGGGCTGCTTGGGAGGGGGGGGGGGAAAAACAAGCCAACAACAAAATCACCACAGGAGCTACCAGAGAAGGCAGTGAGAACTGATGATGCTTTCTTAAAACGTAAAAACACCCCCAAAAACAAAACCAGCTGAATTTTCAGTCCTCTTCTCCCCAGCAGGACTCTTTGTAAGAGAATATGTAAAGAATACAAGAATGTATTTTCATATAGGAAAATTATTTAAAGTTGAATTATTCCCCTAGTTCTATTTCTAATAAATCTCCTTTGCTTCATAAAAATGGGATTAAGTATTCAAAGACTTTTTGAAGACAAGACCATTTACTTTTGCATGTATACACACCGAAGAGAAAATTATCTACACATTTTTTTAAAAGAACTAAAGGCTTTCCCCTGGTAAATAAATAATTAAAAAATTAATCTTGCTTATTAATTGTTGCCTTTTGAATGAGCAAAGCTTTTAGTTGTGTCAAAGCTATTAACAGTGGCAGTTGTACATTAAGCAAATTAAATATTCAGCAGCCTCACTCCAGTGCCCTTCTGTAATTGCAGATTGGTTACCAACCACCTCGTCTCTCTGCTAAATAAAAGGGTATTTCTGCATTTATTTTAAAGCTGATCTCAGGTTTCAGTAGAGATTTTATGCAAATGGTTATGATAATTATTTAAGTATCCAGGGAATTTTTGCTGTTACAGAAAATCAAGGCAAGAGTGTGCAGTTCCTAGGAACCGTCCCACTCCATGTTTAGAATTGTGAAAAGCTGTGCTCTATTAATAAAAGCTTGAATGTGCATTAAATCTTTTACTTCCTATTTAGTGGGGGGAAAGACTCCATGTGCCTTGTTTTCCAGTATGACCAGTGACCCATCTGGAAACAGAAATCAGCAGACACTTCTGTGCCATGGACTTTCGTTCTATCTCTGGCCAGCCACTGGCTGTACCAATTTCACCTATTTTCCTGAAAAAGTTGGCTCAGTCACTACAGAGCTGCTCCAGGACAGGAGGAAGATGCCATCACCACCTTTTTCTCCAAGTTATTTGACTGTACCCTTGGGAAGTGAAACATTTGAGCTCCACTCTGTGCCAGGAGGGACCTACAGCTCCATCACCTCAGACCCACCTTCCACACAAGATCTCTCCCCTCAAGATTAATGCCCAAATATCACACCAGGTAAAATACTTCCAGTCTCTAAATTGTATTTAAAAGGTCTGTGAGACACTGAGCAAATTATAACAGAGAAATCAAGGGAAAGGGCTGCTCTGGGCACAAGTGAAGCTCCACTACAGCTACCCCACGTTGAAAGCCTCATGGAGAACCAGAGACTGCTGATTTTCTTCAGTCCAAGGTGGAGGTTTTAATTTTGGCCTTTTCCTGCACAGTTCAGCTGTCCAAAGATGACTCTGTGGACCTACAGACAGCCAGCACAGCCCACTGTGCGCTGCTGAAGCAGTCAGTGGGTGTGATGTATAAATGGAGAGTGATGGAAGTTGCCAAGCTGATCCCAGTTTTTATTTGGGATGAACTGTCTTTAAGTGAGATTTACTGATCTACTAAGGGCAAAAAAAAAAAAAAAATCCATAAAAATAAGCTGTTCTAAGGCACACTGCATTGCATTTTACACATTATTACTTACAGGGAGAGTTGTTTAATGGATGAGAAAAATCTGAAGTCTCAGAAAAATCTCAGTTCACTATGTGTTCAAGCTCCCTTTTGTATTAATTAGTATGACAATATTTTCATGGTGTTCTAAATACACACTGTGCATATATACACAGTTAGTATTTATCATAGCAATACATATTCCATACTATATCTAAAAATTAAAAGCACTGTCCCAAAATCAAACCCGTGATGAGATAAAAAGCTAAACAGACAGTGTTACATGCAGGATTACTAAGACCACATGGAAAAGCATTAAGAGTTTGAGATTTTAGAAAGTCTTTCTGGGTCACTCACTGTTACAGCAGCAGCTAAAATTATACTTTAACCTGGCTTGTCTTGCAGTATCTAATAATCAGCTCGAATTTCAGGTAACATGAACCCTCCCGCTAAGATACCTCCGCAAGATGTCATTCAAGATAACTGCACCTGTTTCAGCGGGTGTGTTAAGACACATCTTTCTGTTTGACTTCATGAGCTCACAAAGGATGAGCCACCAGACCAATTTCAAGCCATCTGCACCGTCTCCTACCCCAGCATGGCACAGACAGGCAAGTGGGTCTGCTGGCACCCAGGCGGGACGTGCACGGGCTATTTCTGGAGTCCCCCTAAATAGACATAAAAAGTTACCACGAGTTTTATAACCAACCTCCCCAGTGACCACACAGATGAGGAACTGATATCCTGAATTTTCACTACTCACCCAGAGGGACTGGGAAGTGAGAATACAGTTCCACACAGTGCTGTCACAAAACTCAAAGAACAGCCTGAGGTTGGAAGCAGATTTGAAGATCGGAAATTAACAGGATTGGCACACAAAGGAATTGGGGAAGAAGCCTTAAAACTTTTAGCACTATTTTGAGTTTTTATTATAGAAGGATGAATATTACTACTGATTATTCCCCAAAGAGCTTGCACCATGAATCAACTTCTCATTCACCCGATTGCTGAAGACGTAGGTGCCTAATAAAAACAACTAATAATTGTAAATCTTTTACTTCCACAAACAAAGGACAGAAAAAGTTGCTCTTTCCCCTTCACCAGGAAGGTGAATCCTTGCAGGCATCAAAACCACTTGGCACAAGCAAACAAGTAGTGCTTTTTAGATACAGTGATTAGAGTCTATGACACTGAAATCACCGTTAGCATAATATATAATTTGCTAATATATACACATCCAAAGCACAAGAAATCTTGAACCAAGAAGAGGACAAACTGAGGAGCTCTGCCAGCAAGTTCATTTTCTACTCCTTTGGTCTAATGGTTTAGGTCAGTCTCTAACAAAATATTTGTTGGCACACAGTTATAAGATTCCTCATTTCTTTAAGGATATAACAAGCTGCTGGAGGAAAAGCAAAATCAAAGGTGTAAATAAAACCACAAATGTTAAGTGAACATCTGGTATTCTGACACTGGACTTAACAGATGCATTTTTCCTTCACTGCTAACCACGATCTTTGATTTTTGATAACTGCATGAACCTATAAGCATGCATTGGAAGCTTTTACTTTGTATTTTTGAGCCAGTCAGAGATACAGATCATGATCCATTACCAGCTTACAGACTCAAGGTGTGAAGGAATTGTAGAAACCAACCTCATTTTGAAAGAAGGAAGTATTTCTTTAAAGTATTCCTTTATTTAAGGAACCCCACATCTTTAATACAAGAAAACACCAGACAAGTAATAAAAAAAGTTAATTGCTGCAGTCTAACTTGCTTTTTTTTTTTAAATACAATTTTGTCATTAACAATCTCATTACCAGCTTATGCTCCAAGTCAAGAAACTGTTACTGTTTCTTATACTTTAAAAGGAAATGCACATAACATTTGGCAGAATAATAAAGCAAAATCTGAATTTTCTGGTTCACATGTGTATATATTAAACACAAACTTTTTTAGAGTTTGTACTAAAAACATTATTCTGGAACAGTTACCATGTCAAAGTTAAATAATCTTATTAGAAGGCTGAAACAAAACACAGACAGTAGACAAAACCCTAACAAATTTTTAAAAAGCATACGCAAGAAATGGCTGTGCTTTTAAAGAAAAGTCTTCAGCTCCTGAGGACTCTTGTGGGTAATAATTCAACAGGATGACAACCATAGCTATGCGTTTATTTGCATCAGCTGGACATCAGAAGAACACCAGAGCATCACAGATGTTGCTTTCCAGATGCACACACCCTCACATTAAAACTTTTCATACATTCAAAATGTTGACAACACTGAAGGAGGGAAGCTGACAGAAATGTGTTAATCCCAGCACCTCAGTGGACACAGGACGTTGCCTGCATGGATTTACCATGATGGTTGGTCCAGTTGAGTCAGATTCATTCCAGAAAACAGGTTCCTAAACCAAAACATGGAAGACCACCTGCAGACATTCCTTACTTTCTCCAGCTAACTTTAAAATGAATGGGTTGTTTGATATTGTCTTGTTTTGAAACAACATACTTTTGTCTCCCCAGTCGTGTTTGTGAAGCCTAAGGTTGGTTAATGAGTTTGAAGGACACATTTTTGCCACATTACTGAAGGAATGCAGCGAGCTATCCTGGCAACCTGAACACTAAAAAATAATTTACAATATAAAATCTGCAAGCAGGAATAACCAGAAAAAATATTTTCAGATAGTTTTTGCTTCCAACTGCCAAGTCAAATTTTTTTATTAACAAATATTTGCATTATTAAAGCTTTATTAACATCTGCTGAAAAAGCTCAAGGTGAGGGGGAAATGACCATGCTGAAAGACAGTTTCTTTCACCCTCCCTTCTGACAAGGTTTTCTGCATTCCTGTGCCAAGGGCATGTCTGGCTAAAGGATAGCCATCTCAGCTGCTGTGATGAAAGCAGGCGTTGCATTTGATCTGCCGAGAGCTCTCCTGGGTATTGTCCTATTGATCTCTCCCGAGCCACTGGAGCGGTGGTGTTCCCCAGCATCCCACCAGCACTGTCCCATGTGCTGTTTGGAAGCTGCAACACCACTCCAGAGCTCCTTTGCTAAAGCTTTGTAACCAGAGGATGTGTGTTTCAGCAAGAGCTGGGCTACCAGAAAGTCCACGTTGGAAAGCACTTCGGTTTTCCTCCTTTTTGCACGCCACCAAAGACCCCAAAAGTTATCAGCACGTGAAAGAAACATGTCTTAGACCTTAACTGTGTTATATTTCATTGATGAAGTATGGCAGGAACATCCTTACCGCTCTAGAAAATGCAGTGCCTTGTTTCCAAAGCAGCAGCTGCACCTCCTTTCCCCAACACTTGCTCTGTCAGCGCTCCCCAGCTTGTGCCAGAAGGGCAAGGACTGAGCACCTCCACCAGCTTCACACAAACCCAGTCTCTCTAAAAGCCTTAACCCAGTTCCATCCCACCAAATTTTCAGTTGCTGGGGGTGCCCATGAACACCTTTGCCCATGCCTCCAGTTGTCCAACACACCCCTTGGGATGCCCTCCCCATTACAGAGAGAACCAGGGTGCTGGGTGTCCTCTTTGGCCACCTCCAGTGACTGCCTGCAGCTACATGAAATACTGTAAGTCTTTGATCAATCATCAGACTAACAAGTGTACCAGAAGTAAAACTGTCTCACAGTTATTTCGTTTTCAGTTTCCATGTGATTTTTCAGACTCTTTGGATTTCTCACCTTCTGTGCTCTTCATTTCTTTCCAGTGAAATGTTTACTGACAACAACTGGTAGGCTAATACAAAAACAGGGGTTTGAAGTTATTTGCTTCTAAGAAATGGAGACCAAATATCTGAGAAATCTCTCCAAAACCCAAAAATCTGAGAAACTGAGCAAGTCTCAGCATGTTAGTCAGATGAAAAAAAACACCAAAAACAAACAAAAACATTACTGCAAGGACATGGGAAATGGAATTGTCATCTCTGTGCTTTGATGTACAGGGAAAAGTATCCCTCTGTCTTCTAAAAAAGTAACTGTGATCACATTCTGCTATTCAATACCTTGCATTTCAACAAGGGCTGTTTGATATTTTTAACAAATACCAGAAATAAATCAAAGCTCTATTTCTGAAGTGTCTGAAGCCGTGTGCCTTCCCCGCTGCTCTCCCTCCTCCCTTCCTCTTACTCCAGAGGCTGATGACCTCTCCAAGGCAATGCTTTCTGATTCTATTTAGTATATTTAGCTGGTCCCTAAGATAGACTAGTTTCATTATAAACAAGTTATTGTAATCACAGGTGCTTCTACTGAGAACTTGAACACGGACAAATGGACTTACGTAGGCGGAGAAATAAGGGGAATGGACTCTCACTGTCCAGAACCTCATGCTATTTGGCTGCAATATATATTTTCCTATATGCAAGCTAATCAACAGCTACACTGTTCTCAGGGAGAACCTGGGATGGGTACAGGGAACTACAAATCCCTCACTGCCTGTTTAACAGCTGACAGTAAGAAGAAAGAAGGAAGTCAAGAAGCGCTCGGCATGCGTTGGGAAGCTACGATACATCTGCATCCACAATACATTTTTATTAAGTAATAAGGAATAACAAAGCAGAAAGATTTCCTTCCTTCCAAGTTGTTAAAATTTTCCAGCCGACGGATCCCGAGATTAGTCACAACACAACTATTTCATCACACGGATAAAACAAATGCATCCACTCTGGCAGGCGATACGGCCACGCCGCACCTCGGAGCATGACATGACGCACAGATGCTGGCAATCTGGGGAGGGGGTGGCAGCCTGCTCCACACATCTGTTATTGTGGGAAAAAGCCATGTTGGTGTTCTGTCAAATTGCTCTATTAGTAATGAATACAGCTGTTTCACATCGGATAATCTGTGTTCCAACACTTCACTAAGTGACTCCGTGCAGAACTATGCCCTGCTGTTCATGCTCGGCTGTAATTCTGATTATCGAGGGAGATGCCACTGTGCTTTTTTTTAAAAAAAAAAAAAAAAAAAAAAAGTTGAGCACAGCTGTTTGTGCTTCAAGGAATGTCAAAAGAAATCACTTCTTCCTGCCATGTATGGATTTTTCACTGGAAATCACAATGTACTCTGGCATTACGGCAACTGCCCACTGGTAACAGATGTGCCACGTGAGCTGGCTGAGAGCAAGGGTAGTGCTGACCAAGGTTTAGCATTAAGACATGCAGGGCTCAGAAGTTACCACCATCTCAGGGTTCAACTTGAGGCTCAGGTAAAGGAAAATATGACCATCCTCCTCCCCTTGATAAATCCCTGAATGGAAATAAGTAAATGATTATCTGTGTTAACACTCTTAACTGAAAACTGAAGCGGAACATCCCAGTGCTTGAGGTTATAGTTTTTGCTTACTACCCTTTTGTCACAGCCAAAACTGATGTTGCATCAAACATGTTCCCTCTTAGGAAGTCATTTCAAACACAAAATACTAAGCCCTAAGTCTACTGAGACATGAACTGTTACAACAACATCTTAAACCGGGCTACAGGTGCAGCACTGCTCCCCTTTGAAACACCCGACCTGCAATGGGAACATGGAATTTGCATCGGTTTTCCCCACAGAGCTCAGCTTTCAGACTTTGTGAAGCTACAGACAAACCTGAGGACAGAGCTCCTTTGTGTGCAAGGCCAGGTGGGGAGCTGGGTCCCGCTGCTGGCAGACACCTCGAAGGAGCCTCTCTTTGTCTGCAGGTAACAAAACCCTCTGCTTCCAGCAGATACAGTACAATGATTAACACGATAGGAAAGCATGTGCACCAGTAAAATGAGGCTGATGGTACTGTTTTATAGTGAAAAAAAAAAAAAAAAATCAGTTTCGAGACGACACACAAGGCCAACAAAAAGTTTTCCAGTTTTCAGGCAGTAGCAAAAACTTAATAAAGGGAGAGGGAAAACAGCCAAGCAGAAAGGAAAACTAATTCACAGGTACATAAACCTTGTATTTGGATGTGTGTTTTTGAGGCTCTCTCAGTCAAGGACAAATAGAAGCATCTAACAGACAAACTTCCACCTTTACAAATGCAAATGAAGTTCCTGGGTAAAAATCCCTACCTGCACAGATAATACATGTGTTTACACTTAAGCACCAATTTAGTTGTTTCTCTGCCTCATGTACAGACCAAAAAAAAAGACAGATTTATGGTCTTTAGACCCATACAGACCTTTAGCTGTGAAGTCAGGTATCACTCAGTGTGGGCATGGAGGGGGTGCAGGTTTTGGGGGTGAAAAGTTATCTTGTATCTCAATACAGCACCAAATCCAGAAGATGACAGCAAGTACCATTTCACTTTGGTGAAAAATGACTGTTCCAGAACAGCTTCAGAGGCTGTCCAAAAACATCCATGTCTCAAGGAAAAGAGGGAAAGTAGTATATGGTCAGGGACTGAACAGATGACCCCTTTGTGCACCCCTTACCATTTACTGACCTCCAACAAGTGTCTTCAATTCGCCTTGAAAACAAATTGCCTCCCAGATAACTCAACAAAAACGCACAGTGCTGCCTGTAGATCTGCACAGGCTCCAAGTGATGGCTGACTGGCAGGTCCTTGGCTCAAGTGTCCCTTGGGCATCTGAAGTTTCCATTTCTTTCTGGGCAGCTCAGCAGATGCTCAGTGTAGCTCATATTAGAAAGATGCCTGAGGTGACCCAAGTATAATGGATGCCCTCTTTATGGGCAGGGTTTCATAAGCCCCAAAGCAAGAGCATATGCAGAGGAAACAGTAAAAAAGGTTGGATAGACAAGAGGGTCCCAGACTGCTCTTCTGGGATGTGCTGATGCCCCATTGCTGCCCAAAGCCTGTGGCACACACACCAAAAAATGGTAAAACATACATAAACTGAAGAAAATAATTCAACAAGTGACTTTCTTGGATTCAAACCCCCTGTAATATGTAGCTCGTGTTCCTAACTCACATTAGTTCACCATTGTCCCACCAGGATGCATAATTAGCAAGTGGATAAAGAGGTTTGTAAGCTACTGCTAAAGTGGTACTCTTATTCTCATTTCTTCCTCCTCCTCCTTACCTCTTCCTCTTCTTTTTTTTTTCTCCTAAACTGTGGGAGCTGAGACTAAATGGCAGAAGATCAGATTTTCCTTCCTGACCAGGCTAACAGGTCAGGCCAATGCCAGAACCAGGCAAAGGAAACAGTGGGGGATGACGCAAAGAGTGGAGAGAACATCATGAGGTCATGTCTTTCAGCAGCAGCTCTCCATCAGGTCGGGTCATTTGTATCAAACCGCAACTTTTCCAAAGTCCAAAACAACTACCATTTTTATCAGTAAAAACTGTCTTCCACTCAGAGAAAAAGCACAAGGAAGAGAACCAGTTTAGGGCAGTCCAAGACAAAGCAGCCACTAAACTGAGCTGAAAGCTCCACGAGCACCAACACATCCACAGCAAGAATGAAGAAGCATCATCCAGTTTTTGAGATACCATTAAAAGAAAGGTTTGAATGCAGAGACAGAAAAGGTTTAGAGTTTCTTCTGTGCAAGGGAACAGCATTGATGGATGGCAGCAAACCAAACAAATTGAAAATGAGAATAAAATACTATTTTCGCTTTATCTCTGTCCAGAAAAACGCAATTAAGATTTTAAGCATGATCCTCTACAGCCTCTTATCTTTGCAGCAAGATACTTTGGCCAATGCTCTCTTGGACTTTCAGCATCTAGCTTCCCCCATTTACTCAAAAACACTCCTTTAGAAAAGCAGTGATTCAAAGCAAGTACTTCACATGCATGCTCTGACGCTCCTTCTGAAGGGGGTAAAATCTGCACCACCAGCTGTTCAGAAGTTTGAGGGGCCTCTGGCCCCCCTGAAGCCAGGCAGGGGCTCTCGCCCCACACGACTGTCCTTGACAGGTTTCCCAGACTCAGCTCATGGGGGAGAGGCATTAGCTGTCTCCAGAGGGGGTCGGGATGTCAGCTCCACACACAGCAACTAGAGCCACGTACAAAAGAGCCCCTTTTTACTGAGGAGGGTGGAAAACACGGGGAGACCCACCTCTGTTACAAACTGTTGAAAACACGAGCAGCGCTGATGACAGCCCTGTGGAAGCCTGCACAGCTTAAAAAGAGCCCCACATTCCTTATCAGCAACGCTGCATGCTGTCAGCTTTTAAGGGCTATCTGGCTTGAAAGGCAATTTTTCAGTCTCTAACTGCACTCGTACTTAGAACAGAATCACTGCTGCTTTAATGACTCTCATTATATTTTTAATTACAAAAAATGCCATTTAAAATTGTCCAGACATTCGCACAAACTGCTTTTAGCAACTCACTAAACCCAAGCAGATAAGACTAACCTGCTTGGTACATCCATCTTAAAGTAAAAATAAAGCAGGGAAAATCATGCTCCAAACTGGATATTTCAAAGTGATTCTTGCACTACACCTCCTAAAATGATGAAACAGGAAAGCTACAAGCAGAGGATAGACAGTAGTATTGAAAGAATATTGGAACTACACAGCTTGGGGTCAGAAAATAGCTATAGATCTATTTCTGGCATAGCAGTTGGCTCAAATAACTGCCTAATTCACTTAACCCATCTTGTGCATAAGCTCTTTTGGCCTCATATAGAATGGAAATAACTATGTGAATGAGCAGCAGTTGGTAAACACCATATATCAGCTTGCAGACCTCCATTTCTTTTGTATATACAATGTACTTCAAAGCAGGGCACCCAAATTTGATGCTCAGGTATCTGGGATGGCCTTAAAATTGAAATTCATTTAATTCGCTGTGCTTGTCAGCAACACAATTTAAGTCTTAGATTCACCCTGAGGAAAACAGAAGCTTCTGCTATTTGAATATATAAAAGGCCACAGTTCAAATAAAGAGAGGCATCAATAAATAGAAAAGCCTTTGAACACACCCCACCTTTCTGTCGAGTTAAGCCCTGCTTGCAGATAAGCTGCTGGAGTGAAGAGGAGAAGAAAAACTCAGGTTATGACAGCAGGACTGGGAGTTCAGAGGGGTGGATTTAAAAAAACCAAATCAAACCAAAACAACAAACAACACATGGTTTACACTAAAATGCACTCAGGATGCTTCCATTTGTTCTGTAGGAAAAGTAATTTTCCATGATTGGAACTACCGGAACACTACTAGCAGTTGCAGCCATAATTACTGTATCTACCACTTCCACCTGCCTCACCACAAGAAATTCGTTCCATTTTGTATCTTACTATGTTCTGAGATCTAATTTAACTTTCCAAAGGAGGTTTTAAACAGAGTTTGACTGAAAGTTCTGCCATTGCTCACACGCTCCTCCAAAGCAGCCCATTGCACCAGGGTCCAGCAGAGTACGGAGCTTCTCTGCACAACCTTACGGACATAAACACAAGAAACCCTGATTTGCACAGCACCACCACCCACACACAAACTTCCACAGCCCCGTTTTCCAGGGATTCCTCTGGTGTTTATTGTTACAACTGGCTTCAAACTAAGGTGAGGTTGGCTGTTTAGTGTGGTGTTCACAAACAGCAGCACGAAGCAGGGGCTACATCTGGAAGCCACAGTTAGCCCTGCACGACGAAGGAAGCAACAAGGCAGTTATAGCAGGTTTGATTAGAGATGATCTTAACTAGCACGTGAATTAATTCAGCAGCTAAAACTGTTCCAATGGAACATACTAAATTCCCCTATGCGAAGGAAAGGGAGAAGCCCTTAATTGCACCATGCCCAAAAGCATTCTGTAAGCCAAGACTCCTTGGCTGGGAAATTACGAGGAAAACATTCAATTCCTGTACTAAATAATGTCACTGCTGAACAGGGGCACCAGTTCAGCAAGGAGCATGCTGGGCAGGCTGCACACTGCTCAGGTCTTTTGTAAGGAGCAAATTCCAATAATACTCAAAGTGAACTCCTGCACTCTGGCAGAGCAGAGAGAAACTAGAAACATAGGTAATAAAAAAAAAAAGATACTGAATATCCCTTGCAAGTATTCTGGGGGTGGGTGAAAGACTTGTACACAGTTGAAGGAATATATTATTTTCTGCAGGCTCCAGGCAGTTCCAACAGGCCACATGTGATACATGTGACATGCACTGAAACACAGAAAATGTCTTTAAAAAAACAAATACACAGAATGAAAACAAATAGAAGAAAACCTATCAAAAAAAGGTGCAGTTTCTTGTTCAGCTTAGAGAAACCTCTGGGTAGACCTCACATCTGCATCTCAAGTCTCCAACTGGCTGGCACCCATGGCCCATTACCTGGGGACTGTCCTTGGTCATCCTTCTAGAGAGAGGTCAGAGCTCATCTCCAGAGCTATCATAGTCCTTTGGAACTGAAGCATTTCAAACAGTACAGGAAAATGTATATACTGCCACTTCTGTCCACAAAGGATGGGTACTCAGATGACCCAAAACATTAACATGCAGATTCATTTTCCCACTGACAAACTCGTTATCTCTCTTGTCCAATCACTTCTGACACATTAGCTTATCAGAGCAGCTCCTAAGAACACAGAATATCCCAAAAGAGAACTTCGGGAGAAGCTTAATTAAATAACTGATTATTCTTCATGTGTAAAAAATAAATAAATGCACGTACACTTCCATGTGACAAGCTCCCCAGAGAAAAATTTGTAAAATAAGCATAAAGTGTTTATTTAACTCAGAGAAGCAATTAAACCATTAAGAAGAGCTCAAAGTAGGCATTATGCTGATTATCCCTTAATTGCATGCATTCACAGCGGTGACAGAAACTGCAACAATAACAACTATGTTACATACCCATTTTTTTTCTGACCTATAAGAAATCTATCAGCAATATATATTCAACAAAAAGCTAAATTTCAGAGTGATGGTCCACAATGGTTCAAGTTATTCCCTACCAGCATGGAGGTATCTACAATTACTACTCCTAAGACCAATTTAAACTTGCTTAAATTTACTTAAATACACACACATGAAGCTATTTCTTTATCTGCTTTTCATGACACACTGTATAATGTTAATGAGAGGCTAACTGCAATTCTCATCTACTCCACTCCTCTGCCCCAGTTGCAGCCTCTTGCAGATGTGGCAGTGTCTGACAGTGCCTCCTGCACTGTCCCCTCTTCCACAGGGGGTCAGGACCCCCAAACCCCCACGGGATGGAGGTAGAGGTTGGAGTGTGCTGTCAGGGCAGGACTGGCAGCCAACAGCAGGCAAACCACAGCCCAAGGAGCACTTTGGTGAAATTCCAGCTCGAGGAACCCCACTGAGGAGTCCAAACCTTCCACCTCCCTCTGCTTGCAGACGGGGATCCAGCTGCAGTTACCACCTACAGCCGTCTGCAAAGGGACACTGTGGCCATGGCACAGCCACTGCAATCCAGGAGTTTGAACACTTATTCCACTCGACAGCAGCTGCATCTCCTGCATCCCCAACAGGGGCAAACAAAGTCATTTTATAACTCCCTTGGCAGCGGCAGCAGAAGGAGCCGCCGACAGGAACCTGCTCCGCTCCAGCCGCCCTGGCAGGGGAAAGAGGCTGCCAAGGCCTCTAGTCGCCAAGCAAATTACAATATGATAGTCTTAATTACACTAATTGCGTTTCCTGGTATTGAGGCAGGATTAATATAGCATTTCTTATGCTAGATTTCATAAACACAATTGGTTTTAGCTTAACTCTTGGTAATTGTATTTCACAGTTCTTGCAAACAATTAGCCAGCAATTATGTTCATTCCATTTTGCAGATGACTGATAAACACTCCAAATATCAGAATTCTCCCTCAAGGGAGGCAAAGTACTTCTAACTTGTTAAGTAACCTTAATGATGTCTCAGTGAAAATCCTTCGGGCAAATCACGCAGTGGCACTTGCTTGCCATTTCCACACTGGTACCAAAGACTAGAGATACTTCCACCCAGAGGAGAGCCATGCTTGGAACAGCTTTGGAGAGCTGAGTAACTGTCTGAAGGTGAACAAATCACCATATTTATATTTATATTTGTATGTATTTCTGTATATCTATTTTTATATAAATACATACATATACACCCAGAGACACACACATCTCTCATACACAAATGCTTGGCATAGAAATTAAACATGTTTGAGCTAATGTAAGTCTCAAGGCAACAGGTGCTGGGATCTGGGCTGGAAGGACCTAATAATTGTCTCACTCCCACCCTACCCGCCATAGTCCCACCATCAAACCGAAAGGCTCTGGCTCACACAATTGAGAATGGCAGGCATTGTGTTTCAGTCCCCTCTCCAGGCACAGCTCCAGCATTCAGAACAATCCAGCTAGAAATGTTCAAAAATGTTATGATGAGATAATATCGTCTGCTGAGACAAAAATAGCCTTTTATCACGTTATGCCGAGGTCATCTGGAGCGACCAAGCCAAAATGGCATTTGAAGAGCCTGACCCTCGGCAGCAGCAGGAGTGATAACCAAAAGTCTATGAGTTTCTAGGAATTTTAGGCTGGATTTTTACAACTAACACAGCATAGGTTCACTTAACACATACGTCGCTTAAAAGGTGAAGTCTGGATAAACAGTACACAGATCGTTATAGGCCACAGGGTCACTTAGGAAACTTTGCTCGAGAGATGTACAGATGAAAAAAAAAAAAAAACAAACAACCCCATGCACACATATTTTGAGCTAAAAAAATTGCAAACTCTTGCTTGGCCAGCACTGGTAATACCAAAGCCTTCCCACAACGTAACAATGAGAACATCTGGCTGACAAAGCCTTACACCAGGGTTCCTGCACAGGTTCCTTCTTCTATACCTGCAGGGTCACAAGCCCTTCACTTGCCAGGAGAAGCGAAAATACACCTTGCTGATGAATAATTTGCAATCCTTCCCATGCACACTGGGTTGACGTGGTTCCTGTGCTACTAAATATTTTACAAAACCTCCTGTGGAGGGTATTGTCAGAGAATCAACACTAACCCAGAGGGGGAGGCACTGCTTCTGCAAACCCATCTAACTCAAGTGTTCCCCCATCCTGCTCCCAATGGAAACAAGAGGAATAAACTTAAAAAAAGAAAAAAACCACCCAGCAGCAAGAGAAAAAACAACCACAAAACACACCATCAAAACTATTGTTAATAATATAATCAAAAAGTCAAGAAGCCATAAGCAGTAATCAAACACAGCTTATAAACAAAGTATGTGCAGAACCCTGCAGCTTTACATTGTAACACATGGGGCACATTAATAAAAAGCTAAATTGCACAAATTATGACAGAACTCGGTCTTTTGTTTAACATTAAAAAAACCAACAAAACTCCCACTCATCTCCAGGAGTAGCTTGATTTTTAAGCAGTATTTGATTTTCGCTAACCCACAAAGAAATGAAAAATCAAAATTAGGTCTTGCGTTTAAATAAGTAAATCACAGAGTAGGTTTATTTGTTTCTAGGATATTTGAACCAAAAAATCTGGAATGCTAAATCAGCTTCTAGATTTACTGTTCAAACAACTACTACTGATACAACTGGATGGCAGCCTACAACTTTGAGGTTGTCCAAAGTTATGCAGTTTCACACTGGATAATGTGGTTGAATGGGGTTTTGTGCCTTTCCTTCTTGTTTTGAAGCCAGTGATGCTTAGAGGGAAAAAAATGACTCAGCAATTTGTTTCTGCTAGTAACATCTATTCTTCAAACCTATATTAACAAACATGAATTCATTACACAGAAAATAGCCTGCTGATGTCACAGGCACAGAACCCACCCTATCCCAGTGACCACAAGAAAATGCTGGTACAGAAGGAACAAACAACAGTGTTAAGGATATGATCACACAAACTGTATCTAAATATAGCAGGGGTTAGACTGTCAGACAGTGAAAGGTACCCAGCCCAAGAAATCTGACAACAGCAGAATCAACAGCTGATTCAATACAGCTTTCAACAACCACTATGTGTTGGGGGTTTTTATGGTGGGAATAAATACAATTTAAAATTTAGCAAAACCAACAATCTAATTTACATTCTCCACCACTTCAATTCAATTAATTATTATTACTTATCCAAGTTGAGATTTGTTTCAAAACTAGAAACAAGAAACATAATGGTAAAAGCCATGCAATGATTCTAGGTGACAGTGAGCTTCATCCCCACCCCCAATCCACACCTCGTGCATCAACATTAACCTCATAGAGGTTAAAGAATAAAAAGTACAGGAAACTAAACATTTGCGTATGAGGAGGAGTAATAGAACTTAATAGAATAGAAATTAATAGCATTTAATAAAGATGGAATAATTTCATTACTCTTCTGCTCAACAAACAGAATTGCTTCAGATTAAGAAAGATGACTACAATTGTTTTACTAACTCAGCACTACAGCTGCACTAATACACTGTGAAAAGACTAAAAGAACTGACTAATGGGTTTGCAAGGTCTGTAGCCTGAGTAGAGTGGGAAAAGAATGTGGATCTTGGACTTAAAAATCCTGACACCATTAATTGGAATGCACTGGGTCTGCACTTGGTGGATTATTTGTCTTTGAGCAGGGCTGACACTGACAACTCCAGCATTCCTGCAGACATCCATGCGTTCACATAGCACCCCTGTGCTCTGGGGAGAGATCCAGAGATACTGGGAGACTTTTCAAAATTCATAATATGGTGTATGAGACAGCCTTTCCAAGTGCCCTTCAAATTAGTTCGAATGTACCACGTGTACTGATTCTGTGAGACATATATATATGCATATATACACTCACAAAAGTAAAATAAGGACAGATGCAAACCCCAAATACAAGTCCTGCATATTTACAAACCCAAAAAAAGTCTGAAATTATAGCCCAGACCATATGTTCTAACACTAGTCTTTCAAGTCTGCTGTCCTAATTCTAGAGATAAATGCATTTCCCAGCAGCAGATTCTTAGACAATCCAAAAAAATAAACAAAAAAAATTTTCTTTTTAGCAAAGGACAAATTTCAGGAACTACTTCTCTGCTCATTTAGGTGCTATTCTGCTGGGAAGTAGGAGGCTTCATTTTTATATACGTGCAAACTGAAACGGTTGAAGTCCTAATTTACTTCTCACCCTGCTGGTGACTCAGCCCCTGCCCATCTCCTGTGCCAAAGCTCCTCTGTCCAGAGGCCACGTCAGCAGGACATGGCACTGGCTGTCAGGTCCCATCCCAGAGCAGTGGTTTCCCCAGGGACCAGGCTGCAGGGGCAGGAGAGACTGTGGCCATCCCTCCCAGCAGAGGTGGACACAGACCATTAGCAAGGGTCTTACAAAATTCACAGTGTTTCAAAAACATTTTCCAGTTCCAGTAGGATTGCTCTCCCGTTCTCTCCTCACAGTGTGTACAGTAAAACATTCAAACTTTGGGATTTGGAAAGATTAAGCCAAATTAAAATTCAGTTACATGCCAAGTTTCCTTTCTCTTTTGTCTTGTGTCAGGGGTGTTGTAATAAATAACAGCTACCAATTGTAAGGGAGCAGATATTCCACAGAGCAAAGCTACTAGTGCAGGTGCATCTGGTTCAAGATTTAATAGCACACATGCAAAATAAATTTCCATGATTATTCTTAGCATTATCAGCTTTAAAATGGAGGAGCTAAGATCATTCTCACAGTAAAAAAAGCATCCCATTGTTTACTCTTGGCTTCTTACATGGTTTCCTACACTTGATTGTAGTGTGCTAAAAAACAAAGTCCATGAGATGAGTGGAGAATGGAGGTATGATCTCACTGACCATAACATGGGAAAAATCTACTCTGGAAAAAGCCCTTTGCTCTCTCTTCTTAAATTTCGACGCAAATTCCACCAAGGTATAAAAACCTGGAAGTTATTTATTGTATATGGAAGGACAAATGCTGGACCATCAGGACCACAGTTTTCAAAGTGACCAAACACTGAAAGGCCAAAGGGCCCATCTCTGACATACAGGTAGTCACCAAAAATACCAGAAATAAAACAAAGGATAAAAGGTTCCACTGCAAATTCTGGTGCTTTCTGATTAACAATTGGCAACAACGTGAAAATAAAAGAACAGAATCTATCAAGAAAGCTTTGAAAGACTACAGAGTGCACCATGGATATCATCCCAACAGGAAAAGCTCAGCTGAGCCCAGCTCTGGGGATGTGCCCATGCTGAGCTTGTGGACACACCAAAGCTGCCAAAGTCAGAAGATGGTGACAGTGCCTCTAAAGGATGATACTGACTGTTGTTATGAAAAGCAAATAATTTGGCCAATACAACAAAGGCTGGTTAGACAGGAATTACAGTGACATGAGATTCTTCCAGATTAGAGTTCTCGACCACAGCTTTGTTCTGCAGGATGCTTGTGCAGATAATTTCTCATTTGTCCGTTAACAGAAAGAACTTTAATAAATCAAAAACTTATTTAAACGTGTTGATGCACCAAGGAGACCAATGGGTATTGCAGGCCTGGCTTTCCCATCAAACATTAAATCTAGACACCAAGTACCGTAAGTCAAGCAAGACGACATAAATGAGGAGGAAGAGTTATGGTTTAAAACATAAGAGGATGAAAAGCGCCCTTACTGTAAAACAGAAAGAAACTGAGCCAAAACTCAATAAACAAAGTGTAAACAAAAGCTATTTAATACCAAGAGCTGCGTTTCAGAACACCGCCACACAAATCATTTTGCTCCAAACCCTAATGACCAAAACAGTCTGAATGAAACTACATTTCCTACAGAAAGTTTTCCATGCCGTGCCCACCAGCCTGCACACCAGCACGTAGGTGGAAAGAGTCAAAACACTTGGGAGAACCAAAAATCAGAGCTCACCCTGCATTTCTCCCTCCCTTCCCTGACAAAACCAAAGCAAGTCCTTCCTGTCCTGCTCCCATGCACCTTGGTATGTGCCCCGGAGCCCTTTCCATGTCCCAGGAGGACACCTGACCACATGCATTTCCCAACTACCACAAGTGAAAAAGGACTCTATTCCTTCCTGCTTTGCAGAATTTGGTGTTCTGATCAATGCAGTGCTTTGAAGCATTATTTCGAAAACAGTCATAAAATTATTTAACCAAGGGACAAATTCTGACAATTCAGAAGATGCTCTGGACAAAAGCAGAGACTGAACTAGTCTGACCCCAACCCCTGGATCTCACCTGTGCACAGGCACTGCCTGCCCTGAAGGGCCCAAAGAACCTTCCAGGTGCAGATTTCACCAGTCACCCTTTATCAAAGTGTATTTCCAGCCTTCTGTAAACCTCTCCAAAGCAACACAACTTCAGATGCCGCTGCTATTTCATCTCAGACTGAAACCATGTCCACCGATGAGGAACCCAACACCTGCCTCTGCACCTGCAGAGCAGTGGAACAGGCACTCTGAACACCAGGTAAACCTGCAGCATTGTAAACACAGTCAGTTATTTGAGCCTGTTATTTTTTTGTTCCACCTCTTTCGGCTTCTTTCGTCCCCAACCTCTGATCTGAGGGACCAGCAGGTCAAGACAGGCAATTCTTCCCCTCTATTCTCCTCTTAAAGAAACCTCACCTGGAGTACTGCATCCAGCTCTGGGGCCCCTAGCATAAGAAGAACGTGGAAGAAGGACAGAGTCCACAGGAGGGTCATGAGGATGATCAGAAAACTGGAGCACCTCTGCTATGGAGACAGGTTGAGAGTTTGGGCTATTTGGCCTGACAAGAGAAGGCTCTGGGGATACCTTAAAGCCCCTTCCAGTGCCTAAAAGGATTCCAAGAGACATGGAGAGGAACTTTGGCATTTAGCAACAGGACAATGGTTATTGCAGGGGTAATGGTTTCAAATAGAGAATACAGGTTTACACTGGATGTTAGGAAGAAATTCTTCCCTGTGAGGCTGGTGAGGCCCTGGCACAGGTTGCCCAGAGAGGCTGTGGGTGCCCCATCCCTGGAAGTGTCCAAGGCCAGGTTGGAGGGGGCTTGGAGCAACCTGGTCTAGTGGAAGATGTCCCTGCCTACAGCAGGGGGTGGGAATGAGATATTTAAAGTCTCTTCCAAGCCAAACCCTTCAGTGAATCTGTAACCAACCTTTTCCTTTGTGTGTGCCCATCACCACTCTCATCTTGGCGCCCTTGTAGCACACCACAGGTATCACTCATTGCTTCTGCCATGTCCCATCTATTTTCAACTCTTTCCTTCCCTGCAAGAAACTGACTCACTTCCTCATTTCGAATCTCATACCATAAAGGGGAAAAAAAACCAAAACAGGTTTTGTTTGTTTTGCTTAGACTACACCAACAGCCTTATTTCACTGACATACATGCTCTTCCTTCACAAATATACAGCTGTTCAACCTTTAATATTATCCATTCCTTTGCATTACCACACCAAACCACACCCACACACCAAATTAAGGGAATAATAATTCCAGGAAATCTTTCATTTGAGAAACCGCTGCTAGATTTTTAGCATACTTCTGGCCTTTCTCTCAAGTTACTCACTTTTAGAGCCACAAAAAAAAAGCAGCCCTGAAATTTAGGGCTTGCATTCTTTGTTTTCTAAGATAAGAACAAGCAAGGGCTTCAAGTTCAGCCTCAATGGCAAAACACTTGAAAACATCACGTGAAACAAATATCAGTATTAGTAAACTGCCTATGTTTTTATCCCATTTTCATTTCAGAATGTAACCACCCAAAGGCAATTTAGGTCCTTGTTTACAACCCAGATATTTATGCTTCAGCATAGCTACAAGCCCTCCTTGCCATTGCACATCTGTACCTTGTCCTTGAATAAATCACAAAAGCCAGTTTAATGCACAGCCTTGTTTACCCTGTGCAAGGGTGAATTCCCCCTGCTCAAGGCCAGAAATAAAGCACAATTTCTCCCATTAGCATATACGTTTTCTTTTCACACAAATTTTGTGCTTCACTATCCCAAACCTTGTGCTATCATATTGAACAAAAGGTTAGAGGCGAGTTTCAAGGGAGTATTCCCAGCATAAGGGGTTAGGTAGAATAGACCAGGAATTCCATTTTTTACTCTGTCATCTGCTTTTCTGCTGCCTGTTCTTCTACCCTTGTTACAGGCTTTTTGCAGCTTTGCATTTATACAGAAAATTACAGAGCAGAAAACTCGGTTTGGTTGGTTTGTGGCAGAAAATGAGACCCAGTTTGAGGACCGTTTAGATGGATGGCAACAAAAAGGACATTTAGCAATAATTGAGCAATTCTGCGTGATCAATGGACAGAAGCTTCACGCAGTCTGCGTACTCCGTACGTGTGTGTTTCCAACATGTGGGTGACAAGCAAGGTCAAGTGGCACCAGAATAATCATTCTGTCCATATTATTCATAGCACAGTGGGTATGACAGCTTGGCATTATTGCCTTTCAGGATGAAAAAGCTCTGAACAGATTCTTAAGTACAGCTTCACTGCCCCAAACTATGCACCAACTGTCCATTTTTAAAGTGTAAATGACAATTCTCAGGCAGCAACAGAAGTTCCTACCAAAGATCTGAAGATAATGGCTAAAAACACCACTCTTCAATCAGTCAGCAGAAAAAGGGGAATTTCCTGAACATGTCATATTCACACGGGATTTATTCTGAAATTTAGAAAGCAGAATACCTTTTCTTCTTTCAATACAGGGAGCTGTTTTAGTTCCATTCTGCAGTTGATTAGACCCATGTTCTCGCCCTCCCCCATATTTCATTCAGTGTGGTTTTACCCCAAAGCACTAGTTAGCAGCAATCTTTCATATGAAGGAAATAGAAGGTCCACAGTTAATAGCTGAGCAAAGAAAGGGGTGAGGATATGCCTTGCCCTTGTCCTTTTCTTGCAGAGCTAGCAACAGTCAGGACCCGAGTTTGTGAAAAATTAAGTGAAAAAACGTGAAAAGGAAATGAAGTATTTAAAGTATTGACGCATTTATGAAGTATTTATTATCTGTCAAAACTTTATATATAAAGAGCAGCTCTTAAAATACTGATGATACAGCACATACAGCCGTTTCATCTCTCAAAGATACTGAACTAAGATCCTAAATCAGCCTCCCCTGAACCACCCACAGAGGCAGAGCTCTGCAGTCAGAGCCCAGCGCTCAGCCTGGGTGGTTGGCAGCACTGGGCTTCCCTCCCCTGCTCCCCAGGGATCCTGGGAGTCTCAGAGGAAGTACACTAATACTTCGCCATTAACACACACGGCTTAGAAGGAACAAAGGCTGGTCATGTAATCGCACACAAATAAAGGATGTGCTTTATGGTTCTGCCTCACAACACAGCCCAGGTGGCCAGCCCCAATATTCAGCAAGCACTCAGGTGTTTAACAGACCAGCACCTGGCTCCTGCCCTCACAGGCAGCGCCAGGTCCCGGGCTTCTACATGATTCAGCTTCCAGCAACTATTAAAAAATTAATCTCAATTAATCCCCAACATTCCCCTTCTTTATTCCTTTATCTGGCTGCTTTTACAAAGGCTACAAAAGTCACATACCACAGCATCTCTTCTACCACGTGGGACGGAGAAGGCAAACCCTGAGGAAGTCAGCTGACAACACAAGTCCTGGTGAGAGCACCTGGAACTGCTCAGACACTTCCCTAAATAACCCGACGTGGGGACTGTGCACTCAAGGGCTTGATTTTTTTGAAAGACCAGATTTATTGTATTTTTTTTTTACTTATTTCCTCTTTAGATCTGTCCTCTCAAGGAAACCACAGACCCCCTCCATGCCCACTGACCACCTGAACTTCTCCGAGCCACTGTCGTTTCCAAGAGCTGCTTAATCCAGCCCCACACGGTGATCTATGGGGCTGGGCTCATAAATCAGCATCTTAAACAAGTCACCTCCAGCTACAAGCAAATAGAAAACAGGAATGGAGAGAGCATTTTCTGTAACACTTTGCACCTTCGATTACCAGTACGCACTTATTCCAGTTTTACAGTATTTGGGAGGCAGTTTCTCAGTCAGGGGCATTTTTATTTTTGAAGTTTCCACTGATTATGTTACTGGTGCAACCCTGAGGAACTGGAAGAAGTTTTTGTATTAAGGACTGCTTCACCAAAACAGAGACATTCAGACGTGCATCTTTTCTTTCTGGTTTAAAACAGTGATTACTCAATTAGTGGCTAATTACGCTCCATGGTGTTTAAAACAGAGGATATTCCACGGAGGTTTTCCTAAAGCAAGTACCTTTCTTCCAACTTTGAGAAGACACTAAGCCTTCTTTTTTTACTCTTGTTTTTGCCTCAGTCCTCTAAAGCACAGCATCACCACCCTCCCCCATATACACCACAGCTGTGCAGCCAAACAGGGTCCTGGACACCAAGGAGTGGCTCAGAGGACTTCCAGAACAGGCTGGAGGGGCACAACCTGAAGGTTTCATGCTTCTCAAGAAGTCATATGTAAAATAATGCTAAAAGAATTACTTTACATAAGCAATATTAGCTGTCCCTACAGAACAGTCACATGCCAAAGGGAAGAGCAGCTTTCGTATATCCTGAAGAATTTAGTGTAACCATGCCACAACATCTCAAGTTTTTATTAACAGTGTTCACTCCCTGAACTCAGGAGAATCACCCAATTTATAATAAAGCAGCCCTTCATACTGTGAACATTTACAAGCACATCTGATGTCATAACACAGCGCGTGGCAGTAAGGAAAAAGCGAGTATCATCCATTCCACAGGGAGCCACCACCTCACAGGCACTGCCCAAAAAGAGAGACTTTCATGATGCCTTAACATGGTGCTAAAATTATTCTGTATCTTGCTAATCATAGTGCACTGGGGGAGCAATGGAAAATGCATCATTGTCTGAGTGCTGCCCTACATATAGGGAATACATTAACCTTTAAACACACAAAATACTGTAAGGGGGAAAAAAAAAGACACTAAGTTTTGTGGAGCAAGGAGGGTGTGTAATTTCCAAAAACACTGCACACAAAACAAGCATTTTATAATGAGCACAGGAAAAATAGAACTGTCACAAATCCCAATCTTAGTCAGTTTGCTGGCTGATTACAGCTTCTCCTGCAATAGATCACTATTACCACTATTTAAGTTCCAAATCACACTGTGAAAACAGCTTTACCAAAATTTAAAAAATCCAAAACACACAACAGGAACACGGTCAGGTGCTCTTCTGTGTTTGGAGCATGTACTTATTTCAGCAATAAATATGTTTTTACAATAAAGTAGGATTTGAAGCTTTAGCAGGTAAGGAATATCAGGAATTTTCAGACTGAACTTCAAGGGTGTGTACAAATAAACATGTGTACTTTGGTGGTCAATACTGCAGCTCTAGCAAAAAAAAAGGAGACAATTTTATGTTACCAATTCTAAATCAATTTTATGAAAGACTGCTGATGAGTACCAAACAAGCCCCATTGGCAAAAACATGTTAAATTACTGGGAATACAGAACCAGGAGGTTTCAAGTTGCTTTCATTTAAATACACTGTCTGAACACCACTTTGAGCAAAAGCAAAATTATAAATAAATGGTGTCATAATTATATTTGTAATGGAAATCTTTAATGTACTAACCCAGAATAAAGCATTCATTTCGAATAAAAGGAGTAGCCAACTTTATTCCTCTGTTAATTGCCACATGGACCAATTTCTTACCACACAGCATGTTGGCTATAAATCTCAACAAGCAGCTTTAAATTGCTGTTATTACTGCTCATCAAGACCAAATAATCCTGGATGGTGTTCAGGGAAGCTTCTGTAACGTCTATCTCAAACAACTATTAATTCATCATTTCCATGGGGATGGAACTTCAAGCAACAACCACCCACTCCTCCACATTCTTAGTGGGAGGGGGCACAGAAAAGATACAAAGAAACTGTAAGATGGGACTGACAAATAACCGAAGACAGAGAAATCTTCTAGACTTCCAAGAAAGTCATGACTCATTCTGAGATATTAAAGTCCTAGAATACATCGAGCAGCCACGTCTGCAAAAGCGTTTCGGTGTATTTTCAGACCTGCATATCCCATTTCTGGGGAGCCGACAGAATGGGTGTTCCATAATGCAAGCAACGCTCACCCACGTGTTCGTGTATCCTCTTACCTTGGATGCACTGCAGGGTTCCATCCTCAGCCCTTATTGTAAAGGTTTCACCTGGATTAACTTGAACGAAAAAGACCTGCGGAAAGAAGAGAAACAAAAACATCACATCTGTTTCACTGTGATCTTACAAATTAATTGTCCCCAACACGAGCGTATTATCCTTTCTCTGGAAGAGGCATGGGCTGAGCAGACTGGTACAGCTCTGGGTACCAGCAGGGTCCAAGAGCAGGAAGAGATTTGAAGTCCACCTACCCACCTACATTTTGAGATCAGAAATAGAGATGTAACTTCCTTGTGCACAGGTGGGAATTATGGCTTTGGGATCCACACCAAACTCTTGGGAGTGTGTTTAACTTGGCCCAGCGCTGATAGCTAAGGACGTAAATCTTCAGATCACTGGCACATGAGAGCAGAGAGCACACGTAACAAACTCCAGGCAGCACCAACCCATGCTGGGATTCCAAGTTAACGGGAATAGAAGTTATTTTGCCTTGTCAGGGAAGTTAATCTGTTACATTTTTTAAAATTTATCCTTCAGTCTTAAGCCTAGCAGATCTCAGTTAAGCCAAATCCATAGGCACACACACAGTTCAACAGCTGCATGGGGAACCAATTAACTATTTATGTATGACAAATATAATATTTTTTTTAAATAATAAAAAGATCACCCCCATCTCCCATTGCTGATCTCTGCAGATGATGGGAATGCTACAAACACCAGGAACCACCAAAATGTGACCCAGTTCAGGGCATGTTATATACATCTTTATTCATTTTCCAGTGTCTGAAAGGATGGGTTTAAAACTTCTTATTCAGATTTCTTTCTTTAATGGACAGTTTCACTGAGAACTACTGACCATTTATCCCACCTTGTTGTTTGTGAAACTTTTAGTAAAATACTTTAAACGCATTTCTGCTAACTGTGCATTGTCAGAAGTTCAATCAAGATATAAATTAAGTTTTCAGTTTATACCAAGATTAACCTAATTTTTTTTTTTCGGTGAAACCTTCCTCTCCAAATTTAGGTCTGGTCTTTATATTCTGGGATGTCCGCATGCAGAATTTATTAGTTCTATCTGGAAAGACAGAATTTGAATTCACGTTGTGTTTCTGAATTCCTTAAGCCAGATAATTGTTACTTAAATGACCTTTTCAATTACAGTAATCCTACAGAAACCCATTATTCCAGCAACAATTTTAAAGCACAAGCTGGAAATCAGAGAAATGACATATGAAAGCCATTATGTTGTCTGCAACTATCACTTCTCAGGGAGCACTGATCAGGGTGGATCTGATCCAGCATACAGAGCACAATAAATGGTTCAGAAAAGATAAGAGGCACAAAGCCATTCCATCCCTAATCTCCAAACAATCAGCATGTAAGTGACAGCATTAAAGTGCTCTTTTGGTATGAATAGGCATGAATTATCCACAACAGGACATGGGCATCAGGTCAAAAGAAGCACAGAGCAAAGCAGTGTCATCCAGCTTAAAAAAAAATCCCAAAACAACCAACAAACCAGAAACCAGAACACAAAGAAGCAAAGAATTATAAAAATATTCCATCACCTTATTTGCATTATAGGTCTAAACCAACAGCTCTAAAGCTGGTTATTTACTAACACATTTGATTAACATAAATCAGAAGACCCTGCACACCTTCACACCTTTGGAAGAACGTGGTCCAACTCCTCAAAATACAGACCCTAACCAGACTGAGGCCTCTGCATGAAAAGCTCCATCTTTTTGCTAAAACAGAGAGCTGAGTTTAACAGCAGATACAAGACTGACAGTGAGAAAGGGACTCATCCAACTACATAACCCTATCCCAGAGTTATCAGAAGGGATTGATTTACAAATTCCTGTCCAAATTCCATCACCAGCCCAAGTGTCCACATTACCATGCCTGCAAGTGTCCTTTAAAAATAACTCCTCGTATTTCCACATTAAAAAAACCATGACATACCCAATAACAGCTGTTGCTTGTGATAGTCAAAAAGAAGTAGCATTGTCCTTGCCTAATCACACACTTTTTAACACAAACATTTTGCTCCAGCAACAAATGAGTTTCCTGTAGGGCAGCAGCCACATAGCTCCATCCCCCCCATCACGAGCCCATGGGCAGAGCCTGGGACTTATATATAGTAGCTTCTATTAAAATATTATAGATATGGAAATAACTCCTTATTGACAGATGCTCAAATTAGTCACCTCTGGAGCAGAAGAAAACATTTACAGGCTGTTGCTGGGGGAAAGCAGCCATATCAAGAGCAAACAGGAATAGCCAACGTGTGACTGATGTGGGTCAACACTGGAGCAAGGGCTGGACACAGAGAAGGACAGTGAGAACACAAGCACATGTAATTGAAATGGACTCATACCCAGAGCAGTGATCAGGTTCCTCAAGCAAGACCCTCCACCTGCCCTGGCACTGCAGGCAGACCCTTCCATCAGGCTGCAACCCAGCCCCAGCCTCTCCTTTCCCAAAGCTGGGGTACTGGGGTTTTCCCCATAATCCATCCCACCACCCAACCCCTCTGCACTCACCCCGTGCTGCACATGACCCCAGGAGACTGCAGGGCACAGGCCATACACAGCTGAAGCCAAACCATTAAACCAGCACATACTCAGTATTATACATTGGCAATCTTCCAGCCAACTCCCCCAATTTGTCCCAATTTCCTGGGACAAATAATGTCCAGGCGCACTGCAATTTCTTTTGTTTATACACACTAAGTATATAAAACTAATTCCGAGATTTATTTTTCCCCACGCCCTCATAAACAGCAAAACCATATTCTGCAGCCTGAAATGCAGCTTCTCTCTTCCCTTTCACACAAGGGGATCTTCACGAGAACGCCTTGCCTCTAAAGCTTTTAATTAAAAATCCGAGGAAAGCAATATAAAAGTGTAAAGATAACGTCTTCATTTCGATGAAAACAAACCCAGATGAACTTCAATTGCCCTACGGCTCTTCCAATATTCATCACCCCGAGTATGCACATTTATGAGATGGCAACAGAGGAGAGGGAGCTTGAAGAGTCACTTGGAGCCCACAGTGCTGGTCGGCAGCACCTCGAGGGTGGGGTCTGACATCCGAGGTCACTCCAGCCCAGCTTCAGTCCTTGGCCTCCTCCCATCCAAAAACTGGAGCCTGTGAACAGCTGCGAGCAGGGCGTCAGCAGCCCAGCCCCAAAGGCTTTTTCTTTTCCCTAAAAAGTACTTGGATGTTTAATTTAACAGTTTAATCCACCCGGTGCTGAAGCCCAGCCTTACCTGCTGCATCCTCAGAGAAAGCCTGTTATCTCCATAATGCACTTCCTGCTTTTATTTTGCGTTTAAGAAAGTCATTACATTTTATCAAAAGCCATGTTTGTTGAGTGATGAATGTTGCTAAGTTGCATAGTTACTATAAATATTTATAATCCCACACAGTACATCCAGACTAGGTTTTCACGACAAGCCAAGCACGTGTCACTTGTGTCCCTCTTGATCCCACTGTCTGTCTCTCATGCCTACTGGGAGCTGGGAAAAAGACTAACAAACCTGCCCACAAAGCTAACACAGGCTTAAAGCTCAGGTTCAGGAACACATAAACCGAAAGAGGGCAGGTTAAAATTAGATATTAGGAAGAAATTCTTCACTATGAGGGTAGTGAGACACTGGAACAGGTTGCCCAAAGAAGTTGTGGGTACCTCATCCCTGGGAGTGTTCAAGGTCAGGCTGGACAGAGCTTGGAGCAACCTGGTCTACTGAAAGGTATCCTTGCCCATGGCCAGGGAGTTGGAATGACTTGAGCTTTAAGGCCCCTTCCAACCCAACTATTATATACTTTTCTGTATCCTACTAGTTTAGGCACACAGAAGAAAATTCACTCTCAAGTCAGGCCATCACCTCCCCAGCTGCTCTGTGGGCCCTCACCTGTGAGCACAGGTGAGCCAGCGAGTAGGACAACATTCACCTGCCTCCATGTGATGCAATACAGTCCCCATATAAAATATTTCCCCTTCATGAGAAGGACCATAACCATAGTATTTTCCTCGCTGTGGTCAAACAGCCCCTTGCACTGCTGTGGCTTATTAAAAACCCTGCCTTAAATCCTTTCCATGTGGTGGATTTTCCCTTCCCCGTTTAGATGTACCATGCTTCATACAACTGGGGAGCATGGCATCACAGGCACCACCTGGGATCCAGCCACAGGTTCCTCAAAAACACTTTTAATGATTAGAGTTTACTGTATTTACAATTTCTACAGTGCAAAAAAATGATTGGTTGGATCTCTTCTGTATTCTACTTCAAAAAAAACTGTGCCCCAGATCCCAGTGAATTTCCAGGTCCATGCCACAGGAAGGTCCAAAGAATTATGGGTGCAATACTCTTCTCAGTAACACAGATCTCCTCAGTCACACAGGAGCAGGTAGAATAAATATGTTCAGCCTCTCTTCAGTAAGAAAAAAAAAAGTCAGGGAACACACTAAATCTTAAACAATAAGACAGTGACTTTTGAAAACTTATGCAGTCTTTTATTAGAAACTAATAACAGTGTTCTGGGCTCAACCTTTTTGTTTTTTGATAGGACAAAAAACAGAGGCATGAAAAGAGGCACGAAAGAATTCAGTTGATTTACCTTGAGTGCTCTTGATAGCAAAGCCCAAAAGTGACAGATTCTGAACCTTCTAACTTGTCACACGTTAAACACATGCCAAACAAGCAGTATAAGTAAAAGAAATATATAGTTAAAGAAACCCTGAAGAGGTAACTCTACATTTTGGCAGGAAGTTCATTCACTCAGCTCAGATGCTGTGGTACTGTTCAAACACTTGCACAGGTGCACAGAGTTGTGCTACGGGGAAGTACCAAATCTCCTTCCTCGTTCAGACCAACTTGTCTCCCTCATTTAAAGCATGTGACCCTAAAAGACAAGAACAAGCACACCCAGCACTATGTACAGTGTCTGAGTTCCAGCTAAATGGTGAAACCACAGGGCTGGTAAACACACCTTTACAAAAGATCAGGCAAGCAGAAAACCTGCTACACCTTTGCAGGCGCAGTGAGTAAACAAACCCAGCTGAAATAAAACTTCCATACTAAATTGTCCAACATTCTGTATAGATGTGCTGTAGCACAGGTAGCTACCCTTCCACTTTAACTGCAACCTTTTTTAGAGCTTGCAGTGGAGTACCTACAGGAAAGCATTGAAATTCTTGGACCAAAAAGGTTAATTATTGCTCCTTGAATCCCCAAAGGAGTTACAAGTGGATTAAAAGCAGAAACAGAATAAGCAGCAGCTCTGAAAGGGACATGAAAGCATTAAATACAGTCAGCAGTAGTGGAAACAAAGTGTGGGAAACTGAAAAAAAAAAAAGTCAAAGGTAAAAATGCCATTTTGGGTAGTCTAGGAAAGAGGGATTACTGTCAAGCAGGCAGAGACATTCCTCGCCCTGCCCTGTACAGCTCTGCAGCACTTACCCTCAGGAAGATAAAGCAAGTGAACATTCCCATGCAACTGCCTTACACTGCAGGACTGTTCACTGGCAGAATTGCCTTTTGCATCCCTCTCCAGCTGGCTGCTGGCAAAGCCAAGGTGTTTCACCAGCTCCAGTCTTTCTTCTACATATTTAAGAATGGGCCTTTTGAGAAAGAGCTTTTCTCTGGAGCTCAGCATTTCCAGGCACAGCTCACAAGCACAGCTCTATCGTGCTGGCATGGCTGAGGCTCCACAAATCCAGAAACACATAAGGGTGAGCAACAGCAAGTGCACCCAGAGCATCCTATCAGACCCTCCATTCTGTCAGCTCCAAGGCATGAGGCACTGATCTCCCTGCTGGCCACACTGCAGCCTGGAAAAACTCCACGCGCCTCATCTCCCATCAGCTCAGCTGTGGTGCTTTCTCACCACCAGCTTCTAACAGAGACTGTAATTACACCCTGTAAAAGCACATGTCCTCCTAAAACTAGCACCTCTTTATGGAGTAATACAAACCATCTCTCTAAGGAAGTCATTCCTATGTGAGTCTATCCTGAGGGCTGTTCCCACCTTGCAAGTAACTAAGATAAATCTCTTTCAAACACTTAACAGTCACTTCTACTTCATAATAAATCACATTAAGAACATTTAACATAGTTCCACTTGCTAGATCAAAGCGTTTATTCCAATTTAATTCCATTTTAGAACTGCACTTTTAAAAAGCAAAGACATCAACTAAAGCTTCAGGACTAGGATGAAAATGATAAAGCACAAAAGGTAGTTAAGCTTTGCAACAGAGGAGGGCACATCTAGACTAGAGGCCAAAAAACTCTCACTGGAAAACTGGTATTCCAGCTACAAGCACTTAAAGAGATAAGGTGATGAGGTCTAAAAGCATCATCCAGCAAACATTTAAGTAGAAGAAGGACCTGGCCCAGAACTGTTCTGCTGAGTCACGTTCACACAGCACAGCAAAATCAGGCAGCAATGTGCTGCAAGTGCACCAGCAGTTCTTTTTGCTGCAGAACATTAGCTGAGAAACTACTTTAAAGGCAACAGAGGCATCTGCCAAGCCAGGCTGCTGAATCATCAAGGATGGGGAAACTGAAAGACTGGGCTTAGAGCCCCATCTCAGAGGAGGGCTCAGAACACTTCGCTTATTCTTTCTGTAATACAGGAGGACCTACAGGACAGCCTGACCTGATAAATGGTTTCCAGGAGGGAGGAAAGGGTGTATTTAAAGCACAATTATCCAGTATCAATAAGCCTGTTCCTTCACTTAAGCACATAATATTAGACTTGGTAAATACAACCATTAAAACCTTTCTTTTCTATTTTTTCAAGTCAAAGCACACTGTGCTGAAATTAATTTAAAAAAAAAAATCACAGCAATGAAAACCTAATCATAATAAGAATCCAGAGAAGCAAACAGCCTTTGAAGCTTACAAGGAAAGTGTAAATTCTTCTTCCTCTTGAGGCTGCTCTAGCTCAAAATGCAGCTTGGAAGGAGAATGAGAAGAGAATGACATTTTATATTGATCTGAGGAGGATAGCTTGCTTCTACCTTCACCAAAATGCTTTGCTGAAATGTCTCACATCAGGAGGGAACCAGATTGAGCAACACAGAAAAACTGCTAGGAGAAATGTTCTACAAAGAGAAACCTTAACTCCAGTGACATGTTTGCAAACCTACCACCTATTAGCTTGAACCTTCAGGCTGCAACCCAGCATGAGGGCACCATTATGGTCCTATGATCATTCTACCAACTTCTGATAGAGCTTATTAGAGAATATCTCCCAGAAAAAAATTAAAGCAACTGTAAACTTGCCTTCCTTCAAAACCCCACTCAAAATTCACGTCTGCTTCTTATAATGAAGCACAGGGTAGTACACAGGCCTGCTGGGATCAGCACATTCAGGTAAGCCAAGAATAGCAGACATTACTGCTATTCTCCATTTCTTTCCTGCTTCCCTTTTTTCCAATCTCAGCATTTTTAGGATCTTAAAATCTCATCAGAGATACTGGGAGATGTCTGGACAAGTGCTAGCACAAGTAAAATCATAAGGCTAACTTTCTGCAAAGCCCGCAAATATGCGCCACTTACAGCCATTATTTCAACCCCATTATTTTTCCTTCAATGAACACACATGCAAATAAACACATACAATCTAATGGTCCACTTCAAGCATTGTTTTTAAATGTCTTTTCAGTGCAATGGCCGAGTTCTACATCCCAGGAAATACGGTGCCCTCCTCTAAGTGCTAAGGAAAGCCATCTTCTCAGTTTCAAAAAAAATCCCTCGTTGGCCCACAGATGGATCATTTAAAGCAGGGGGTTTCTGCCAAGCTCACTGACCTGCTGTGATGCATCTCCATTCACGATGTGAGGCATCATGGCTACCTCCCCGTTCAGCAACGGCGGCAGCTCCAGCGGGATTTGGTCGGTCATCATCATTGTGACGTACATTCATGGAGAATTTTCCTCAACGGACTTCCTGCAAAGACCAAAAAAAAAAAAAAAAAACCAAAAAAAATCAGTTAAAGATCCTGAAAAAACCCGCTTGCGCTTTAGGAGGTCCTTTTGCCGTCAAGCAACTCAAGCAGGACCCCCGGTTTTGCATCAGGATGGCACACGGGAACTCACGGCTCTGAACAGAGGTTTGAAACAGTAGATCAAAAGCACGGAGAGTCAAAGTTCCACGCAAGACTTCCAAAAACCAACTAGCTACATTTCCACTCTTTCCCATAATCGTCATCCTCAGCCCTCACCACTGAAACAGGCAAGTTCTGAGACGCTCTGAGAGAGAGCTTTGCTGTTCTCCTAAAAACCAGCATCCTGCTCGCTACCACAGCTCTCAGAAAACTACGTCAC
Source organism: Empidonax traillii (assembly GCF_003031625.1). Classification (NCBI taxonomy): domain Eukaryota; kingdom Metazoa; phylum Chordata; class Aves; order Passeriformes; family Tyrannidae; genus Empidonax; species Empidonax traillii. The sequence continues at coordinate 236,864 of NW_020955512.1, forward strand.
TCACATGGTTAAGATGTTACAGCAGTTTCACTCAACAGCCACACTTCAAAGCCAAACACCTTCATTTTCTTTTCTAGGGCCTTGTAAAGAGCATGAACTGCCACTACAACACAAAGAGCAGACGCCTGACTTGCATTTAATCATGTTCCAAAAGGCTTAAAAGGTTTCTACAGGAGCAGGAGGGACAGCACCATCCCCATGCTCTGAACACCCCGTGCTAGACAGAGAACAACAGAAAATGACGATCTCACTCAAGGATTTGTGAAAAATCACACACTGCTTCCAGCGCGCCCTCCCCCTTCACAGCTAACTGATGTGATACGTGAGCATCACTAAAGCCCCAAGAAGCTGCTTTGTAAAAACAAGCCTCAATTCAGCATTAAGGGTACCATCATGCTGCTTTACGGGGCAATAATCCAGCTCTAGTGAATAAAATGGATGATCTCATCACATAGTTTATCCAGACTTGTGCACAAGGACTCGTAAGCAAAGCAACCTCACGTGTCCAGTGCTGAGCAGGCAGCCTCCTTAGTACCCCTCATGCCAGAGAATCCCAAAGTCCTCCTGAATGATTTCATATACATCCCAAATTCAAGTTAGAAAAAGAATACGCTGGGACCTAAGTGGCAGGGGACAGCCAGGTATTCAGCTGGCACAAGACCACCAGAGTACAGAGAGGGGATCTTTTGCCACAGAGTAATGGGGAAATCGCAGCTTACAAGGAAAGTGTTGTGGGAGCCATAAGCCAGGAGTTTAAATAATTTGCTCCAGAGGGGACGAAGGACTGAGCCAACCTCACCAGTGCTGGAGCATGTGGTTCCACTGACACAGCATCATGCAAACCTTACATCCCAGCACCCAGGTGCTGTCAGGCTTTAAAGTTTATATATTTTTAATTTTTTTAGCTTAATGATTATATTGACAGTTGAGTTGAAATAAACTGTCTTCATTTTCATCAACCACTTCCAGAGCTCACTGCAATCCTATCACCTGCACAGCCATTTAATGATCAGGAACATCAGCCTGACCGGGAGATGTTCCTTCACCTCCTGAAGAGGACCACTTGTGTGATTTAAAAGTGACAGCAGTGCCCACGTGGACTGAATCATACCTGTCCTTTCATTTTTATCACACAGGCCCCTTCACATCTAAGTAGAACCAGAAGACTAAAAGTGCATTTGTTTCTCAGATGTGCAAACCTGGTCCTGTCACCTCCAGCCACACAGCTTGAGACCAGCATTTTAATTTAGTACCAAATTTAGCACAACTCTCACAGCTCTTTCTGGTGTTTTTATTTGTATGAAAATACCACTTTTCTAATCATCATTTCACTGAGATATAAACAAAGGCAATGTATTGTTATCCACCCTTAAACTAAATTCCTTCTTTTATCTAAGACTCAGAGACAGAAGTTCAATAAGCTTGAGACACAGTTGTTTAAGAACACAATTTTCACAGGAGTTATTTTAAACCCATATGAAGCAGGCCCTCCTTCCTCCAAATAAGTGACACGTTCATCTGAAATGAAAGCCCAAACCTGAAAGCCCCAGCTTTAACAGAGTTTAAGCATCACACTGATGCTATTTTCTTGAGGGGAAAAAAAAAAAAAAAGAAAAGAAAGCCAGACTGTAGCTCAGAGTTACATATTTTCCTAGTAATATTTCCATTCCAGGCACAACAACCAATATGTTGACATTTATTTGCGACATGTCATTATTTAAAGTTTTACAGCTGCATTCCTTTTGCTTTATTAATTGTTTGTCACTACAGCCGTGTCTACACTTGCCTCACTTGAAAGGGAAAAAAAAATAAGGAAAAATAAATAAAAGGGCTTCCTGTATTTCTCAGGTCTGGTATGACCCTACCTGAGACGATGCCAGCAGCAGTACTGGCTACAAGGCACAGCTGGCCACTGGCAGGGTTTTTTGCAGTCTTTTACTACAGGCAGAGTTAGGTGAGACAGGGTTAAGACGTCTACCATGAGACTGGCAGACTTCACTCCAAAGCCAAACCCTTTGGAAACAGGGCTCACACCACACACTTCTTGAGCTTATTTGCTAATCCATCCCACTTAAAACAGATTTATTAGCCTTGCTTTCACACCCCTCCTAAAACCTAGCATTCCTCTACCTCAGTGGGTGCAAAGTTGATTAACACAGAGAAGGTGAGGTCTGAACACAAGCAGTTTCTTTTTCCTGCAAATTCAGAACATCGACGGAAGAAAACACCAGACGAGGACTCAAAGAGCCAGGTCACATTCCAGGATATGAGAACTCTTCCTTAGCTAAAATATGAACTGCCAAATACTAACCCACAGATTTTTTTTCAGGTACTAACTCAAATTTGGGGTTTTGTCTAGAAAGCTGACTATATTTAAATTTTAAAAAGATATTTCCTGTACGTCTACATTCCCTAGGTTTGGCTGGGACGCGCCACGGCAATGCCAGCGTGGAGCAAGAGGCTGCATCTCCCTCTCTAGTTACCTCCAGAATATGGAAATCACAGTTTCCCATATTGCTGTAGAGCTAAAAAGAAATACTCATCCAAGTTTGATGTCTCTGTCCCCAAATTAAACTTGCAAACCATTTGATGTTTGCAAGTCACCGTTGCAAACCCGATTTCGAATTCAGTACTGCAGCCTTCTGATCCCTGAGATGACTCTGTTTCCTTGAATTAATTCAATATGTGAATTAGTAATACATAAATTAGTTGCACATGGCACTGGAGAGAAAACTAAAACACACAGAAGAACAAAGTGTAACGATCTAAAACCCCATGTCCATGTATGGTCAATTAACATGACCTAACAGGTTATGTCAGAGTTCTCCTGAAATTCCAAAAGCAGTGTGAACCACATCAAGATAACCTATTCTACTTTTCCTAGAAGGTTCTACCCATGCTATTGCAAGGCTAGAAGCCAAGAACATTTTTCTTTTTTTGTGATTTTCTTCCTACCTTCTGCCTTTTACAACACCAAAGAACCTCTTCCAGCTATGGCACACTAATTCGGAGGACCTGGCAGAAGAAAGAGGAGTCCTGAATATTCAATCCCGTGACCACACTCTGCAAAGGCTCAGTTTTTATTTCCCTGCAGCGGACCATTAAGAGGTACTGAACAAAGTGTTCTGCTTTTTTATCACAATCATCTGGAATTACAAAAGTTGTACTATAACAAGGACAGACAGCTTTCCAATGCTGAGTAGAGCCACATACTCTGGTTTATTTAATATGCAACAAAAATCCAGTGCTTAACACACATTTCATTCACGCAGTGCTTGCTTATATGTATTCTGTTTAATTAGAAAAGAACGCACTACATAAAGAGTAAGAAGAACTCCCATTCAATCGTAGTGTTATTAAAGATTTGAAATGCCCACAGTATAAACTAAAAAAGGAAGAATTTTCTCTTTCCAGCCTAAAAAGAAAAACCCTTACCACCTTAGCATGATGAAGTTCACGGACAGTGCACACACAGGGTTACACAGTCCTTTCTACCATTAAAAACATATATATTTAAAAGTATGCATTGGACGAGCCCCTTTTATACCATTCTGTATGTACTGGGTGATCTCTTGCACAGTGGTTGATGCACTGACCAGAGAAGTAATCCAACCCAGCAGGAACTTCCTTGGTACTTTAACAACCATGGGAAAAGGTAGTTCAGGTGTGACATGAAAAAACAACTGCACTTCACTGACCCTCAAACACTCGTGTTGTTATAAACGGGACAAAAAAAATAGGAGTTGCTTAAGATGATTTTCCCGTGGTTAAAAAACATATTTGGAATCATGGCTCCCACCTGGCACCACTCAGAAGTCAAACATGGCTTTAGAAACACAGGTCCCAAAAACAGGCAAGGCTCAAATATTTCTAGAAGAAAACTCACTTTGGAAAAGAAATACAACGAGAATTTTAAAAATTCTTTAGTATTCACAGGAGCCGTTACCTGTAGCACATGTTAGTCTGCCAAAAAGAAAAATAATCTTGAAACCATCTGTTATTTTTCAGGAGTTTGTGTGTGCTATGGAAGAACTGTTATCAAAGTCTGGTATGTCAAATCATGTCACTGCTGGTTATTATATAGTTGAAGAAATGGGTGCTTTTAAGGGGTATTTTGAACAATCTTTTGAGTAAGACAGAAAAATAACTAAGGAAAAAATTGGTAGTATGTACAGATGGCATATAAATGTAAACATATTTGTACACACACATACTCAAACACTAAGAATTTGATATGGGTCTGTGACCCACGGGGAAGGCTCCAAACCAGGAGTGCTCCCTCTGCATGTTCCTGTTTATGTTGGTGTTTGTGTGCAAGAGATAAGAGAGCTCACACACTGACCTGCTTGCCTGCTGTATTTTGTACAGCACACGCTGAAGTTTAAGATTTTAATTAAAAAATACATAACAATTACATTTTGACTGAAAAGCAGAGCAGTAAATAGAGCTGCTTTCAGGAGACTCCTGCCATGGCCTGCCACTCCAATTCAAAGAGGAGTGGTAATAATTGTTCATGTAGAAAAGCCTCTTGAGACATGAGCAGTACCTGGAGGTATGTGCACAGATGGTTGGTCAAGGCACAAACAGTCTGGAATTTGTCTTGTCTGCTGTGCCTTCATTAGTTTAGTTAAATCACATCCGTCTGAAGAGCGACTGAAACCTGAACGCATTCTTTCCCAGTTTAATTGCAAACACGGTAGATTAGTTTGGAAGCATCCAAACAGACGGGCTTCCTCACAACAATTTTGAAGAAATACGTGCAATTCTAAAAATCTGTTATGACAAAAGAAAACAGATTAGAGGGAGCGCATACCCACAAAGCCACTGGCATTTTACGTGAGGTAGTGAAATGCCTGCTGCTTGCTCCTCTGTGCCATTTCAGACACAAGGACATCAATAGCTGGATCCTATCTCCAGCAAGCTGAAAAGCATAAACATCCTCTCAAAACTTAAACCACTGTAATTAATCAGTGGGTTTATTCCCCTCTAGTTTATTTTAAATAACGACACATTTCAATGTCCACGGTACGTTCCATCTCTGAAAACAGAATTACCAGTAGTATCCACAGTACTATACAGGATCAAGGAAAGTTAGCCTTGATTTTCCCCCACACTGGTGCAAGATTCCCCAGGCAGCAATCCAGAGGGCAATGATATGATGATTTTCAGTAGTTTGCATTTATTTAGACCTAAAATTTGACCTCAAGTTTTCCAGGCTCGAAACTCCATCATCGTAAACAACAGCAATTTTGCAACATAACCGGCTGCGTGCCCCTCATAGGAAATGCTTGTCATTTAGGAACAGAAAAACTGCTAAGAATTGGTTCCTAGCCTAACCCTTAGGAAGAAATGGAATAACCAAGTAACTTCAAGCACGTACCAGAAAGGAGCATCAGGAATGGGGAGATCAGGTCAAACAGCATCACACAAGGGTATCTTATTTCACAAGGCAAGTACAACTAATCAACAGATAATAGCTCTGATGAAATACTGGAATAAAGCAAGCTGGCCCACAAAGGAATCTTTTACCAAAGGAAAACTCTGCCCCACTAGTGGTTTTTCCCCTGGTTTTCCAGGGGAAAATCTCGTGAAAACTCGTGTAGGAAAAGCCAACGCACCCTACCCACCCACCCCACCCACGGCTGGGGTGTGCACGTGCCTGAAGGCAGTCAGACTTGTGTGAAAGCCTAATGGAACTAGATTTAAGGGAATAAAATACACCAGGGGTGAAACAGATCTCCAAAATTCTTATTAGGCTTATATTAGCTACGGCTGAGCAGAAAGCCACAGGCAGACGAGCTAATCCAATGGTTCCACAGCACTCTCACTTCTGCAAATAGTATTAGAGCAGGAAATTCGTCTGCTGCTCAAAATCAATTCTAAAACATGCAAACACACCATGGCTACAGCCTGCACCGCTGCCAGGAGAGCAAGCTGCACTGAGAGACAACTTGGATACAACTCACTCTCACCATTTGGGTTTTCTGTGCTTTTTGTTCAATCTGAAAATTAGGTTCATAATTTGTGCTATTTATATTCTTTTCCTTCGTCTTTGTTCTCACACCTTTCTTTCCTCACCTCCCTCCGTATTAATCATAACGGATGAAGAGGACTCACGAGGGATGAAGTTGCAAAAATAGAGAAGTTTTCAGGCACACAGTTCTCACACAATTTCATAGCACTTCTTCCAAGCAGCCACAGGTTGAGATTAACTCTTCTTAAACAACAGTGGCCAATTATTTCTTCCATTATTTTTAGTGTTGCCCATTCTGGTACAACTTGCTTTAAATAGCAACTACTTCAAACTTCTTCATTTTTTTTTTTTTTTTTTTTACAGAAGTTACTTTACGCACTTCCAAAAATACAAGCAGCAATTAAACATTTCAAACTAATTTGTTCTTCCTTGTCCACCCTCAGAGACATTTGAGTTGGAGAGTTCTGGACGCTGATAAATTGCCAGCTGTACAACACATCACCAACTGCATTTAACAACGTCTGCGCTTGTCTAGAAGACCACAATCCACATCAAACAGGATGAACATGAAGCAGGAAGAGATTTAAATTAAATATTAAAAAGAAATTCCTCCCTGTGAAGGTGGAGAGGCCCTGGCACAGGTTGTCCAGAGAAGCTGTGGCTGCCCCATCCCTGGAAGTGTCCGAGGCCAGGTTGGATGGGGCTTGGAGCAACCTGGGATAATGGAAGGTGTCCCTGCCCATGGCAGGGGGTGAGAAGGAGATAAGCTTTAAGGTTGACTCTCTGATTCTATGATGACATCATCCTCTCCAGCAGGAAAGCACAAAGTTCTTCCAGCTGTGGTCCCCCATGTGCCAAGGACACAAGTGGAGGATGACAGTGCCCCAAGAGTCCCCATCCCACAGCACAAACTGGTCCTCTAAAGGCAAAGAGCCATTCTGTGTAATAGAGACAACACTGCACACTTTATAACTACATGATCACCCTTTTCAGGGTTCTCTGCACTCTGTATTAGCTCTGGCAAATAATTTGCAAATGAAATTCACAACACCAGCTTAACCACAATTGGAATAAACTGCTATTTGCTTGAAACAATTTGTGCGAGGAGAAAAACTCCTTTCCATCCAGACCTGTTATCAGTTTGGGCCCTGATCCTGTAAACATTTGCACCAGGGTACCTCTTTATGCTCTCTTAATAGTTTTATTAAGTACTAAACTCGCCCAGATCAGGGTTGCAACCCCATGCACGTGCCCAAGGACATGGGCAAAACCCCTACCCAAAGAGAAGTTCTTGCACAAAGGTGCAAGTCAGATAAGGCACAGGAATGCTTCATCTGTTTGCTTTCTCACTCCATTTAATAGCCAGAGTATTAATCATGGTTCCAGGCTGATAAGCACAGCATTTGTCGATAAATACCCTCCCCTTCAACTCTGCTCTCTCAAATAATCATCCCTCTGCAATAATGTCACAAAGACCTCGGTTATCTCCTCTGGAGTTCCTGTGCAGTGAGGAACCTCCTGGAATCAATGGGGTGCGGATTATTTTTTTTTTTTTTTACCACTAATTAAACCACACACACACAAAAAAAAAAAAAGAAAAAAGAAAAGGCTATCTATGCTATCGATCTGCAGCGCTTGAAAAAGCACACATACCAAACTCCATCTCCAACCAGGTCTCAGCACACCTTTGTGCAGCACAAGCTCCTGCTGTCGCCATTCACCGCTAACCTGACTCCGGGCTGACGCGGCTGCGCCGACAAAGTGGCTCATTGTGTTCTTGTGGGAAAGCGCTGGGGAGAGATCTCCCATTCAGCCCCGGGATTCGAGAACAGGCATTCACACGGAGCGGCCGCTGCCGGGGAGCACCTCTGGACGGCTGCCGGAGAAGGTTCTCATGGAGGAGGAAAGTTGAGCCCGCTGTTATCATCGCGCTCGCAGGATCCGAGCGCTTGAGCTGCGTTATTAACAAGGGAACCAACCCAAAGCCCAGCGCCCAAACCCCATCAACTCCAGAACTTTTCAGCATCAGAAGAAAGACGTTTCATCACACTGCCCATCACCTTCACAGAAGATAAACTCCTTCAAATTTTTACTTTTCTGAACTACTTCACAACAATGAACACTGTGCTACCTATGAAGGCTTCTCTTAATTTGAGATAGACAGGAATTTATACTTTTTTTTTTTTTTTTAAAAAAAAGGCCCATAACCCACCAACAAAAAAGAAACCACACACACAAAAACCAAATCACTGTTCCATACAACTATTGAGTAATTTTCATATCCAGGACCTTAATAGAAAGAAGCCTCTCCTACTCCAGGTATCTGATTTTTATCTCCAGTGATAATAAAGCATCAAGGAATCAAAAACACTGAATCTTTAAACACAGAGTACTAAAGGGGAGTTGTTTTCTTTAAGGTGGGAAGACAAAGGGTCTCTATCTAGACAGAAAATACTGTGCTGAATATGCCACCTGCTGCAGCTATAAAGCTCAAGTTATCTATTAAATGGTTTAAAAGGGAAAACCTTTGGGGTTTGTTACCTGTCTGAAGTGGGGCACAGCTTGTAACACAGACTGAAGGAGAAACGAAGTTCTGTTGATACAGCAGGGGCAGTCCAGTGAGGTCACCAGCACTCAGGTGGTCTGTATGCAATTTAATTCTGAATCCTCACCCTTCTCAGCTAATTCCCACTCTCTGCCAAATCATTCAGGCAATGGAAAGATGAAAATTATTCTCAATAAAAATAAATTGGTATTGTGCTTTGATAATAACACACACAGTGAAGTACTAGACAGCTCGTATTAGGAACTGGGAAACCAACAGCACTGAAAACTACACCAAGCCCAGCAGTGTTGGTTGAAAGGCAGTCTCATGGCACGGTGCCAGGGGGATGGATGATTTTCACGCCCTGTGTGCAGTCAAAAGGCAGCAGCCCCAATCCTACTAGTTACAGGAGTTACTCATTGCTAAGTTACAAGTCTTTCTTAATTAAAATTTCCTAATATTTCACTTATTGACTCTGATACTCGAGCTTTCAGGTAAGAGCAGTACTGAAAGATTTTTAACACACCTTATACCAATTACTCTTCTCATAAGGAAAAGCTTATGAAGATCAATGACAATGTTCCTAAATCCTCAAAGCAGTGCATACCTTCCAGTTCCAGCCCATTGCTAGAAACCCAGGCTCCTCTGGGAATAATCCCTGAAAGAGTGAATCCAAAGGCAACCTATTGTTTCTGGTTCTTTAAGGGTTTTTAATGAAAAAAATATCATCCAAATTATCCTATTAGTGTTTTCGCCTGTTTTGAAACTAAGACAGCTTGTTGTTACTATAAGCTTAGGCCGAAAGGTAGGTAAATAAGAGAAAAAAAAAGGGAAGGAATTGCAAGAAAACCATTTTTTGCTCCATGTCTGCAGACAGATACCTGGAGTTTGTTTCCTAAAAACCTGGGAGGACACAGACGTGACCATCCAAGCCTACACAGATTCCCTTCAGGACAAAACAGTTAGTATTAACCTGCAGGTTCCCCTTAAAAATTAATCTTGAGGGAAGGCAGCTCAGGTGGTCTCTGGGACACAGACACCCATGACTGCAGAGTGATGGGGGCAACACCCTGTGTGTTGGAGACCAGCCCACGTGCCCTGGGTGGCCCACACAACTCTGCAGAAGGTAAAATTTTAAAGATAAAGAATAATCAAAGGGCTTCAAATAAAGCTATGGAGAGACAAGAGACACATATATGTAAGGCAATAATAAGAACCAGAAGTTGAAGTAGGTAAAGGAAAAGTAAATTCCTGCACAAGCTGCAGTAATTTTTTAATGCAAACACTATTTAATCAAAAAGAGGGCAGTCTTCCTTCTTTATGCTTCCCTATTGATACAAGAACACACAGCTCCAATGAAGCCAATTAAACCCCTGAAACCCAAGTTAACTTTCCACATCCTTTAAATGACACAATTCCAGTCAAGCAAAAAAACTTAAACAGACAAGTAGCAGAAAGCAAGCCAACCTTCAAGCTTCATGTCACATGTACCTGAAGTTCCATTTTCCCTTGTTACACTTGGAGAAATTCATTTCCATAGCTGCATACCAAGCATCAGAGGTGCAGGAGCCTCGAGTCTATTCAAATACACTTAAGAAACCCAATGAAAGGAAGAATCACAGAATCATTCAGGTTGCAAAAGACCCTCAAGACCACAGAATCCAACTGTTACCCCAGTGCTGCCAACTTCAGCACTAAACCGTGTCCCCAGGTGCCACGTCTAAACACCTTTTACATCCCTCCAGGGATGGTGACTCTACCACTTCCCTGGACAGCCTTTTTCAAGTTGTACTCTATCGAGGTGAACCATGAGAAGGATGGTCTCACCAGACATCAGTGGGGTTTTTGATCAAAAGAAAAAAAAATTCCTGACTTAAGACAAATGCACTTGCCCTTCTGCTCAGTGAGATACCAAAGTTCATCCCTCTCTCTCCCCAGCTCTGTAACAGCATCCTCAGCCCCATGAGTACAACACACTGTTCCAGAAGATCAGCAGGGAACCATAAACTTTCCTGCCTCATCTGTTGCTGGACGCTTGTTGCTGTCAAGCCCCACACTGAGAGCCCTTCTAGCCCAAATCACTAACAAGAGTTTTTTGAGCTGGTGTTTGCCCTGGGGCTGTTTCACACCACACCTACCAACACGTGGCCATGACAAGCAAGGGAGACAAATAGGGACACATCTTGCGTGGCAAAGGCACGTGGAAGCCAGAGTGGAACTCAGTGCCACAGACTCTATCCAAAACACCTCTTTCCTTTCTCTGCTCCACTGGTTTTCAGAAGATAAGCTTAACTCATTTCCTATGTTGGCATAAACAGCCTGTTTACTACTTGTGAACATGGGGCAGATCCACTGTACAAACCTCAGAGCAGACTAGGAGCAACGAAATCACCCATAACAAAGCAAAGCTTATCTTTGGGTCCTAAACAAAACCTCTTTGACAGCAATAAATCTGTAGCAACAACCATTCACAGGATTTCTGCTTTCTGGAAAGAAATTTAAAAAAAAACCCACAACCAAACAAATAAAAAACCCATGGTCTCACATAAATATTTCATTTATAGTTTTAGACAGAATACAAAAATTAAAGCATTTCTGAAAGGCTTTAAGAGAAAAAACCAGCTTTGCACCCTAAAACCCATAAACCTGAATTTCAAGAAATGGACTTTGACTTGGTAGGCATATTAGGGTGGGGGAACATTACCTTAACAGTAAGCTGTTTCAGGGGTTTGGGGAGAAGGTACAAATACACACTTCGTCCACAGAATTCCAATAAACAGGTGAGAACAAAATATGCAAGTCCTTCAAATATTAGAAAATCCACCTCATAACTCAACTGGAGGAAAGCCAAGTGAGAAAAAGACTGAACCTACAAGAAAGGCTAATTCTCTAGGGATGTTTCCTACAGGATCTTTCATAAATATAATGCACTTCACCACAAGTCCTGATAGTCCAGCTTTTCCTGGACATGCATCTCACTTTGCTTATTGTAGGAGAAATTCACAGAAATCCTGATGGAGCAAAGAGTGATACACTAAGTTTAAGTCAAATATACAAATATAATACACGTGCCTGTAAATAAATTTCAACAATTCAGTGTGGGCTGACAGCAGCTTCTCTTTGACAGTGGAGGCAGAAACATCGGAATATCAGCAAACCCAGGAGTCTGCCTGCAGGGTTCCAAGGGCTTGAGCACAGGACTCAAGCAAGGAAAGGCTTTCCCAGCCAAATTTAGTTGTGCTCAGTTTTACCTGACTGATATAACTGACACACGACCCGACAAGATTTTACTCCCAGGGGAGCTCCCTCGAGGCACACTCAGTCCGTGGGAATAAGCTGGAACACCCAGGCGCTATCACCAAAAGGACGGCACAACCTCCATCCTTTAATATTTGCATTCTGACCCACTTCAGTCACATTTTGGCAGTGCAGAGCCCACAGAGATACCCACCTTAACAGTACAGTACACAGTTAATTAGTGACAAAGACCTACCCATTAACATCAGTTGTTCTTTCCAGCAAAAGGTTCCAGAGATTCAAGCAGGTTGCATCTGTTCCCCAGTTTCTAAGGGGAAGATGCGTATTTTCCACCACTTGACGTGCTAATATATGGTTAAAAATTAAGTAAAACTAAGTGATATCATTCTCTACCTACAAAACAACATATTCCTCTTGGTGCAGGGGAGGAAGATGGCATGTCCATGCAACAATTAATAAACGCTCTCAATAGTAATGGACCCGCGTAGTAAAAAGCGCTCCCACTCTCTCTCATGTGAACATATTCCTCCTCCCACTTCTCTCTCTAGTCCCTAATCATAACTCCAGGTTGGTACAGAAAGACAGCCTGGGTGTTCAGAGTAGGTTTAACCTGCTGATGAGAATATGAGCAATAGGGTGTGCTGCAGAAACCTCCCAATACCAAACAGCTGTTCAGTAGCTCATCCTCCTCCTGATGCTCACTGAGGAAATTCCCTCATCCTTTACGAATTCTGACTAATTTTTTCCAGTGCCCCAGATGAAACCTCAACCATAAGATTCTTCTCTAATCTTTTACTGTGTTCCTGGACATTGCTGCCTCAAGCCCTGTTATGAATAATCTAAATCACAGATCACCCCTCACCATCCCATCGGTGACAGAGATACCTCACACTTCATAAAGCCACTGCTTAGAGCACAACATACACAAATCAGTGCTACAGCTCCACAGTAAGTCATCATCATTGTCCACTACAGTTTTAAATACTCAGAAATTAGTACTATGAAATTCGGCACCATAACAAGTCACTTCACCCTCATTGTCTTCTCTCTTCAAGGGAAGTGCAGAACTAGATTTATTATTATTTCCATCAGAAGCTCAACCTGCTAAAACTTTTGTCTTCAAATTTGAAGCTGAAGAGACTCTGATTTTTCCTTCTCATCCATCTACATTAGTGGTACAGAATTCTCAGCTGAGTACTTGGTCAGAACCAACAGTTTAGATATTCATTCTCACCTAAATTGAGCAGATTATAACATGTTTATTATTAAGAACATAATAATGTCAAGGTACATTAGTATTTACGGCTTTTTATTGGTGAAATTAAGCAAAGTCACTTAGTCAATGGTGATTTACTTCTTGTCCCAAACACCAGCGGGCTGAGCCTCCTACTTGTTATATAGGGGCAGTACTAGGGCTAATAATAAACAAAGTGGTCCCATAATCACCAACTGCATTCTCCTTACTGCATGAATGCTCAGGCATCATTGGGTTGTAAAAGGATTAAGAATTCCTGAAGATTAACAGAAACTGACCAAAAAAAAAGGCAGAAATGTGGTGGTATCTAGCATCACAGCTACACAGCTGGTAAACCAACAGGGTTTTTAGACCAGCTTACAGACTGGAAACTCACTCTCAGAAGTCACTATTCCCTCTCTAGGAAGGATCACTATGGGAAAACACATGATTTAGTGCAGTTAAACATTATGCACCAGCTGTCAGATCTGTAAGTGATACTGTAACAGGGATCTACATTTGTCATCAAGTTACTTAGTCACTGGTAGTAATGCAGAACTAGAGCCAGTGAGCTCCCCATCCCAAACATAAATAGCTATGGAAGACAACAGGGTAAAAGCTTTATTTTAGACTTTTATGTTAAATAAAACACGGTCAAACACAAGGTAGAGGTCACAAAGAGATTTTTTTAAACATTTTCAAGAAGACTAATCAGTAGCAAGAAGATAAGAACACGTAGAACAGGTGTATAGAACTCACTCACTGCTGGATCCAAACAAGTAATTTCCAGGTATGCCAGTGGCCCCAAAACCAAAATGAGGGGCGTTCTGTTTAGTACAGAAGTGTCAGGCCGCTGTTCATCAGCACAATAAATCTGGTAACTATTTTTGAGGCGTCCCTTGGCAGCTTTATCTCCTGTAGGTTACATTTGAGGTCCTACTCTTCCCATATCTAATCACAGAGGTTTAGCATCACCACACAAGTCACGAGATATATATGTAAACACACACATATACACACCCATCCACATAACGGGTACAAATACCTTCATTTATCTTAAGATCCTTGGAATGCTTAAGCCATGCTCAGGAAATAAGCAAGTTCAAAAGAATTACTAAAGTGGTCGAGAGAAAAAAAAAAAAAAAAATCTCAAGTTCCCCCTCTCTTTTTCCTGGATTTAACCTGCCACAAAATCCTGCGGGCTGACAGCGTGTCCTTGAGCCCTGAATCCCAGCATGCCAAAGCCTTACACACACTCTCGCTCCGGAGAGCGGCGTTCCGGGGAGCGCAGCTCCTGCCACTGGCACATACCAAAGATTCCAGATCGTTTTTGCACCACGGCTAAAATGTTCTCATCAGCTTGGATTTCTGTTATAACGTGTCACTCCGGCCCCAAAAAGTGCAGTCTCAGCGTGGTGAGTTCAGTGTTCTTTTAGGAAGCCTTCTCTTGGGTGCTGGCGATGCAGAGAAAATGGGTTGAACTTCCCACACACCATAATGCCCGTGTTTCCAGAAACAAATTCCAGCTATAAACCCTAAGAATGCCACACCTACCAAATTCTTTTCTTTTTATTAGCACAGAGAAGACAGGAACAGAGGTGCTTCGTTAATGCCTCAGTTCTTCACTACACTGCCCTCCCTCTGCAAGTTTTACTGAATTGCTAAATACACATTGCTGACTTTGAGATACGTCTACTGGTAAACGAACCCTTTATGAAAATACTTGTTGCTAGAAACACACACAGAAGTTTATGGTAAACAATATGTTCTCATTGTATTTAATAGCTGTAGGTCTTTGTTAGCAAAAGTTACCCCAGAACATGCAGTCACATTCAGGAGATCAAGTGAATTCTATCTGGAGTTTACAGAAGGAAGCATATACAAACAGTCTCACAAAGGTATTTTCCTAGCAGGAAGCTACAAGTACTTCGCTGCCGCTCCGGCGGCGGCCGACCCCGCCATCGATGGGGGAGCAGGCAGCAGCAGTGCTGAGCATGCTTTACTTTCACTGTGGGATTAACCAGATCACAAATCACCAATTAAATCCTGCTTTATGATTTAGGCTTTAATTCATTACAAACACGAAGGCAAAATGCGAAGCAGAGCCTGGTGGAAGTCAGTCAGGAGAGCTTTGCGCTCGCTGTCCCTGTCCTGAGGCTCAGCCCTCTTTGGAATTAAATGCCTTTTTAATCACAGTGATCAAAAGTGTCATTGTGATAAGAAACTAATGATTAATTACTGTATATTGTTGACAGTAATAAATACAAATCGATAAATATTCAATGTACAACTAGGCACGCTGGTGGCACTACCACTACATAACAAGTGTGTATTTTTCTGCTCTCCAAAGCCTCTCTCTTCACTTCAGATGGGAAAACTAGAAACTTCTCATCTTCTACAACGTGCAAGTTTCCCTCCTCCCGCTTCTATTTTGTGGATTTTCTGCCAGTAATATTGTTGAAAAATAAATTCTTGTGGACAGGAAATATCCTGCGCAAAGGATATCCAGCTTTATGATCCTTAAAATGTTGTGCATTCCTCCCGATCTGTCATCGCACAGGCCAGCTGCTGGCATGCCAGAGGGTGGGCAATGCCTCTGGGTGGCCAGGAAGGGTCCCCCCACCCCCTGAGGTGGTTGCAGCCTCACACCTTTGGATAAATCAGCTCCTTCAGATTTCCTTGAGACTTCCCTTTTCTCCACCCTCAACCCCAGCAGTCGTTGCACTGTGGTCCAATGAGACATGACGCAATGTGGCTTTCCAAGCACCTCTGGCTATCAGGAGCACATCCTCCCCAGCCTCTCCTGATAAGGTATGCCCACAAACCCCCTCTTAATGGCCTAATCTGATGTAGGTGGCTTGCCCTTTCCAACGATCCCTTCGTTTAATTTCCTCAACAACTGCACTCCACAAAGGCAAACATCCTGTCCCGCTTCCAGAGCCAGATCCCAGCTGTGGCAGGCAGCTGCCAGCAGCACGGGCAGCAGGGGTGCAGGGATAAGAAAGTCGGGTCCAGCCCGTGTTGGGGAGCTCCACCAGCTGTCCTGTTACTGAGCCGGTTCGCTCCGTGGAATGGGCCAAAAGTTACATCAATGGACACATGGTTGCAAAATAAAGTTTCGTAAAATAAGGAAGGGTGGTGGTTCTGCAGCCCTGTACATATCCCACCCCTAAGTTGTGGTCTCCCTGTGACCAACTAGGAGCAGAACAAACATGCTGTTCATTAGATTTCTGGGTGGTAACAGCAACTGTACAGAAATCTTGAACTTTAATGAAGTCACCTGAATTACACAGTGTAGATATCAGGGGTAGTCACATCACCACCTACTACGCAACTCTTCCCTGCTTGACCAGCCTCAAGCCCCATGAAACAATATCCAAGATGACGATTCACATCTAACATTTTCACAGTAGTCAGTAGCTTACATTTCTTAACCAAAAGCAGACAAATCGTAACAATCCCTCCTATGAAAATCAGGATTCAGTCCCTCTAAGGCACAGTGACACTTCAGTAGCTTGCTGTCTCTTCCTATGAGGAGGACAGTCAACATCCAAAGCTAAATGCAGAGGAGCAGTTGAGGTAAAGCCAAGGCTGCCACCCCTGGAACAAGGGTGGTTGTTCCACAAAAAAGAAGAAAGCATTTCAAGAAAGAGAAGCACTAATTCTGACAGCACAAAACTGCAGCCACGACACTTGGATCCTTTTTAAAAACACATTTCTTTGAAGGTTTTTAAGTGCCACTTATTCTTTTAATAGACATCCAAATCTAGCCCCAGTAATAAAGAACGCTATTTAAATATCTCTTTTCTTGATAAGAATACCAAATCACTGTGGTTTCACTGGAGACAAGCAAGGGATAATGCTCCATTTGCAGAAGATCTCAAAACAACACCAGCTGCCATTTTTAGTACCCCATAAAATGATGCTGCTTCTTGGAGTGTTCCAAAACAGCCTTAGCCAAAGGATATTCTCATTCTAATCAATTCCACTTGCTATATCTGACAAGCTCACGGCTACAGGACACCCATTCCAAGGTAAGGCCCCTGCGCACTGGCCCTTGTGTCCTGACAGCACAGACACATCAAGGTACTCGCTCTCCCAACCCTGCCTGACTTCGTGCAGTGCTGAACTCCACACCCAATATCCACCACAATACCCACTGTCACTGCTGGTGTGGCAGAGCACCCCTAAAGATATTTACTCAGCTATGGCCACAGACCCAGTTTTCATAAGAGCAAGTACTCCCTTTGAAAAACAACTCCACAGAAAGGAGTTATGTATTTTGTCTGAACACCACATGCTTGGACACACTCAGGCTTCAGTCAGCACTGCAGCAACAAAAGTACAATTGTAGTGTTTTTCTCATTTCTGTTGGCTTCCCCTTGTTAGCTGGCACAGGTTAGAGCCTACTCGGTGCCTCACATCAATAACTAATGTTCAAAGTAAAATGCAAAAAAAAAAAAAAAAAAAGGACGTCTTGATCTGCTCACAAGCACAGAGCAAGCACTTTATAATTAAGTCATGTTTATTCCAGGACTCTCAGTGCCTGGGGGAAATTTGCTTCTGGAAATATTGCACTCAAATATTTTATAGTCACAGCAATACCCACAATCAAAATTTAGTCCAACCGGCAGCACAGAGCATCACAACTGCCCACCCACCTCACGATGGTTCCCAGGCGAGGCTTACTTGTTTCCAGGCGCAACTCACACCACTGGATACACGGTACCTTTGGGTCTCCACTCCTTCGAGATCCCCCTGCTGTCCCCCCACCAACCCTCCCAACTCACTGAGTCAGTGGGTCTGAACATTCAAAAGCTGAAATCAAGGCATTTCCAAGGGCGAGTACCTACGGCAGACACTGCCAACAAGCTCTGACTAGACTGCAGGAGCGAGGAAGAGAATTTGGAGAGCGCAGCGTCTGCTCTGACACATCTGCCCACGGGGCACGGAGAGAATAGAGCCAGCAATGTAAGCAGAGAAATCTTTGTCCTTAGGTGACACTGAAGCAATCGACACATGCCAAGACCGTTGCGCAATTAGTATGTTCTTAATTTTGTACCCTTAGAGAAGCAAGTAAGTGTACTTAATCAGCTGAAAATAAAGTAACACAAAATAAAGCAACCCAACCAACTAATTAGTTAAAAGACGCCAAATACAAGCAAAATCAAGTGTCTAATTATATATCATCAGTTCAAGTGTACAACACACTACAGACCTATAAAAAAAACCATACCACTTGCTAATTTGATCTAAACAATCCATCTAAACACCGCTGCTGAGTAACACTGATGAGAAAAAAAGTTAGGAAACTAACACAATGGCTGAAATCTTTCCAGCAAGTTTCAGGGAGGTATTGTCAGTCCTCTGAAGTTAATTGACAAATTTGAACCAAATTCACAAGATTCAAAGCTTCCTCGGAGAAAATTTTATGCAGCAAAGTTTATTTAAAGACATGACGTCAAAAAATTGAAGCATTTTGAGTTTTCCTCCAACATTTCTAAGAATTGTATATTTTCCTGTTCCCTCAGTATTTATTCCCTAAGCAACATATTCTGCAAAATCATGAAGCGTCCTGAGAAAATGCTGTAGATAGGTATTAATTCATCTGGGGGTAATTTCTTCCATCCCTATTATGCATTTCTTTGTCCTTCAAGCATTGTCCAACATTGACATTGTCAGCCATGAATGTAGAATCTAAACATAAACCACTGAAGCTGATCAGATCATTGACCATCATTTTAACAGCTTAAAAACTTTGCAGTTTTATGGACAAATACCTTAAAGACAATGAAGTCCTGCTGATATGCACCAGAGGAAAGGCCACCTACATGCTTGTCAAATTCCCATTTTTATTCTAACCTGAACAACTGCTCCAGGAAACAAGAACCTCTAGGAAGGTGAGGGAAAGGAAAAAGGTAACAGAGCATTTTAGACGATTTGAAGTCCCCTTAGACATTTTCCAAACTCAGTTTCATAGAAACTAACTGCCAAATATAACAAATATTTCTGATAAGCTGATTTTGTTTGGTTTTTAATTATAATTCCCCATCACTAATTCAGTAATAACACCTCACATCCCAAATCCTTCTAGGTGTCCTGGAAATAGCACCAGCACATTTTGCAGAATGTTGCATTTGCAAATACAATGGAAATTACGTTTTTCCTTATAAAAATCAAAGCAACAGTTATGAGAAATAAGGCATTTTCAGTACAGTATACTGAGCCCAGTAAAATTCAGCCCTCAAGTAGGAACGCAAAAATTTAATTGAATCAGATGGTCTCTTTTTCATTAGAAGCAAAACAGATCCAATATCAGAGTATTTGCCAAGGTATTATCAATAGTCTCATGAAAACAAAGGTAAAAAGACTGAGCTTTTTTGAGTTGTTTAAATACAATTATTGACAATTCAAGGAGACTTTAGAGAGGACTTTAAAAACCATTTTTAGAAATACTCAAGAAACCTTAGGCTGCACTCAACATGCAAGTTCCCATCAAGCCACATTAGCAGTCCTCTAAAAAACAGAATTAACCAAAAAGATGCTTGGAATTCTTTCTGCATTACACAGACCTTCCCATTCCTCAGCAGTCTGGCATCCCAGCTCTCTCTCATGCCTACACTGAAATCCTTCACCCAGCTCTCAGCAGACAGAACCTACAGTCGAAACCAAGTCTCCAATGATGCAAGTGAAGAACAACAGGAAGGGCAAACGTACCCTGGTGCAGGTGACCCTACCTTCCTCAGCTGAACTCAGTTAAACCCACTGCTTTAAGGGCAGACCTCTATATATACACATATCCATAGCGAAATGTGACCTGAGGGCTTCATTCTTGGGCGGAAAAACCAAACAGATTTCATTAATTGTTGCTCTGTATCTCAGCATGCCTCTTTCTGGATGAACCCTAGTAGCTGGGATTGCCAACCAGGATATAAAAAGAGATGTTAATAATCTAATAGTTCTTTACACCACCTGGAATCCAACACACGCCTCTATCTATCCCACTAAGGTATCTATTACCTCTCTGTTACTCATTCATTCCTTAGTATTTCAGCATTAGAGTTGTGCCTGCATTTCAAAGCTCACCATCCCTTCCCCCTTAAGGACAGGAGTCAAAGATCTGTGGACAAGCACTTCAAGTCAAACACACCCTTTGCTATTTCAGGCTCTAACATAAGCAGATTACAGCTCAGCTGCGTTCCGTCTGAACTTTTGTTTCTCTCTTGCCAGTGCTGCACTAATTATCCCTGACAAAAGACAGACTTTAATTAGCTAGCCATGGCCAACTTTTATCTGTAAACTTTTTCTTCCCATCCGAGTTCTGCCCCTAAGTAGCTATTAAACACCAAATTTTATCTGTGAGTAATTAGGAGATATTCTTACCACACAGAGCTAATGCAGGATTCAAACAACGCAGGAGATGCTCAGGTCATGGGGGCTTGCCAGGGATGCCCTGTCCATGGAGAAGCCAAGAAGGACCCCTGCCCACAGGAAAACCTTCCTACAGACCCAGAGTCCCTGTGCTCTTGCAGCACACGCTGTTCCAGGAAGGCTGAGTAGCTGCAACTCAGTGCAATGTGCTGCCCAGTGAGTAAATATAAAGACAGACAAGACCTCCGCCTCAAGCTGTTCAGAGGAGAAAGGGAAGATCTTTCCTGACGCCCTTTTATACAGGAGATGTGCAAGCCTGTCTCTTCAAATATGAGAAGCAAGAGCAGAGACAGCTTCAAAGGAGGAAGAAAGAGTTCTTGGAACAGGTAGCTAAAATGAACACTGAAGGAGAATCTGTAATTTAAATGAAAACCAGGTCGTTGGGCTGGTTCTTTTAACACATCACCTGCTAAGGTGTACTACACAACCCAGAGAAAGCTGCCCCTCAAGTCCACAGAAGAGCACCAGGGAGATCAGGAGATTGCACCTGTAACAGTTTTGCACTCACCTTCTCAACTCTTCTCCTTCAGTGTGGGAGGTGGTGGTCAGGGATGAGACTGACGGACAGGGAGAACAATCACTGATGCTCTGATTTCAAACAGCACGAGAACTAAAAGACTAAATCCAAAGCACAATACACCTTTTGTCCATTTAATAAGGATGCTTCCTCCTTGCAGTGCACCTCAGCAGGAACGGGACAGCACTCGCCCAGCAGCAAGGAGAGTCAGATATCTAAGGCTGGTTTCCAGACCAGCCCAGGGGGTTTAACTCACTGAGCCCAAACAAGAGAAACGACGGGAATAAAAGGAGCAGGAGGCAGGACTGACCTTTCTGTAGCAGCACAAACTTAGGGGCTGTGCCATCAGGCCACAAACTCACACTAGTGTACATCTGTAGTACTTTATCTATGCGCATGGAGTTGGATCGCAGCACCTCCTTTTTTAATATCATGATGTTTAACTACTTAACCGAGGTGATCCTCCAAGTTCTGTATGGCAAACACTTGTGAAACCATTTCCTTCCCCAACTGCCTACAACCCACTTAGAGAATTATTTGATTTACACCACAAAGGGAATTCAAACATAGCTAAAGAGCAAACAAAACTTCCTGCACCATACACACACAACCTATACAAGATGTGTGAAAGAACATCAGTGTTTTATTATCCTTGTGACTTTTGTGCACTCAACACCCAACAGCGGGAAGTTTCTTCACAGAGCCAGTCAGAAATCATCCCACAAGAACTTCTGAATCACCACAGCAATCAAATATTATTTGAGGGAGATTGACTGGAGTCAGAACATTCAGTTTAGGTTTGAAACAACAAATGCTAATTTTCCAAAACTGATGAGAATTGAGAGGAAAAACTGACTTGAAAGAAACTTTATGTACATTACAATTGTAAGCTCACTTAATTATGTTTTTTTAAAGACAAACATAATTGAGAAATTAATCATTCTTTTTTTTGAGAAAGGTTTTTAGCTAAAGTTTCCCTCTAACTTGATACCATGCTAAAAAGACAAAAATGTAATGCAGCATAAAAAGGGGGTAAAAAAGAAAAACTAAAAACAGATAGGGAAGAAAATTAACTAGAAGTACAGAAATTTGGTAAGTGAAACCAAGGCTGAGGGTAAATCAGACCAAAAAAAAAAATAACCATGACTTGCAAGAAAACAAAGTGAGCTACTTTTTAAAATAAATTAAGAAGGACTGAACTCTAATAGTAGTATAACCCCACTGGAAAACAGAAGTGAAAACAGGGCTAATGATGCAGCAGAAAAGCACTTAATAAAATCTTCCACTCGTCTTCAGGCGAGGCAAAAAATGCACTTGTATCAAACAGACAGATGAATTATACCCATGGACAAGTCAGCTTCAAACTCTTGCAATTAAGTTTTGATTCGAGCCTTTAAGGGAATGCCTGACCTACTGCCAACAACAGGGCAGAGTAATGCAGAAGGATGGAGGGGAGACCATGCTGATCCAGCACCAGCAGCTGAGAAGGAAGCAGGATGCCCAGTGCAATTACATCCCATTAGTAAGGCACAGCTTTCAGATAAAACAAGGCAAAGTCAGTGAAGAATTCCAGTAACAAGGAATTGTTCTACATAAACCAGTTCCTGTCAAACAAATCCAAGAGCACTCTCCATTGAGATTACACCTTTGGTTGGCACGACTGCCGCGTTAGCACACGTGTATTCTTCAGCCAACGTCTGACTTGGTACCACACAACACTGATAAAAGAGCTCACACTCAGTCAAAATGAAATATCTCCACTGTATGAACAGCTGGCCCATGAACTAATGGTGGTTTAATCTGGGAGCTGATAACACCGTGTGTGAATCGGCCAGTGGGCACAGACATGCCCCTCTGCCTGACACATGGCACATCAGCAGGATTTAGTAGCCCTTTGAAAGACTTTTTTATGTGGTCCCAGGGCCAGCATGGCTTGAACATTAAAGAACAGTAAGAACCAGTGAGCAGAAGCAGGAGCCAGGCAAATCAGAGTTGGGCATAACATTAGAAACGAAAATCCAAAGATTAGCTACTGGAGCAGATGGGATCAGCCAGGGGAAGTGAGCAGTATTTCCTCCTCTTATGGAAATATGACTTCATGTGCTCACCAGAAATATAAATTACAAGTAAGCCAGGATAACTTTACCCTTTCTAAAAAAGAACTATAACCTTACTAAATTAAGCATATGCTGCACTGCCTCCTGACAATTTTATTAGCTTGCAAAGACCTAAGTTGGCATTTGTAAAGAAGCCGTTTTCTTCCCCCTTACCCAGAGCAAGTCAGCCTTTGACAAAGTCTTCCTATAGATACAGCATAATACCCTAAGCAGAAGGAAAGTGGTTATTGCCCTCTTGCCAAGCTGCCAGGAATCCTCCTCTGGGAGAGGCTTACAGAGGTACCTGGAGTGCACACAGGCGCTGCTGCGAGTCTTGTCAAGTGCTGTGCTGGGAAACCCCCAGACACCTGCAGAGCACTAATAAGACTTCTAGTCCGGCCTCAACTGAAGCAAGCCCCAAACAAGTATCTCCAGTCTGTGTCTTGTTTTCTCAGCTGCAAAATGGGGATAATGAAATACATCGCCTCTGTTAAGTGCTTTGGTCTCCACCGAGGGAAGGGGAGCCATCATCATACTGGTTATTCACCAATGTTTATTTAATGATTTCCTACTAGAACTGACAGCCTGTCCCAGCCAGTAATGGCAATTATCAGTTCACAGGATCTGTCTGACTGTCCACACTTTACACTGCAAGTTTTTTCATACTGACCTTCCCAAATTAAGAAAATGCTTAGCAGCTTGAGGGCGAGACTGAAACTAAACCATCATTAAATAAAGCCCCACTGATCGCTTCTGCTGTGCTCCTGGCCCTGTCAACCTGCCACAGGTCCCCTGCACAGCCCAGGGATGCTCCCTCTGTCCCATTCCCAGACAGGTTCTTCCACTCAGCTCCTTGCCCCTCACCAGCACTTTCACCCCTTGAAGCTGAGTTAGTTCTTGTTGCCCACATTAACTTTTCCCTTGCCACAGCAGGCTGAAATCCCATCAGAACAATAAGATCAACTCCAACATACTTTGCACCAACTCAGCCACAATTGAGCAAGTGGCCACAATGCAAGATGCCATTCCCAGTCGTTTCATTAATTCCCCAGCCACTGACTTTTTAAATTAAAAAAAAAAAAAAAAACCAACACCAAAACCCACTTTTAAGTGCACTGGCTCATTGTGATTTTTAATGAGCGACAGGATTTCAGATAGTGCACACCCATGGCCCCAACAGGGGGGTGAGGGGAGTACGTGTATGTGCTTGTGAAACCATTGTTCCTCTGTCAATACAGCTCATCCTCCAGCCCATCCAAGTTCCCAGCTGCCCAGTCACACAACTTTAAAAGTCAACAGCTGGGTGTTTTATAACCCTGGAGAACTCCCAAGCCAATCCTTACATCGCTGGCAAGGAGCCCTGGCCAAAGCCTGAGGACCCTGCAGGGACTGTTCCCGCCCCACCACGCTGTTCACCTTCCTCCTCCAGCCGCCTGCTCACAAAGGCAAAGTCCACACTCCCAAGCCCTGCACAGTGTTTTGTAAGCAGTAAGTGACAGAGGCAGGAGGACTGAATTGCATTGGGCAGTGGCCGGGATCCAGGATCTGCAACCATCTGGAAGTTTGCTTGGCTTTTGTTTCCATCTCCATGATGGATGGAAACAAGCTCCCAGTTCTCCTGCATTAACATAAAGACAATTAAAACAACTTTCCCCCCCAAGTAGCTCAGAAATGAAAGCAAATCACACAAGCTTAAATGAGACAGTGTTGATAACATATTTAAGTAAAACCTGACTCTTTGGAACAAAAAAAAAAACCCAACAACTAACACAAAACAAAACCACCCCAAAACAAAAGCTCAGTTCAATCACAGAAAACAGCTTTGTCAACAAGTTCCTATGACTCCTATTGCAGAGGAAAAAAGCTCAGATGAAAGCCTGCAGAAGGACTCACTGCATCCTTCTTTCTCCAAAGAAATATTAACTTCTGTCTGACACAAAAGCATTTCTGTTGAGAGAGGGAATACCACAGGTCAGTATTAAAGCAATTTCAGTGTAGCTACCAAGCAATTAGCTGGATATTACCTTCTCTACATGCTGATTTTTCCTTTTCCAGAGTCCTGGTGTAAGCAGAACTACTCATTTGTCGTTTCTACAGCCACTTCTGAAGTTGCAGGTGACCCAATTTAGAGTTTCTTTTTCTCATCACTGAAAGCACTTCAATTTTACCACTGCACATTTGTTCACTAATTTATTTCACTTTTTTTAAAGTTTTTACCTTGTATTTCAGCCGAACGTCCACCTTCTATCAGCAAATACAAATCCAGATATTTTAGTTTTTATATATTTAAACTCCTATTTGTATAACTCTGATCTTGATACTTTTTTTTCTTAAGCCAAAGCATAAACAAAATTTATCTTGCATTCTGATTTTCCTTTGAAGCCTGTGATTATCCTGAAGTTAACATGCTCCTTCCTAGAGATTACCTTTAGCAGAGTTTTGGATACAAACCTCTGGCCTTTACTCCGATAAGCGATCCACCACTTTGACAAAGTGGTTTTGGAAAGCACCTTTATTGTTTGACCTGATGTTCAAAGCGCTTCGAAAGCTGCCCATCTGCTTTCCTGAAACTATGTTATGTCAAGACCTCCTGTTAAATACAAGTACCAGTAAAAGGACATAGAAATGAACTTCCACCATGACTGCAGCCTTACTGAAGTTTCTCCGCCAGTACCGTCCAGCTCCGCACACACGTAACTTCAGCTGCAAGCAGACTTGGGAAATATTTCTATTATGTCAACTCATTAAAAAATAAGGATCAGGTTTATCTATGTTGTTGCTGCTGCAATGAATGCCTACAGTACTTTTCATCACATGATATTCCAACTCCTTTTCTGTCCTCCCGCTTCTCTGAAATCGCTCTGCCACTTGTACACTCCTTATTCATATATGGGAATGCTACAGCCATATACTCTTTGATATTCTCACATAAAGCCCTGCACATTAAAATTATTCATGTCTTTCTGCCTGCCGTAAGATGGCTCCTGTTCAGACAGCTGGGCTGGTTTTGGACTGACCTTATTGATCAAATTCTCAAAAAGTTCTTATTTACTGACATCTTGCATCCACGCGTTCATCCAAGCCAGCACCAGCTTTTGGCTTACACAGCCCTGTACGCCTTCACACTGTTTACCTCTCTGATGGATTCAGAGATAGTGAAGTTCACTGGAACGTTCTTCCTGTTAAATATTTCTCCATCTCATCTTACGAGAAGGGCTTTCTACACTTCCAGTCATGCCTGTAACCCCCGCCCGTAACTCTACCACTTCAAATTTACCCATCTTTCACTAACGTGGGTGAACAGAATGCACATGTTTTCCAAAAGAAGTCCCAGAAGGACTTGTAGAATAGTATTAATCTCCCTTCCCATCTCTGTTAAAAGCAAAATAAAAGCCCCTCCCTTTGGAGGGAGGGATGATGGAGCCTTTTTTCATGGCTAACAGACCACGCTCACGCTATGGCCAAGCAGAGCAAGTAGCTGCACAGCAAAGTCTCCATAACTGCTTTAAGAAGCCTCAGTGCTAATACGATCACCAAGGTCACCAAGAGATGATGCTGGAAGAAAAACAAAGAAAACCTCTGTCTAATGTACTAGAAGCGATAAAAATGGTGTTTTTCCATTTCTTCCTCCCAACTGTGCATTTTGCATACAAGGAGAGAAGAGTTGTTGCTTCCCCCTCCCATCTGCCAAATCCCTCTGCATTTTTCAAAAGTGAACAAGTTGAATATTGCGAAGCATTTTCTGCAAAAAGTAGGGATGTGCAGAAATCCTAAATCACTGCTACTTTATATAGTATGTAGCTAATATAAAATACTCGCTAAAGAACCAGTCAAACCTACTTCAAAGTTTTTAAGGAAAGTCAGGTTAGTAAATTTTCTTCATTTGAATCACCTGACTTTTGCATACAGCTCCCTCAAATTGCTTTGCACTTGCCAGGCAGTAGGATCAGTGGGAAGAACAGTCCTGGCAGGGGGCACAGGCAGCACCTCACTGCACCCCTGCCCGAGCAGCGACAAGGCTCCCACCCAGCCACCCTGGGCCCTTCAGGGAAACACCACACCATACTTACACCTCACTGCTCCACGGAGCAGGACACTTTAAATAAAAAAATGTATATATATATATGTAATTCATGGGAAATAACTCTCCTGGGGACAGAACAGGAGGCAAGTTGACAGATCCGATCTGCCATCCCCGTATACTTTCTAACGTGAGTTGCAAAACCTCTTCTCGCCATGTGAGGTTAGTCCAGGCACCAGGCCAAGGCTTTGCATTTCCCTCCCAAAGTGAAAGGGCAGATCTCCCACTGCCACGTCGCTAACCCAGAGCCAGAAAGCAGCACCTCATCCCTACCCAGCACTGCCCAAAGCTCTGCAGCTGCAGTGAAACCACGTCACTGCTGGTAACGAGACGATACCAAATCTGCTCAAAGGTGGTACTATCGCTGTTCAAGCAGACTCAATCACGTAAGGGAGCATTTTATTATATTTGCTTGTATTTCATTGTTAATTGTATATTGTATTTCACAATATTAAACTATGGCAGGGCCACAAATAATACAGTCGATCCACTTGCGAACTATTTCCTTCATTATTATTTTCCATGTCCTCACATACCCATATTTTCTACCTCCCAATTCTTACATGTCAGAAGATACTATAACCACTTATTCACTCCCTTTTGTCCCCTTGCACTGATGCAACAATTGAGAATGTACTGAAATCAATGTGTTATAGTCTAGAAAATTTTAAGGAAGGAAGATAGGAATAGAGAACTGAGGAATTACTAAGACAAGCAGGGACAAGACTGGAATGATCTAGAAGGTCTGAAAAACTGAAAAACTTCTCACAGCAACTTTTTAGAGCATAATATCATCCTGTTTGACTGCATGATCAACAAATGCCAAAAGGAAGTGAAACCGTTGATGTCTAACTTCGGAGTTTTATATCCACAAACACTGCCTTTACAGTAACATAGCAGCTCTCACACATCCACTGAAGCGACCTATTCAGATGCACAAAAATTCAAGTGTAGCCGCCTTGTGCATTACATAGATTGTGGTTACAGAAGTATCTGAACTAGTTGACTCTAATGTTTTATCCAGAAGCCAGAAGTGGCTGCTGTGGAAGAGATCAGAGAGCCTTTTGGTGGCACTTGGTAGGATTGCCTAATTTCCACCACATCACCATTTCCTGCCCACTGAACAAGGCAGCTGGAAGAGCTGGACAAGCATGTCCAGTTCTGTTAATCAAGAGGGCAAAGGGTAAAGATAAAACACCACACACACGAGAGCTTGTAGAGAGAAGACACTTAAATTAGGTAACAAGCCCATTCCCCTCCATTTCAGATAACCTCACAGTCGTGGGTGTACAGTGCCCTGAATGCTGCCTGCAGTGCTCACTGACCTGAGGGACAGGCTTCAAATCAACAAAAAGTTTGCACTGTGTGTCTAACAAAGTCACAGAGGATGTTTATCTTTTGTGCAGTCCCTGAAAGCACCAGCGAACGTAACAAGCAATAATAAAGATCAGTTAGAGCAGCATATGGAGTTGCAAAAATAAATATGTGCAGGGCAGAATCAAACAAGTTACTTCTGCCACCAGTTGACATACACAAAACAAGGATTAAGGCTTGGATTGTAGACTCATGAAGTGGTTTGGGTTCAAAGGGACCTTAAAGATCATCTCGTTCCAATCCCCTGCCATGGGCAGGGACACCTTCCACTAGGCCAGGTTACTCCAAACCCCATCCAGCCTGGCCTTGAACACTCCCAGTAATGGGGCATCCACAGCTTCTCTGGGCAACCTGTGCCAGGGCCTCACCACCCTCAAAGTGAAGAATTTCTTTCTAATACCTAAGCTAAA
Organism: Empidonax traillii; assembly: GCF_003031625.1. Lineage (NCBI taxonomy): Eukaryota > Metazoa > Chordata > Aves > Passeriformes > Tyrannidae > Empidonax > Empidonax traillii. Next base: position 265,784 of record NW_020955512.1, read on the forward strand.
ACTGCCCTCTTTCAGTCAATTTCGTCCAGTTTTACGTCAAAATCTACAAAACCTTTGCTTTATTAAAAAAAAAAAAAAAAATCTCTCAGAATTCCTCTTTAGCCATACGATTTCTTGTGTATTGGTTATGGTCAGCTATGAATAATGTAACCCACACGTTCAGTAGCAAGTCCTGTACCAGGGTGGTTCTAGACCTTCACGAAGCAAAACTGGAACCTATGATCTAGTAGCAAAACACTCACTGAGCCCAATGCTGCTTCCTTGTTATGGCACTTCAACTTCCCAGGATGGCAGGAAGAGTTTAGAGCCACAGAGTACTCTGCAAGAGTCATCCAACAAGACATAACCTTTGTCTCTGGTGAAATCCATAGGATATTTTGCACTTCTGAACATAAGACACTATTACCTCAACAACATCTAAGTTAACCACCATGTGATATACCAAGTCGTTTTGGTTAGATCCTTTAAGGTTTCTCTTTTGTTTCTGTTTGTTGCTTTGAGGTCCTGCTGAACCAAAATGTAATTTAGTTTTATAACAAATAAACCAAAAGAAGAAGGTACAAATAGACAGTTACATAATGAGGCACTGTAAGTATGAACTACCTCCTTGAGTATAAACAAAACACAGAAGTATCAGAAAATCAGGTTTCACTTCTGCTTATGCTGAGAGTGACTTTCACCAGTGTTACCTAAGACCAGGAAATCATTCACAGCAACCTAAAATCACTAACTTCTGACTAGGGAACAGTGAGAAAATGACTGTGTCAAACAAGCTGACTTATGAACATATCAACTTCTCCAATGAATTGCTATATAAAATTAACTCTTTATCCTCAAAACAGCCAACATACATTTCCTGCCAGTACAAAACCAGGGTTGAACTCTTCAAAGCAGAGCTGACGGCCTGCAGGATCACAGTGCACGAAGGAAGTAGGGCTCATTCTTTTGGCTATCAGGTCATTTTGCACTGATCCAGAATCTTAAGTGCTGGTTGACTCCAGAACTTATACAGGAGATAATTTGTGACACTGGTGACATTTTCTTTCCTCTTCCATACCACAGAAAGATCACTCATTTACGAGGAGACAACATATGCACATGTTCATACATCAACACAGACATCGTGAAGCACCATTCTCTCATGGACAGACAACTTAGACTCAACCCTATGAATTACAATAAATTTAGATTTATTTTTCCATCCCTTTCCCATAAAAACCACTAACCTACCCACAGCTCAGCCTGCTTCTGGGTAACTCTTCAAGCCTAAGCTCTCCACAGAATATTTGTAGCTTAACTCCTTCCAACGTTGCCACATGACAGCCAGAACACAAGGCACCTCACTGCATTTCCCATCTTTCATTTCCTTCCCTATAATTTCTCATCCACAAACGCCCTTATCAACCATGTCAGAAAACTTCTGACCCATTCCTCAGAACCAGCTTGTGAAGATGACCATGGATTTTCTTCTCCCTCCATGGCTGGCTGGCAAATATCAACAATGCCTCAACATATGGTCCCAAAAGCAGTGCCCCACGGCCCTGTCAGATCAGACCCCTTAAACTCTTCTGAAGTACTTGGTGACCACATTCCACAGGACTCCTGGGTCATTTAGAGCCAAGATACAGCCACCCTGGCTGCAATGCTGGGCACACCCCCACTACACATGTGGATGGACATGTTCCTCCCATCCAACAGCCTGGTGTCCACATGCCTGCACTTTTAGTCATGCCAAGGCCACATGTCACACCCACTGCACGAACAAGAGCATGGAGTCAGAAGGAAGAGGACGGAAGGGAATGCAGTGTCCCACAAACACAGATCTGCTGCCCCTCCCTCGCCCACATCTGAAGCATTCAAGAACAGCCAGCAAAGAGCAAACACTGCGCCAAATTAGGTACTGTGTCTCTGGTTGCTCAGTTCCCCACACACACGGGTTGTCAGATGGCGTTGGCTGCTCAAGAGAGGTTCTGCTTCTACAACACCAAATGCTGCACCCTGAGACTCTGGTCTGGAGTGTGAGAGCATGGCTGATGATCACCTTCGACAGCTGCCCAACCAGCAGAACATAAATCAGAGATATAACTAAAATGAAAATCCTATCACTCTATCAGAAATCACGAGTGGCCAATGAATAAGCGTGCTAAAGAAAGGATGGTCAGGTGGGACACTGAGAAAAACAGAAGACATACAAATAAAAAAAACTCATTAGAGCAGAAGCCAATTCTGTAGAAATCCAGAGTAAGAAAAAGTTGTTTTCTTTCACTTGCTTTTCTTTGAGCTGCCACGGCTTCTAACACTTTCCAGCATGAGAAAATAAAGACTTGTTGCTCTCCTCTCCCCAAGGCAGGCTTGGAAAACAAATTTCCTAGTTAACCTGCCAAAGCAGAAGATGTGACAGCAGCCGAGTGTCCCTCTGCCCTGCTCAGAGGATGACTCAATGGAAATCAGCCCTCAAGAAACGTGTTGTCATCCTTCAGTCAGTGCAACCAAGTAGGAACAAATTCCTCACCTTAAAAGCCAAGGCTTCCAAGGCAGCCACAGTTCAATACAATACTGTATAACAGAGGAACATCACCAAAACATTTTGGTGAAAAAAACCAGCTTATTTTCAACCCCTTTTTTCAATTTTTAATACGATTAATAAAAATGTATCTACTTTAACGAGATTATAAAAGTCACTTCCCGAGAGCTTTAAAGTAGCACAAAAGAACAGGATACTCACGTGTGCTAAGTGAAGTGAAGTAAGAACTGGGGAAAACAAGAGCAACATTTCAATTGTTCAAGCCAACCAAACACACAACTCAAAGCCAAACATCAACCATAACCAGTCTGCTACAAGAACAGAGGAACATCCATGTGCATGTGTGCAACTGGGTCTCAAACTTGCATCCAGTTCAAATACTTCTAGAAGCATCAGGTACACGGTATATCCCCATTTGCTTTATCTTGTCACAAAAGGAGGAATTTTCTCCACTTTCCACTTCAGTCTAAGCCATTATTCCCGATACTTTAACATCAAATGAAAGACGGGATACTGGGTCCCCCCGTAAAGCAACACCCTTTACACGGTCAGTCAAGCCCAAGCTGTGCCTTTGCTTTTCAAACTCACCGCTTCTATCAGTACTTACAGACAAAAAAAGCACTATTTGGGCATTATATACACTAAATAATCCACAAGCTCTGCAGTTCCAAACTGGGTCCCTCGTATTCTGTTAATTTATTTTAATGAAGTGATGCTTCTGATTGCCATGTATTTGCTGGTAACAAGACATTGACATCAATTTTTTTTCTCTTCTGTGAGCTGACATTACTTAATTCCTCAAAAATCCTGGCTGACCTGAAGGAAACCTACTCAAGGCTCTCATTATCCACAAATGCTATCATCTTTTTTTCTCTGCTGCATTATTCCACATCAATAAATACATAAGGAGCAGAGCAATGCATTATACTGAGTAACATACCCAGATCACTTCAAGTGTCTGCAAGCATAAGGTCACCTATCTTACATGAAGTGCCATTGAATAGGCACAAACTTCCATAATAAAAGGTAATTTACAAAGTGGAATAAATTCTAGCAACTAAATACTCTTATACTAAAGAAAAATGGTAAGGTGATCCTGAAACAAATCAGGACAACTCTGCTCCTATGCTGTTTCTGCTATCAAGGTCCAAAACAATCACACCACCTTCACTGTAGCATTGGGTTTGACTAAAGAGCTGTGCAGAAGTACTTGGGGCAAAGGATAAGGCTGGGATATGGGTTATAAATATTAGCATTTTATTAGTGGCTGAGTGGGGAACAGAGAGCAACCATGTAAAATTGACACAGCTGCACAGAGGCCCAGAGAACCTACAAACTAAGCAGAACACATTGATTTTGCTAGTTTAGATTAAAAGCGTGGGGGAAACCTGCCCACAACATCCCAAGGATCTCTGAGGGTGGCGAGGGTCACCTAAAATTGTTGCTTATTTAAGTTTTTATTAATCTCTTGAGAGCAATTTCTTCTTCTCTCTTCAAGGTATTCCATATGAAACACTCCTGAAAATGTGAAGTATATATTTAAATACATATATACACACATACACATGGTCTATTATTAGGGTCCTTTGCAAGGACCTAATAATAGAAATGTCCATAATAATAACGTATAAGGCAATGATAAGAGCCTGGGATGTAAAGCATGCTTTAAGGTATGTGCATTGCTGCCACAGAATTGCTATACACTAAGTCAACACAGAGAAATCAGGCAAGCCTATCACCTTCATCTTCAGGGAATTCAAGTGTTTGCTTTCAGTTATTCTAAATCTAACAAATAAAAACCAAACCACAGCAGCGGAAACTCTGCTCCTGAACCCATCTTGTCATTCTACTGAGTAGCTTCTAGAACTAGGAGCAGATGCCAGAACAAGCAAACGCCACGTATCAGTATTAGCTGCAGTTTTTGTTCTCTTAAAAAAAAAATAAATTATAAAATACATGCTTAATTATCCAGGATTGTTTGTTGCTTCATATTATACACAGCTGCATGGTTTACTAAGCAGAGTATTCACATGGTAACTTTCAGTATATCACAATTATAAACTGTCACCACTAGAAAAACAAATAAAGAATGTTTCTTATACAGTTGGTGTTGCAGTTGGCTTTTTGTCTGTTATCTGCTAACAAACACCACAATTTACTTGTAAACAAAGGATTCTTCAGATCAAACGCAGAAAGTATGTCACTGGAGAAGCCCTGTGTTTTAACCTCTAAGCTCAGGGAAAGCCATCCTTTCCCAATTACAAGCACCGCAACGATCTCTGCTCAAAGCTGCGCTACCTGGGACCTCCAGGGAATATTCGTGCTCAGGATCAGATTTTAACACAGACTACGTGTTCCTTGTGTACTTGCTCAACTGCGCCGTCATTTTTCATCCAGAGCAGAGCACAGATTTAACATCAGCAGCAGCATTTCTGAAAGGCAACTCATCTCTCCCAACACTCTTAGAAATTCCGCAATAAATCACGTTTAATTAGTTTGTGCCTTTTTTTTTTTTTCCTGGCAGTCTGGAATCCAACAGAGAAGGGGTTTCCAACTTTAATTTTGCAAAGAGACGCTTAGAATAAGCTGACAGAAAATACAAACCACCACATCCCCACTGGAAGCTGTTTGGAGTTATCTGCTCGCTGACACACCAGCATTCCTGCCTGTAGATGGCCTGTTACCGTTGTGTATCCAGCGGCTCCTATTTCCACTGCCTTGTTTGAAGAACTTCCCTCTTCCCACATACCTTCCATCTCCAGGGACGGATCACACAGGGACACTAAACCTTGCCCGTAAACAACACGAGTTTTGATACTCCTGTTTCCAAAGGATCCTCCACCGCTCCACGCTGCCGTTCAGTGGCACAGAGACGATCACCGAGGCACAAACCCTCTGGGCAACGCTTGAGAAACTCTTTGCCTCGCTGGTGTTTTGCACAGCTGAGATTTACACAGGGCTCTCTGCTGGCTGCCTCTGCTATTTATTTTATTTGCTGCACGCTGAAGGCTACTGCAAACAAATGGGACTTCGATAACTTGTGGCATGTAGCACAAACCCATCCCAGTGCGCTGGGACACTGTTTCCAGACTCAACAACCCGTTAACCACATCCTCGGTGGAGAGATAGGATGTTCTCCCAGGGCGTCCCAAACTGCCACTCATGCTGCTCACAGAGGTCACTCCATCTTCCCTCATGTCTTTCCTTTTGAGGGGAGTGGTAGACTACACTGAGAAAAGCACTGCGGAGAATAATTTGTTTTATTCAGCTGTGTTTGGGCTCTGGGCCTTTTATGTAATTATATGTATTTAGTAAGAATTAAGATCCTCACACTACAAATATTTATTCATACTGTAAACCTTGGTTCTGCACTAGCACTCACCAGACTGACAACTTACATTTTTGAGGGAAAAAGACAATTATACTCATTAGAAAGTTCATGAATACAACCACACACGTGCAGAAGTTTGCTGCATCATCTGTATGTATTTTCTTGCACAGATTTATGAACTGCCTAAGTTTGATTGCCCTTAACTGCTTCTTTCTCTCAAAGGACATTAAAAAAAAAAAAAATCTATGAAGTGAAGAGAAAAAAACATAAATATTTTGATCAGAAAAAGTTATAATAGAGAAATCTTCTTTCGGTTCACTAAAAACCACACATAGAGAAAAAAAAGGCATTAGGATAAATGCACTTCAGATTGGAAGTTACAGACTTTTCCAAGAGTAAAGATAAAATGCTTGCAGTATGGAGTTACAGCTCTGAGCTTCTTGGCTATAGCAGAATATCAGCTTATTTTGGCTGCTAACTTCCTTCATTTCTTATCCTTTGGCCAGTATGAAAAACTCCTCTCACTGCTGTCCCAGCAGTGACCTTAAACCCAAACCAGATGAGCCCCGATGGTTCAGAAATAAAATTAAAAAAATAAAATCAAAATTGAAAAATATATATTAACTTCTACACAGATCCTGAGTTACATTTATAAGAGTATAAGAGCAGCTTAAAGATACTGAACTGGGAAGAACAACACGCAGCACTTCTGGGGCAGCAGACGTTTCTGCCACAGCAGGGTCCCTATACAACCACAAATCACAACTGCTTTAAAACTAACGAGAGGGAACCACAAAGTGCTGAAGATTAAGAGAAAAGCACTAACAGACTGCTTCTGTGCGAGACCCGAAATGACCCCGGGAACACCGCCAAGAATCATTTTCTTACTGGTAGCACCGGCAGCATATTCTCTTACAGCTGAGAAAGACACACAGGTGGTAGGTGAGCGAGACCAGCAGTGGACAGGGTGAGAGGAACAAGATGCCTCCAGCCAGGAGGCAGCCCTCTGCCCATTCCTGAGGTTTATGGAAGCGATGCCCTTATCTGGATTTCCAGCCAAGCACACATTGTGTCATCCACGTCCAGAACCAGCCGCTCCCCATCAGAATGGAGCTGAGCCCCAGACCAGGGGCAGGCATCGAGGCACTGCCAGGCCTGGCAGTCTCAACCTTTTTTAAGCAAGCTCTGCTGCCAACAAAGTTGAAAGATAGGGTTCTTCACTTGAAAAATCCGTAGAAGTCTGAAATCCCATTACCTAGCACATTGTTAAACTCGAGTTAGACTGGTTTGGCACCTTTCAGGAACGTACTAGCTCAGCCCTGGGTTCCACAGGGTAAGTGGTTAGGGGATACAGCAGATGTGGTCAGGAGACAGGGAACTGGGACACGTGAATCCTCTTCTCGCAAATCTAGCACGGAGCTCAAACAGCAAAGAGAAAAAACCCCAAGTAAACAAAAACCAGCCGACAAGAAACTCCAATCTCTCCCTCCCTTAGTTCCCCCGTCCGTGATGGGGTAACTACCACTTTAAAGAGTTAGACCAGTACTTTTAGATACTCAAAGGACACAAAGAAATGCAAATGAAATACAAAATTACTAATATGGAGAGAGGCAGGCTTGCCCCGCGCCTTCTATTCTACAAATATAGATGGGATAAATGGTTTGTTACATTTAACTCCAAGCCGCGCTACCTTCGCCAAAACCTTATTTAAATAGAACATTTCTGAGAACCGGGAAAGGGGGGAGGGATGCAGCTGTGGTCCTAACCTAAGAGAGGTTAAGCTTTTAAAAGAGTTGTTCTTTTTTTCGCTCCGTCTGCTGGTCGCATGCCATTTTAAAAAGGTGTCTGGCAGGCAAAATAAAAAGTTTCCAGGGCTTTCCTTCCCAAAGCCGCCTCTGCCAGGAGCCGGGCGGGGAAGGACGGGGCCGGGAAAAAGACGGTCGCGCCTTTCTCCGGCTTTTTCCTCCAACGTACCCGCTGGATCCAGGCGTTTCGGAGGCAGGGGAGCCCCCCTCTCCTCGGTTCCTCCACCTGCCCGCACCCCGGTCCGGGGCAGCGGGGCCGCCGAGCGGGGCGCGGCTGCGGCGGGCACACACCGCACACACCCGCGGTGCCGCCGGGCCCCGCCAGCACCGGCCGCTCCCGCACCGACCCGGCGGGCGGGCAGGGAGGGCGGTGGCGATGACAGCGGCGGGGCCGGCAGCCCCCCGGGACAGCCGGGCGGTGCTGGAGCGCCCGTCCCGCCGCCAGCCCCGAGCAGGGCGCGCCGGGGCCGCTCCCGCCCGCCCGCCGGGCGCTCCCCGAGGCGGGGGGAGCCGGAGGGGGCGCGCACGGAAACTTTCCACCGAGCGCGGCCGCGGTCCCGCCGCCGAACAAAAGAGCCGGGACCGGCAGCGGCGCCGCGGGGCGGGGGACGCCGCTCCCGGGCGCTCCGAGCCGAGCGGAGCCGCGGGGCTCCCCCCCCCAATCCCTCCCCGCCCAGGACCCGCTTCCCCCGCAGCGCCGCCGCGTCCTTACCTGCGGGAGGGCGGTGCGGGGCGCCGGGCGGCCAGTCCCGGTTAGCTGGAGCGAGTGCCGGGAGGGCTCGGCGGGGATTCCGCCATGTCAGTGATGTCGGCACCACATGGGGCCCCGGCCGGCCCACGCTACCGCGCACTCTGGAGTAGCGGCTCCCGCCGAAAAGGCGGCCGAGGCGGGCGTGGGGCGCCGGCCCGCCCGCTCCCGCCCCCGGCCCCGGACCGAGCCCGCCCCGCCCCGCCCCGGGACGGCCCCGCCGCTGCCTCCGCCCGCCGGGGGCGGGCGAGACCAGAGGGGCGGGCGCTGCTGCTCCGCTCCGCTCACCCCCCCTCACCCCTCACGTCGTGCCCCGTCAGCCCCGCGTCCCTGCCGGTTCGCTCGTCCTTACTTAGAATCGCGGAATAATGGAATCACCGAGTCATAGGAAAGGTTGGGAGGGATCTCAGAGATCACCCAGTCCAGCCGCCAACCCCGCAGTACCGTCGTAACCCCTAAACCACCTCACCCAGACGCCTCTTGAGCACCCGCAGGGATGGTGACTTCACCACCTCCCCGGGCAACCTATTCCAAGCCTGACCACCCCAACAGTGAAATTTTTGTTTTTTTCTAATAGCTAATCTGAATCTCCCCGGTCTCAGCTTTGGGCCATTTCTTCTGGTCCTCTCACTGCAGGCGTGGCAGAAGAGATCGGCCGTCACCTCACTACAGCCTCCGTTCAAATAGTTGTGGAGAGCAATGAGATCCCCTCTGAGCCTCCTCTTCTCGAGACTGAACAAACCCAGCTCTCCCAGCCATTCCTCCTAAGACATGTTTTCTAAACCTTTCCCTAAGGGATACTGAATATCACCCCTGGGCCATACATCACCCACCCAGCCTCCTCCTGCCCACCCAGTGGCCCCCACCACCCTGGCAAGCAAGAAAAAAAATCACCCTGGTGGCTGTGATGGACATTGTACCAGTCATCACCAAAATGCTATTTCTGAGGGGGAGGCCCCTCATCCAAGCAGTTTCAGGCTGGGTTCACTGTGTCAGAAGACCAGGGCTTCTACATGTGTCCCCTCTTTGGTATCTGCTGTAGGTTGCCCACGGTCCCACCAGTGTCGTCATTCCTGTGTTCCCATCAGTTAAGAGTGAGCAGAAGAAGCTCTAGGCAATGTTTTCTGAGGCTAAAGAAAAGCTCTGACTTATTAAACTGTGCAACTCTAAAGAAGAGGAATTTATCCCCTGCCTCTGGAAGAGAGCTCTGAAGAGCCACGGTGGTCATTCACCTCTCAACACTGCATCCAAGCCATGTGGGAATCATGACTGGAGCTTTAATCTGGTTACAGAAAAAGCTTAAAATAGGATTCAGCCTCACCCCCACCACAGATCACCGCCACTCTATGAAGGGCCTTTTCATTTGGCCTTGGTCCTTCGGGTAGCCAACCTCCCTCTGCAGGAGTTCATTGCTCACACGTCCTGTGCTCTGCCTTCTCTCCATTGCTATCTTCGTCAGTGTTATTTTTCCTGATAGCTTTTGTCATTGATTGATCCACTTTATCCACCAGAGCAAGATTTCCTTTCAGAAACTGGAAAACCCTCGGGAGTCTGAGGCAGCCCAGGTGTATTTTCATCAGCTTCCATTACAATATCAATAGAAACATTTTTCCCATAGGACTCCTTCATGTTCTACTTCTCATTGAAACACTTTTTGGCATAAAAGCTCTGTAAAACCAAAGCATCATGGCCAACTAGGCTGGGTTTGGTTTTTTTTTTCTAGATGACCAAAACAGAGAAAAATGAAAATAAAGTTATCTGAAATAGATAATTCCTATGAAAACAACAAATAGGCATTTTCTCATGGGAAAGATTTTTCAAAGTGAAATGGTTGGCCAGCACTAAGTATTGTTTGTCGTTAATTGCAAAAACTTTTGTAATGCATAAAATCTAAAAGTAGAAAAATGTTTTGTTTTATTAGTGACCCAAAACACGCAGACTTTTTGATGGTCCTGGATGGAGTTACAGAGCAGATGAGATTAATTTATTCACTAGGGTGGTAAAGCCTTTACTTGGTCTCATTGATTGTTTTAAGAAAAAAAAAAAAAGATAGAGAAAAAGGACAGTGGTGTAGAAAGGAAAAAGAATCACTGAGTCGAGCTGGAAAATTAAAAACAAAAAAAAGATAAAATTTAAATTGAGGAATAAACAAGATCAAAAGCAGAGAAAGCAAAATAAAGAGAAATAAAGAAGAGGAAGGAAGTGGAACCACAGGACTGATTTGTATCTTTTCTATCCAATGGGCCAAAGGCCGTGTCCTCATTTGGAGAGCCAAAACAGAGGCTCCAGGCATGAGGACTTTTCCATGCTCACCTGAAACTGCAGAAGTGGGCAGACTCACAAAAACTAGAGCAAGGCCATCCTGGGCCTGGAGCAAATGCTGCCTTCTCCTTAGAGCTCTTTCTTTTCCTCCCTGCTGCCCTGATGAACTGGGAGAGCAGATGGTGAACAGCAATCATAAACAGATTCAATGGAGGTTGGGCATGGCCAGGAACCCAGGGAGAATGCAAGAGAGAGTGAAGCAAGGATTGCTTTTCATCAGGGAGTTCCTACATAAATAACAGATAAAACTATTTCTTTATTGGTTTACTCCCTGAGCCAGCTCATCTAGGAAGAGCATTAATCAGACCAGGAGGAAATGTCTTTTGCCTCTGAAAAAGGAAAAGGATTAGGTTTAGTGGTGACACAGCAGGGACAGACAAATCACGCTGGAGAAAATGAGTGACCTAAACTATAATCCAAAAAAACACAGACCAAAGCCATGAACTAACTTTTCTGTTTTGATGAGTCTGGGGTTTTTTCCAATAACACACATATTTATCTTTTATCACAGTGAGATCTCTCTGTTTATTCAGGAAGCAAGTGGCGTCAGAAACGCCATAGCGCGTCTCTTCCGTCTCCCTTCCCACATGTGCCTGTTGCAGAGGAGCAGGATGAAAGGACAGTGCTGTATCCTTCTTTGGTCTTTCTCTTGGATCCAGGTCCCCAGGACAGTCATTCCCAAATGCAGCAGGACCAGGCAGAACCCCCTCACTTCTTTCAAGTAGGAATTGTTTAGCCATCACATAGTAACAATTTTGGCACTGTTGACTGGGGCTGGATCCAAACTAATTCTAAATCCTGTATTCTGCCATCATCTCCATCAGCCATTCCCTCCTATTTGGTGACAAAGGCCAGAGAGGGGCCCATGAACCCTCTCTCTGTACAATCAAGATGTGGCCTTGGGGGTCAGGCATCATTGCAAAGCCTCTGAAGACAGTCTTTATTCTCTCAGAATACTTTCCTTCACATTTCTGATGGGATTTGAGTTAAACTGTTACTATTCCCACAAGCTGCATCTTCTGTATCCTGGACAGCAGGCAGGCAGAGATCTTGGCATCGGTGCTGTTTGACAGCACACAGAGCATGCTTTGATTGATTTATTTGCTGAATACTGTGTTGGTTTTTACCTGGGGTATAGTGCCCTCAGCCAGTTTTAATACTACATAGCACCAGCACATAGGGTGGATGGTTCCACTCAGACACTGGCTGGACTGTAGATGCAGGGGTTTTCTCCCCATGTGCATTATTACACCTCTGAGCAGCTGTGAGGTGGGCTGGCTCAGGGCTCCACATCTTAACAGGCTCCATTCATCACTAACAAGAGCTCCAGGTTCAAATTCTTACTTTCAGGGCCAGCAGCAACTTGGATGGAGAAAGGCAGAAGTACTCAGCAAAATTGCCTTAGGTGACCCCTCAGCAGGCTGAGAGCATGCCCTGAAACATCCCTTACTTGGACCTCACCCTGCCAGCTGAGAGATGGGATGGGCAGGATGCTCAGAGCAAACAAGGGGAAGATCTCCTTACAAAAACATCCAGAACAAAATGATATAGCACCTCTACTCCTCCCCATTGCCATGACACAACTAATTCCTTCACAGAATAAAGACAAGGCCATAACATTTGTTTTTTATTATTAATAAACCTTTTGAGGAGGGTCCTTGTTTGTATGCCTCACAAACCAATAAAGTTAGTGCAATTTAAACAACTGAGTACTCAAAATCACACAATATTATATGGCCATGGTATTCTTCTCTCACTCTTTTATGTGAAAAAAAATGAAGCTGAAGGCAAATTAGATTGTACAGATTAAAACATATTGAGCTCCTCCAATCCTTATAATGTTTTATTTTCAAGATAGTGCCCATGGAGACTGGCACAAGCAAGAAAATCTCAGTAAGTGTATGTAGTTCATAACGGTCACTTTTACTGCAGAGAATCCAAAATTCTGCAGGACACTCTTTTTAAATAAGTAGGGCATGTAAACATTAGCATGAACCAGGATTTCTATCTGTACCTCTCTATTTAGAGGAAATGAATGCCAGTTATTCACTCAGCGTATATTCACGGTTTTGCATTCATGAACTGACTGAGTTTGGTAGGGAGTTTGTATTCATGGTATTAATTATCAGATTTTTCCCTTTTTAGGACAATACAGGTCAGTATTTTTCATGCTCGATAACATGAAGAAATTAAACCCCCGAAAGATTATTCTTGGGGTAAGATCAAAGGAATAATTTCTGTATGATTCAGAAATAAAAACTGTCTGCCTCTTGCGTTAGTGCAGTGCATGGTATTTTTGCATTGCACATCAGTGTGATAAAACTACTTACCTACTGGACATTGTTTTATTACATTTAATAGGCAAGTCTTCAATTTGGCCTTTGAAACTCTCAGAGATTCTACTAAGCAGTAAATAGAGATACTACCAGGCAACAAATACATTCAGTCGATCTCTACTAGAAGTGACAAAAGACCAGAGAGAGAACTTCACCAGCAGCTAGAAGAGGCCCTCTAAGTGACAGTGCCATTATTCTAAAGACGTGATTTCTGACACACCAGAAGTTGTTGTTTGTCACGGATATTATTCTATTAGCTGTTTCTTAATCTTTACAAAGGCATCATGGAAAGAAAATGTTCTTTCTGCCCTCTCTTCCATGAGAAGCTCCATTGTCTTCACAGTTTGTCTGTTTGCAGGCTGAGGACTTACACAGGGCATTTTTTGCATTTTTTCATCTATGTTGGTTTTATAAGTTTAAATAAGTTCCCATCTGCCAGGAGCTTCCAAGGAGCATTGGCACTTCACCAATTCAAGAAGCTCGCCGTGAAAATTATGCACCAGTTGTGCTTATTCAAAACAATAACTTCTGACCAGTGCACCAGAAGAAAATACTCTCATTTATTGTCTCATAATCATGCATCTCTGCAGTGTTAGTTCCAGTTTTGCCAGTGAGGAGGATGTTCTTTTTGATATTTCACAAATATTTCAGCTGAGTCTCCTAAACACTGTGCAGCTCTTTGGCTCGTTAGGTTTGCTTGGGGTTTGTTTTGTTGAAAGCTCTTGTTTCAGTTCAGGCTCTAAAGAAAACAAAGCAGTATTGCTCACATTGTTAAAGCCAAAAGTAGGGCCATGGAAAAAAAAATGTTCTTCTTGGAAGAGTTTGGAGATTGGTATTCATGAAACAGCTGGAGATGAAACATACAGCACTAATCCTGTCCAGTTGCTCCTGGTCATGTTGCACATTCAGGAAATTCATAATTAGGTGGTTATATCCCCAGTGTTTCCCCTGCAGCACTCTTTACAACCAGCAGTTTATCTTCTTGTCGTTTAAAAAAAAAAAAAAAAACACAAAAACAACCAACAACAAAACCCACAACTACAAAGAAGAGGGGGAGAAAATACAAGCAGGAATGACTTAAAGAATGCTTAACAGTTTCTTCTCCCTGTAAAAAAAGAATAAATCAGATGTTGTCATTTCTGCACATGCCAGCAAACTTCTGCTGATCCACTGCCCTTTTCTATCACAGTAGTTTTCCTCTGTGCTGTATCTCCTTCCTCTTCACAGTATTTATTTTTCCAGTTAATTTTTTCTTTTCCCTTGCCAGTCATGCACCCGCTTTCCTGTAAAGGGCAGCCACACCTGACAATTTAGAAATAAACGCTTTAGTAAGTAAACATTTATTTTTCTTGCGAATGGAAGCACTAGACATGGGGGTTTTATTCCTATCTCCCTCCAAGGTTTCTAGTGAATTCCTAAGTAGTTTCTGCTCTTTATTTTGATTTCTCTAGTGGTATCGTGAAAGCCTTGCCCCACAAGCAGAGAATCTTCATAGTGCATGTTACAAGTAGTGTTTTGTCAAAAATTCATCTTCATTTTAAATCAGTCAGGGTACAGCTTGAAGGATTTTCCTTTAAATCCAGCAGCCTTATCTACTGCTGATTACACACATATGCCACGTGGAGATTTTTGTGTGGAGGGCAGTCCACGAGAAATGTTGCCAGCTTTGGAATGAAACTGTTACCAGTGACTCAGCAGGTTTGCCCTGCAATAGCAAAGCATTCAATATATCTTACTTTTTAAACAATCACGATTTTTCCCCAAAGTAACTTAAAAGAAGATTGCTTAGATAACACTGCTGGTTAAAAGTTCAGGGCTTTCCATGCCTGTGATTAGGAAGCTACGCCGGTGGCTCAGAAGTCTGGGTTTTAAGAGATAAAAAAACCCCACAGCAATTTCATAATGCCTACAGTGAACGCACAAATAACTTTAAAACAGCAAGAGTCATAAACCCCTATGGTGCTGGAATGGCAGGTCCAGCCCCTGGATCACGAGATGACCATAAATCCCACCGAGAGCCGAGGGAAGAGCCAGCCCTCACCCCAGCATTCCTCCCAGTGCTTCTTGTCCGGGAGAGCCTAGGCCACGTCGTGTGCACTTGTGGTTTCCTCATCCTCTCAGAATTTTGCTAAGTGTGTTTTCAGTCACAAAGGCATCAGAAATACACCTAAACAATGCCCTTTTTTTTCTGTCTAGCCATCGGTGAGCATCTCTGGCTCCCTGAACCAGAGCATCTCCGACTCCCTGAACCCATGCTCTGGGATGGAGATGCCCACTCAAGCCCACGTACAAGTCCTCTCCATAAATATAACGGAAAAGCATGATGATTTTCAAATAAGTGAGAGAAATCTTTCAAAAGCTCTATATGTCTTCAATAAAACAAAATCCTTTATGCTGAGTGGGAGGCCCTTATGAAAAAAAATATCATCAAGCATTGAACGATTTAAGAGTTTCACGTCAGATTCCTCTCCATCAATGACTTTTCCAAGAGCCTCCCCAAAACTGCATGGAAATACATCAAGGGTTACTTCGAACAGCAGTCACGTTTTAAAAATTATTTACCAAGTTGCTAACTTTTCCAGACTTCAAATGTGATGCCTAAGATTATTTATCAATGTGGAATAGATACATTATTGAGTCTGGAGTACAAATGTCTTGGTATGGCCTTGGAAAAACCTATTCAGCTAACCCTGCCTCAGGCTAGAATGATTTAAAAAATAATGTGTATTTTACAATTCTATTACTTTTTTATCTACAATAAATAGCCAGGCTTAACCTCTCCATCATGCTCTGTCACACACACTATCACACCCAAATTCTCTCCACTTTTAACATTTTTTTAAACTAAGATCTAGCAGCATTCCCTAAAAATCAACAAAACTGTAATTATTTTTGACTAAGGGAGGAGCAACTGTGACAGACAAGGCAATGTGATGTCTCAGCTCCCGCCTTGTGTGCATCCCAGCAGATCACAGCTGTGATACACAGCTATTTGAAATGCTGTCCTGAGTCATTCAGTGGCTGATAGGTCAAAGATGGACTTAAATCTCTCTTGAAAGCTGACCACAGTGCTGATACAAGGCTGGAGGAATGACTGTAATACGTTAAAATAAGAAGGCAAGTAGATTCTTTGCAGATTGCTGCTGCTGCTGCTTCGCTTTTAGATTCTTGAAGATTCATGTGATTTAAACAAATCTTGAAGGGGCAGGAAAGCAAATAGAATTATTTTCACTACCCACACAATTATTACGCCATGCTTAATAGATGGGTATTTAAAAACATGCTTTGTGGTCTCTGTAAGAAAGTCATTACAGAGGAAAGGTGTCATAAAAATGCTAGTTATGATATAAATCTTATGCCATGCACAATAAAGATAAAATAAATATAATAGACATTTTAGAAGGATCGACGAAGTTCTTGTACCACAACCCTTCCCAGTCCAAGTTGTACAGCCATGGTTGCATGAGCAGAAATCCTGGATCTGCGTGCTTGCAGATTTCCTCTCAGCACATTTATCCCGGAGCAGGCATGTCTGTTTGAACCTGCCAGAGTGCACGACACAGTTCATGACAACACAACACCCTAATGGCAGCCCCGCATCTGCTCTGGGATTCAACGTGTACTTGGGATGGAAGGGATGGACAGCGCCTGATCTGGCATAAAGCCTGGCTGTTCAGAGTGAATCCATCAGAATTTTTAAAATAAACTGGAACTGGCATAGAGTTTAGACCATGTAAATACTTGATCTCACATGGCAGCGCTTTTTAAACCTGCTCTGTACAAAAAATAAATTTATTCTGTTGTCACACCGCTCCCTGAGTCATTTGGTGTTTTGCTTCTTTTGTAACTATAAAATAGGGATCCCTGCATTTTTATAATGGGATTCATATAAATTCCTTGTGGAAGTGCTCACCTCCTTGGAAGCAATACTGAACTGATATCAATCATTTCTTCTGTATGGCACTAAAATCCTCAGAGATTAAACTGAAAATACATCAATCCTTCAGAGTGCTGGGGGCATGTATTTATATTTAACTTAATCCTGATATTAACATATTTAAAATAAACTTGGCAGTTCATTATGAGAGAGCTATAAAAGTACTCTGAAATATCCAGAATAATCAAGTAAGCACATGCAGTATGAGGGTCCAAGATGGAGATATTTGGAAAAAGCACAGTTCTGTCTGGCACGAAGAATGTGCAGTGATGAACAGAATGCTAATTTCAACAAATACTCAAGAGATGCTCTTATCTTACTTTGCATTTCTTGTATAATGCTATATGTGGAAAGAGAGAAAGAAAGCTACGATTCTGTTCTTGCTGGGGAAAGATTGGAGCTTCAGAGAATTTTTTTTTTATTTTAATTTTAGTAACTCATCTCTTTTTACAAGCTTGAACTCAATCCTGAAAACTGCTTACTTCCGTTCATCAATTGACTTTGCGACTCCATTTTAGTAATAAAAAAAAATGACACCTGAGTGCTTCAAGCATAATTCACTGAATTTAAAAAGAGAAAACTCTTGCAATCTGTAAATTATGCAACCAACACTTAAACTTAGCTGTTAATCAGGGGATGGAGGAAACACATTTAAAGTAAGCTGATGCAAAAGCTACATTTTAAATAGCTGAAAGATATTGCTTAAAAAGGGGAAAACAAGTACTTCTTAGGTTTTTTATGTTATAGATCAATCCATTGAGCAGGTTTTTTTTTTTTTTTCCTTGGGACACAGGTTAAGGGAAGGAAAGCTAAGAAAGTGAGAGCAGAAGAAATTTTGGACAGGCAAACTTTTATCTAAGCTTGTTAACACCTGATTGCTTTTAAATACTAACAGACAGTATTAGTGGGTTTCTTTAAAGTGTCTGTGTTGCTATCACCTACTGCTAAAAATAAGAGACCATATGATACCCAGAACACACAGCATGTGGGAAAGCCTTGATGGGCCAGGGAATAGCAGACAAATGGGGTTTGAAATCTGGGATGAAACAAAGTGATCTTTTGGCATCTCCTGATTAATTACCTTGGCAGAAACAAGCTGCTTAATAAGGTTTCTTTGGGTGTAAGATGCAAACCTGAATTCATGCTGCTTAATTCAAAGACAGAGGTAAAAACCGGCTAAACCTGTGGCATCTCTGCATTGTTTAGAACAGAGATTGGGTTAGGCTGAGCTTTGTTCCCCGAACTGTGGCTCCAGCTCCAGGGTCACGATGCAAAGTCTCTGGCAGCAATTCAGACTTGAGCTATTGCTGCCCCTTGCTGCTGGTCCCTCTGTGCTCTGCCCTCTGGGCTCTGCTGGTCCTGCTGGTTTTTTGCATCAATGATGTCAGGTCAGGATACTGATCTGCCTGTAAATCAGCATTCCTGGAAACATTTCGGTTTATTTTTGCTCTTCAAACCAGGTATCTCCATGGGTGGTTTCCAATGGCACCAAAGGCAGGGGTGGTGGGCTGCAGTGTGGAGGGTGGGCATGGACGTAAGAGGAGGACAGATATATACCAAGCCAGCATTGCTGCCACGCACGTGCAGCAACATGACTTTGAACCGCATCTCGTCCAGGCACGTCACATACCGAATTCCACCAAAGGGAGACAACTGCCCTTCAGTTCATGTGAAGGGGACCCGTGGTTTAGCACAGGAAGAGCTGTATTATTTCCTCTCTCACCAAATATTTCTGAGCAGCTACAGCGTTCACCCCATTGGCAGGCGTGAAACTCTACCTGGTCACTAATCCCTTACCTGCTCCCCTGGATAATGAACTCTGAGCATAAATGCTGCCTGCAGCGTTTTCTGTTGGGAGGTAGCCCAGCTGCTGCAGAATGAAGATCCAAACTTGCTGCAATACTGGGGTTATATTGCCAATCTCCACACACCCTGAGTCATGTGTCTGCTGCCTCAGTTCCTTCTTTTTGCTTCCCTGACGAGCACATGCATGCGCTCACGCGCACATGTGCGCAAACCGCGCGCTGTGGGGTTCGGGAAGGCTTCTGCGTTCAGATTTCTGCAGCCCAAGTTCCAGCTAAAGGAGTTTCCTAAGGCTTAAATGCTTCTGGATGCTGAGGTGTAGCTAAAACAAAACACTAAAGTAAGGATTTCACTGGAGTCTAAGCAAGAATAATCTGGTCGGGGGGGTCTGGCTTGCTGTAGGTAGACTGTAAGTATAAATAGTTGCTTCCTTTGCACAGCAAAGACTCCGTATTTTTGTCTACTTCACGGCATCATGGGATGGTTTGGATTGGGAGGGATCTTAAAGATCATCTAGTTCCAATCCCACTGCCATGGGCAGGGACACTTTCCACTATCCCAGGTTGCTCCAAGCCCCGTCCAACCTGGCCTTGAACACTTGCACCGATGGGGCAGCCACAGTTTCTCTGGACAACCTGTGCCAGGGCCTCCCCACCCTCACAGCCAAGAATTTCTTCCCAATAACTAATTTGAACATGCCCTCTTTCACTTTGAAGTCATTCCCCCTTGTCCTATCACTCCATGCCCTTGTCAAAGGTCCCTCTCCAGCTCTAGATAAAGGTTGGGTTTAATTATGAATCTCTCTTCTGATAGCATCAGTGGTGCAGCTATGTTATGTTAATTGTCTTATTATATATTCATGAACCTGGTAAGCTGATGGGATCACCAGCTGGTGAGAGAATGGTGCCACAGCCAGCTGCTCTGGGTACAGTGAAGGAGAGAAAGGTCCCAATTCCACTGCTGTGAACCAGCCAGTTTTCACCTCCTGCTCTGGAAGTTTAGTACTTCTGTCTGTTGGTATTGGGCTCATGCTATCATGATCCTTAAAACAAGGTCTTTTTAGGGTATGTAAAAAAATATTTGCTTTCCACTGCTGTTTTCAGGAACATTCATTTGCATTTGCTTGCTTTTTCTGCACACTGACACGCAAATATCCAGAACACCTGAACAGATCTCCATTCAGAATTGCTCATGTTAGTGTCTAAGAAGCAGCTGAGCATCCTTCACTTTGTGTACAGTTCTCTTTCTTCTGCAAACAAGGCTGGAGTTAATTCCTCCTCAGGATAAATCCTCTGCAGGTGAAAGCCTTTCAGAACTCAAAACATCTGGAAAAATTAATACAGCAGCTTCCCTGAACATCCCAAAACCTTAAAAAAGAGTAAAGATGAAGAAAACCCACTGAGAACGGCCAACAACTTTGAAAGGAAGCCTGTGTGGAACAGTGGAAGTGTTTGGAATGGAGACTTCCCTAGGGTGAAGAGTGTTGCTCATCTGCAGGACAGTTTGAAATTACCTGTCTGTGCTTAAACTCCAGATTCAGTTCACCCATCCATGTTTGTAGCCAACATCAGTTAGAGCCAGCATACTGACTTCTCAGGAACTATTATTCTTTTCTTTTCCTTTAATTTTTGGAACTATTTCAGAATGAGTTGTGTACTCAGAGCTTAAATTATAAATGACTCCCAGTGATAAGGGACATGCCTTAATTCCCCAGTACACACGCCTGTTGGAGCTATTTCCCTCTGGGGATTGCCCTAATGTAAGTTCTCCTTTATGTCCAGTACCAAGTCACTTGTTTCTGTGTCTCAGCAGTTTCAGGAGGGTAAATTCTGACTACATTATTTTCCTAGACTTTGTAAGAAAGTGTGGAAAGAAAGAGAGAGATTTTTATTTTCCTCAGATAGTATATCAGGTGCTAGTTGCAGGTTAGATCATGTTTTATTTCTTCTTTGGGACCTCTGGTCTTTCTTTGACTCCCTCACTGCATACCTAAACTCCTTTCTGGTGCACAAGGGTTTTCTGATATAATAGTTAAGTCATCAGGAGGATGAAGTGTGACAGGTCAGTGTTTTGGAAGGACCTTTCAAGGCATCCCTTGGGGCTGTCAGGACACACCGTGCAAGCTCAGCTCTCCATCTCTTACTGGGGTTTACAGGAGACAAAGTAAGCCTGTGTATCCGGGACAGTGGCAATGGGATAAAGAGGATTTGATCACTTTGTAGAGTTCTCAGATGATAGATGTGTTTATCAACTGGACAAGAAACTACTTGAATGAGCAGGGGTCAGTAAGCTTATCTATAAAGGTAAAGAGATGGAGCAAAACTGAGTCTCTCCTTTGGCTTCATATTGTGGAACCAGAGGCAGAAACCTTGCTGGAAACAGGAGCTTCTTCTCCCTGTTCTAGAGGGTGGTTTGACAGAGGAGCTTTTCTACAAGGCAGAGACAGACTTTTCTGACTCTTGAGGGTTTCCCACAATTCAAGATCCAAAAAGAAAAGAAAAAGAAAAACAAACAAACAAAACCAAAAACCACCAAAAACAAAAACAAAAAACCCAAACAAAACAAAACAAAACAAAACAAAAAAAACACAACAAAAACAAAAACAAAACAAACAAACAAAAAAACCCTGGGTTTTTAACACTTCCTTCCAAACTCTGTTAGCTATGTTAATTTTGCTGTTCTTGGGTTTACTGTGGTGTTTTCTTACAAGTTCCGTGGATCCTGCAGGCCCCTTCAGTGATGTTACTGAGACCCTTTCCTCTCAGGATTGCGTGGATCCAGAACGGACATCTTTGATCACATTCTACCTACTACAAGGAGCAACACACCCAAATCACTGCTGCTGTTTAGACTCCCACTGGCTTGTTTGGGTGTCCCAATTCAAGGAAAATGTGCAAAAGCAAAGACAGCATTAGCTTAGTTCCTCTTGACCTTCCCTTATCTGTAGACAGAGACATGGGTCCATAAACTCAGTTTAGTTAAAACATAACTGCTGGTACTGTTAAGTTGTTAATGAGGAAAATGAAGCAGAGATCAAAAGATTCGCTTTTTTGTGGATTTAATTTTCTTCTTCATCTTTGCACTTTGGTCGTAAACACTGCCATTCCCCCTCTGCCCTCCTGTTCCATACACTGAAGATTAAGTTGGGAAATATTTTTAGAAAAGACATGAGTATACAGAAGGGAGTATTAGACTGTGACCTTACAGCTGCTTTTGAAGTTTTTTGAAAGCTACATGGCAAATGTTCCAAGTATTTCCAAATTCTCAGGAAAAAAAAAAAAAAAAAAGAGATTCATAGATTGCTCTGCATTAATTAAAGTGTGCTAACTAATTGGCAACATGTATGTTTATTCCCTTTCTTTCATGCATGCAGACACAGAGCAAAGCCAACACATATATTCCAAGATGCCTGAAACAAATAATGGACCCACAGTATTGCCCCCATCGCTACTGGCATGGAACGAAAAGTAAACAGCAAAACAGGAAAAGGAAGGCTAAAACTAGATTAAACAGATTGCTGCATTCAATAGTGTGCAGTCAGCTGGGAACTTAATGAAAAAAAAAAAAACTTGAAAGGAAAAGTTAAAACAAATAACATACAGGCCTCTCTTGTATTTGTGAAAATCCCTCACCAGCTGTGTGGTAAAATGCCCTTAAACTAGCATGCAGTATAAATCTTGGATGTACAGAATTAACCTTTCATTCACTAAGGTAAGCAAAATATCAGGTTATTCCTCATCACTGGAATTCAAATTAGGCCCAGATTGTTCAACAGGAGCTGGAAGACGACAGGGATAGAGAAAAGGAGCTTCTTTGTCTCAGTTAGAGGAGGAAAAAAAAAAGGTAATTTCTCAGCATAAAGACATGTTACCAATGGAAATTCATGCTGCATATATGTAATACAAGATGGTTTCAATTATCTGTAAGAGGAGGTGTGCAAGAATCAAGGTGATTTAAAAACCTGACCTATCACCAAAGCCGGCAAGATCCCTCACTGTTTCTATCATTTGAAGCCAAAATCTCCTGCTGAATACTCTAGTCTTTTTTAGTCCTGGTTTGGATTTGAACTTGAACCCCAGGCCCTAGAATAAATCAAACCCACCTCTTAATATACTTTTTCCAGACCGTTTCTGATGATAACACAGGCTCTATCAAAATAACCTGGCTTTGTTTCTGCAGTGATTTCCAAGAGCTACAACCAGGAATTCTGCTGCTTTCCTGACTGACTACACAGATACACCTTTCCAGGTTAGCAGATTGAGCCAAAAAAGAAACCCAAGCCTCCTTTACCACTGTTTTAGGTTTTTACATTTGGAAACACAAAACTACCTTAGAATAAAGACTCTGTTGGGACAACTCATCATATCAGTTAGGGAATACTTTTCCCTCCTGTCTGATCTTTGAGAGAGGTTAATCAACCTGTCTGCGGTATTTCTGAGTTCTGCCACAGCCTCAGAAATGGAAAGAATTTTTTGGAGTGAAATGTATTGCTGCCCATTGGACAGCACAGAAAGAGACTTTTCAACTAAGTTAAGCAGAAATGCATCTGTCAGTGCCATGAGAGCACTGGTCAGGATGCCCTGACCTGTAACTAATTCTAGAGACCATTTTCACCTCCAAGTCTAAAAGCAAGATGTTCTTCTATTATGCTACCAAGGGTGTTACTTTTGGGCAAGTGCTGTCTTTCTGATGGATTGTTTAACACAGGGCACTTCTTCCTTAATCACAAAGCCTTCTGCTCCAGGCCAGGAAAGATCTTTACATTTGATTAGCCCAGCCTGGGCTACTGAATCCCACAGGCTCACCTGCAAGTAGTTATGACTGAACTTATTCAAGAGACAGATGTCTCCCATGAACTC
The DNA here is from genome assembly GCF_003031625.1 of Empidonax traillii. Lineage (NCBI taxonomy): Eukaryota > Metazoa > Chordata > Aves > Passeriformes > Tyrannidae > Empidonax > Empidonax traillii. Next base: position 289,449 of record NW_020955512.1, read on the forward strand.
AAACTTGGGCAGCTAAAGCTCCATTTCCAGTGATATTTCTCACAGGACATTACTTTTTGTTTATCCTTAACCAATGTCCTTCAGCAGCATTTGGCTAACTTTCTAAAATAAGCTGTATTTCAATTTCCAAGCGATGGAGATACAGATAAAACTGTAGTCTCCAGTGCTTCTAAATTAAAGGTGTTATACCAAACACAAACAGAATCTGAAAGGAAGTGACAATCATTTTCTGCACTGCTAGCATCCACAGTCATTAAAAAAAAAGAGGGGGGTGCTTATAAAAGTCACTGCTTCTCTTAACAAGCCAGTCTTACTGTTCTTGTGTAGCAAAACATTTCTTCCACAGAAGGACCTGTTGATATATCCATCTGTGTGAGGGGTTCACTGCTGAAAGCCAATTAAACCATAACTGTGGATAGAAGATGCTGGTAAAGCAGGGAGCATGGAAGCCTGGGCTTAGCAGGACCTGCTGCTACACCAAGAGAACCCAGACTCTATGGACAACTTATACTGACTTATATTAGTCAAATTCCATTGGATTGGACACTGCTGGGAACGCTGACAAGCTCAGGTCAATGGTAGGGTGGCTGATGCTGTAAATGTCAGATGTATATCTGACCTGTAACAAACAGTTCTAGGACAGCCAGTATCTGAACCTTCATCTGTATAAGTCTTTGTCAAGAAAAGTAGAATACATATTAAAAAAAGAAATTACAAATGTATGTGTTGTTTTCCCACCTGTATGAGCCACAGACACCAAAAATCATTTCACTGAACTGGAAACACCCTAATGAGATACAAAGTCATGATAACACAACAGAGGGCTTCTATTTATAGAAGTAGGGCAGTGACTCTCTGGTTGCTTACATTTTATTTTATTTTATTTTTATTTTTCTGAAGATTACAGGTAGTGGTACCATAGAAACGGCATTAAGATACTTAAACCCCAAGATGTAATGCTCATTGCTGTCTCTCTAATATTAGATTGTAGCCTTCATGCTCCACTGGTAATGCAGGGAACGGTGCCTATTTTAGCATCTGCATCAGAGATGCTGCACGCAGCCTTGCCCCTTTCCCCCATCTGCTCCCTCCAGTGCTTGATGGGTTTTAGTCCCTCATCCACAAATTCCCCCCATGTTCCCTGTCCCAGAAATGCCTAAAGGTTTGAAAGTTTCAAAGGAGATTATTTCTCCTTGCGCTCACTGCTGAGCCTTCAGCTGCAATCCCTGTGCCCTGTGGAATGCAGGTGGCAGACAGCAGTCTGCGATTACTTCAAGGACTGCAAATAGAGGGGAAAAAAGTACTCAAAGAGACGAAACCCTGGTCCAAACGAAATCAGAAGGAATTCAGCTGTTTACATGAACGGAGCCAGGATTACCCTTCTAGCCAAGACGATAAGACCCTGAAGTTTATCTATACATTTACTCTTGTTTTCTGCCAGCAATAAACACAGTAAAGGGTAAGATAAAAGCTGTATCAAAGAAGCTGACTGTGCTACAAGGGATGTTTCTCCAGGCTTCAGGCCTCTGGATTGTCTTGCACAAAGCAGTACGTAGGAAAGCCGTTGTGCAAACACTACACACCACTGTTTGTTTTGTCATATCACAGCTAATCAGAACCCCTTCAGAATGCTGAGGGGATCTGATGGGGAGCACCATGTCGCTGTTACAGGACACCAAAACTCACCTGCTCTTCGGAACGAAAATTGGCTATGGGCACAAATTGTTCTGAATACCTTGACATACTGCAGGATCTGACTTATTTACTCTGCCATAAGTAACACTACCATAGCTTTGATATACTGTTCCTCCCCACTTTGGCAAGGGAAAAGGGCTCCGTCACACAGCTTTGCCCAAGTGCTTGTATAAACATCATTAACACTGTGCTGTTCCACCAGAGAGATCTGAAGGAAAAACTGGTGATTTAAAGACATTACTGGTCACAGCTGTCTGACCTGCTTAGCACAAACTCTTAGCACAACTCATAGCTGATCAGGTGTATCCCAAAGGTATAAAATTCCCTCTTAAGAGATACTGGGTTGACGAAGCATCCATTTGTTTGAGGTTATTTTACCCAGCTCTGGTTGGCTGCCTCCTAGAAGTCATCCAGAAATGACCATGTGACCTCAAACAACCATTGATTATTTACTGATCCAAGAGAATAATCACAAGGAGAAAGAAGACAGCGCTGAGGAAACAACAAGGTCATGTGTTACCTTGCTGTTGAGGGCTGCTGCCTTCCCAGCAGAGCTGCCAGCTCACCTGCCTGCACTGTCACAGCCTCATAAAGATCTTTTCCAACATAAATTATTCTATAGGATCATTGATTCCACCTCTAAACCTAACACAGTCAAGTTCAAGAGGGCAACAGCTTTCCTGGTTCTGATGGATCTGGCATGTTGCAGAGTTCTTCCTTTCCCATCATGTGGCCTGACACAAGGGGAGGAGACAGATTTACGCAGGTCTTCTCCCTCTTCATCCTCCTGGAGACCTCTCCATGACACAGCGCACCAGTCACAGCCCATGTGTCAGCAGGAACGGGCCCTGTTTCCCTTCTCCTCCTTGTGGTGAATAATCTCCAGCTCATACCAGGCAGCAGTAGCTAAATGGAAAAACTTACCTCTGTTTCTCCACCACCAGTAACGTAAGGTTTAATCATATACCCCCAGTCATTTGTGCCCCGAGGTTGGCACCTGAATCTGCAGTGCAAGTTCAAGACTGTTGTGATCAGCATCCGTTCCCTGTGGTAAGTTCAGGAGCAGGAGGAGCCCAGCTGTGGAAGCAGGGTCATTTTTCAGCTCCTGCACTGTTCTGTGAGTCAGTCACTGCCCTCCTTTTACAGCTACAAAGCCAGGCATCGGCGTGTAAATCAGCCCGCTCCTGTCTCACAGTCTGCTAGACAAACTCCCAGCAGAGGTGTGAACTTCCCCAATTAATCTTAATGAAGTGTTAACTTCAAAGCTGAGTTGCAGCCATTTCTAGGTTAACAGAACCTTACAGAAACAAAAACCTCCCAGCTTGACTCGTTAAAAACAACTCCAAGGGGACAGGATTGGTCAAATTTGGGGGTTATTCTGGGAGCTGGAAAAAAATCCCACTTCACTGGCAGTCTTTGCTCATGCACCACTTCCATTGCAGCTGCAATGTTAGGAGACCAAAGGGTCAGGCAGCCAGACTGGAAAAACTGTATAGTGAATGCATGCTAAAAATAAAACTGGAATGGAGCAGATGGAGCAAGATAGGGAGGCCTGGATGATAAAGGCTGTAAGGAACTGTGTAGGCTCTTTGAGCCAAGTGATTACCTTGCTCATACTGTCTTTTACCTTATTCAGGTCAGTGAAGTGCAATGCCACATTCAGGTCCTGAGCCCAGATTCGATCCATGTATTTCCATAATTCTCAAGGAATACCCAAGGATGCAGATCCTTTATCCCCAAAACAGTAAAGTGGGTGCTTCAAATTGGTCTTAGATACTTGCAGTGTTGCCATTAGCTTTGCTAGCACTTGAGCCACTGTGGTATTAATTCAGTTCAAAGTGTGAATCCACAAAGGTCTCTTGGAATAAGTCCCTCATTTGAAGAGCCTTGTACCCTTCTTTTCCTGATATAATGCCATGGAAGTGGAGCATTTGCAAGGAAATCTTCCCTGACATGTTTCTGTCTGGTTTGCAGCCGAGGAGCTCACCTAATAACATGGCATTGTAGTTGATGTAGTCTCAGGAATCAGGCTATAACCCACCAATATGTGTTCACTCCCTATTCCCAACATGAACTGGTTGATCTTTGTGCTCATCTGTTACTCTGAACCAGGACAAATGTGTTGAGCTGGTCTAGTTGTTGGGACCATATAAACAAACCGGTAGCATGTTCCTTTGGGGGAAATGTCACCAGGTCACACTTGAATGACTTACACACTTGAGTACCACGGAAAGTGAACACTCCAGTAGCTCATTTTTGAGTGTCAAAGGCAACAGGAAAAGCATTTCCTTTGAAACAATTCCATGGATCTATTTTATATAGCCCCCAAAAGCCAAAGCTGCTGTGTGCTGAGCAATTCAGATTACACTGTGGATACAAGAACTTAAATATAAAAGAGGAACATCCTGGTGCTTCATTACAAGCTCCCTTGAATACCTCTGACTCAGCTGATTACTAATTGCCAGAACACACCCATATCTGCCAGCACAAGCTTTTAAAATATACAACAAAACAAAACAAAAAACTTACACCAAAGAAAAAGGTCAAACTAATTATTCATATTTTGAGAAGTTCAAGAGTGAATGGCTATGTTGCCATGGATGGTGGTTTGCTCATAGTATTGTTTTTTCCTCATTATTAGCTACTCTTAAGTACCATGAAACAGGAGTTCACCTCCAGTACCGTACCATGGCTCTCACCTCCGTGTACTGTCAGTGGCAGTGGTGGGGCACACCATTTACAGAATTCTAGTTTTACTAAGAGATGGATGTGGAACAGATGATGCAGAAGCAATAGTTCTTCCAGACCCTCAAGATTTCCTGCCAAATACCTCAAACCCATCTAGGCTCACCAGGGTCAGGAAGCAGTTATTGCGAAGTTAATTTGTGCTTGCAGCTACTTTGTTGTGTTCTTCTCCTTTCTCTGAAGCGTCTCAATAGAGAAGACAGACTAATAGTCTGAGCTTGGCAACAGCAGACACAGTCAATAGTGAAGAGAGGTGAGAGGTCCCACTTGTTTCAGGAGCTGTGGGTCATCACTGACAGGAATAGGAAGCAGTTATTTTAACTTACACAGTCATAAGGCAACTGGGAAAAGGAGGTCTTTCATCAGCCTCAGTCTGTGAGATCTTTGAGTTGCTGTGACACCACTCAGTCATGAAACCAAATTTACAGCTGCCAATAAGTTCTTTCCTAAGTCAGGGAGCCTTTATCTTTCCGTTGGAATGGGAATATGGCACACAGGCTGCACAGGCTGACAGAGCTCTGCACTGCTTCTCCCTGTTCCATGCCAGCAGGAAAAGAGCAGTGGTGTTTGTCCCCACCAGGAACACACTGCTGATGCTGACCTATATCCCATCATCTCCTTCCCAAGGTGTGTGTTCCCATGGAACAGTTTGGGCAGCACAGATTGCATTGTCTTCCTTAATCCTTTAGAACTAAGCATACTAAGCACTTCCCAATACAATGGTTTTTTTCCACCACTTCAGTATTTGCCTTGAAAGTCTGGTCTGTGCTGCGTTTGCCAAAAGCTGTTCTTGATATATATTTTTATATATATGGGAACACAATGGAACAGCTGTACTTGAGCTTGATTTGTCAGGTACAGTCTATGCCCTTTTTAGATTTAATTGCACGTCCAGTGTGTTCCTCACTTACAAGACCTTGTGGAGCCCAGAAACCAATCACTAACAAAAACAATGACTCTACATTTTACCCATCAATTATTGATGTTTAAAAACTTTGTGTTATTCCTTCTCTAAATTGTTTTCTCTCACATAGTGACAGCAGGAGGGAACACCCATCCTACAACAGAGCAGCCCTCCTGACTGGGAAGGAGCCGGTGCTTCCCCAAACACTGCTCCCAGGGCTGCCAAGGCAGCTGTAAATAAGTGATGCTGTTGCACTTTTCTCAGTCTGGTTTGCATAACAGAGCCTGCAGGAGCTTAAACCCACACCAATGAATGTGTGCTTGTGGATACCAAATCACTACAGCCACGGAGGCACAAGTTCTTAGGCATCCCTCATGTCCCAATTAATTTCAGCACTAATAAGCAGAAGAGTGTGTGCACATATACTCATGCCTACATCCATTTCTGATGTAAATATGGAATAATTATGTAAACTGTGACTCTTTGGCTCCAAAAGAAATGACTAGGGACTACAGTAGAGGTTTATAGAAGGCAAATAAGAACCGATTGTTCAAATTATATTCACTTTAAGGAGCAATGGGTGCCATACAAAGCTGGCAGATACCAGGTTTAAACCAAATAAATGCTCTTCACATCAGATATTATGCCACTGAACTCCTTGCTACAGGACCTGTGAATGCTATAGGTTTGCATGGGTTCAAGGGAAGGCTTGAGAAATCCAGACAAGGGAAATTCATTGACAATTATTAAATATAAATGCACCAACTGTAGTTCACTGAGCTGCCCACTGATATGTTTCATGTCACTTTGAAAAGGCAAGAAAATATTGCTTGATTTTATTAGATAGACTCATGCAAGGCATTCTGCTCGGATTGCCTGTTACCATCACAGAATATGTGTTACATGCATTGTTTTCAGCCTTCTATAATGTGGCCTAGATTTTAACAGACTATGGAATGCCAACCTTAATGTGAATCATGGGCAATCATGTGTATCCCTTCCCCTTGCATCTCTGATCACAGAACATAGTCTGGCAGGGACAACAGCAACATTTATGGAAAAAGAATGGCAGTTATATCACCAACATATTAAGCTGCAGAAAATAAGAACACCAGCATCAAACTACCCATTCTCTCTCTGTGGACCATTAATGATATATTTACTAAGGTTTCTGAGCCATGGGAACATACGGTCCTGTACTTAATAACGTGAGTCATTCAAATGGAAATGTTCTACTGTGAGATTTTATGGCTCTAATTAAGAGAATTAACAAAAATCCATACTTGCTTCATGCTTTTTTGTAACTCCTTTGTTTTGAGTATCATCTTTATGATATTTTCATTTAGAAGAATCATAAAGGGTAAACGTTGCAAGTTCTTCTTGCAAAAAAAGGACAGAATTCATTGGCCTAAATTCATAAGACAAAATCCCACACAGAGATCAAATTAAGAAAACATGTATTTTTCTTTTTTTCCTACTGATGCAGCAGTGAACTCAGCAGAACCAGATGACAATAATGACACTGTTGTCTGTAAGAAAATGGATTTGGCTCATCAAATCCAGCACTTCATCTCTGTTATGAAAAGTCTCTCAGAATGGGGAAGGAAAAAATGGAAGCAATGGACTGCAAGTGACACACTGCAGAGGCAGCAATGACAGCAGGTCTAAAATATGCTACAGAAGACATTTCTGTCTTAGCAACTCTTCCATGGAAATGGCAAGGCCAACAGCTGGCTAGAAACGGAAGACTTATTCAGACATGAAGAGAAACGACCTGAACTTCTACCCACAATTTGATTTGCAGCCAGAGCAAAAATGTAATTTTTATTCAGAACAGTCAGTGCTGTCACTGCAGTGTTTGCTGCTCTCTGGACTCTTGGTTCCAGGCTGATGGGCTCTTCCCATACAAAAATCACTGTACCTCCAAGGACAATAAACCCCACGTCACTGCAGCTACGAATGAGCATGGCCATGGAACAGCTCTCATTCAGCAGCTTGTTGGCTTGCACTTGATCATTGCAGCTTCCCCCACAGCCTGCCTTGGCTCCTGGAACAGTGTAGTAAAATGCAGCTTATACTTTTATCCAAGGCAGTTTTTAGTCCTCATAACATCACCACCAGCTCGCTCTGGCAGGCTTGAACATGGAACCATAGAATCACAGAATGGCTTGGGTTGGAAGGGACCTTAAATATCACCTAGAACATCTCAATTTACTGTCCTAATTCTGGACCAAACTCTCTGCATGTGAAAAAAAAAGGGAAATATTATTATTACTACTACTATTACTACTACTATTACTACTATTATTGTATTTTTTTCTTCATGACATGCACGACATCCAGACAGCTTTGCATGAGACAGCAGGACTGAAGAAGAATAAGGTGGGTTAGTGGCTGTTCATGTGCATTTAGTCATGGTAAGATTATGAAGATAATTCCCATACACACCATGTTGTACCTTTCATCCAAGCTTACTCTTTCTGTCCATCAGTAGATCAGTCAATACCTTTTCTGGCAATAGTTTTATGCTCTCTGGTAATGTACCACTTCTACTTCTGTTCCATTTTTCCTCCACCACTTCCAGCCACCAGCCCAGTGTTTTCTTTAGGCCTTAACTGTTTCATAGACATTCAAAATATTGCAGCCATCTTCTGCTCGAACAACACAAACCTAAAACATCTCTATTCTGGCTTTCCCAAACTGCCCCTCTTCTGGCTTTCCTAATACACCTTGTTGTAATTGCATGAATATCTCAGCTAGAGAGTTCATCAAGGAGGCGACTTCTGAGCTCTGTGTGATTTAATTTGTGTGTTGGAGTGAGCCTTAGGGGCTCCTCAGATTTGTGGCTGAGAAAAGGGGTTTCATGGGGATTAATGGGGTTGAATGGGGAGAGATTTGGGGCAAAGTGGAAGAGCATTGGAAACTGGATTTTATCAGTTTTGCAATTTGCAAATATTAAAAAATAAAATTTCATTGTTTGTACCAATTTTGCCCATATTAGATTTTTCAATAAATTAGACATATAATACATGGTATATATGATTTATTGTTTAAACATAGACACATCAAGTTCTGAAAGAGTCTTCTTATTTTCCTGCTGAGATACGATTCTTTCTTCCAGTTTGAAGTGTTTTTGTAGGTTAGCTGCAGTGGAAGACAGGCTCCAGGGTTGCTCTTCAGCTCAGCAGCACTGCTCACAAAGAACATCCAAACTTCTCTGTGTTTCCCTGAACACCAGACAATGTAAAAAGTCTTTGCTTTTGCCCATTGTTAAGTGATCTCAGCCTCCCACAGCACCACCCTTGTTTCAGCAGAGCCCTGGAAAAGTCAGAAATAGAAGATATCCTTTATAGGAACATTTTTTTCAAGGAAAGTGAAAATTGTATCTTGAAGGCTCACTTAAAGGGATTAAATAAACTGTGAGACTTGTCACCTGCAGATACAGCCCAGATGTTGCTGCTCCTGTTTTCTCACTGTTTGACAAAATTATCTTTAGAGATAACCCTGGATTTCAAGAGATGATGGGCTTGGATCAAGTACCACAATCTGAGGAGAGACCATTAGAAACTCCTCAGCCCTAGCCTTGAGATGTGAGCAGCAGGACTGTCTGGAGAGGGAATAACTGGAATTTATATCAGGGTGATGGTGATGTAATTTGGTACAGCTGGGACATCACATGAAAGCCAAAGCAAAATAAGAAACAACACATCCACAAACACAGACACACACAGATTAGCGGGAAGTTTCACCTCAGGAAATCATTGTGGCTCCCTATTCCTGTCAGTAGCGTGTCTGCAAATGTCACCCAGCAGCAATGCATCACCCCACGAGCAGCCCCAGAACACAGAGGCAACCAAAAGGGTGACGAGGAAGAGGTTGCCAAATACTTTTGGAACAAGTCAGGGATTGGACCCGTCGGGAGAAAAATTACGCAACAAAATAAACAGCTTTTGCCAAGAAAACCAAGAATCAGGGAGGAAGTTGCCTGTGCCAGTCCTGGCCACGGAGGAGAAAGCTGTTTCTCTGGGAAGGACAGTGAAGTTGTATTCAATATTTGCTTCTCCTCTTTGTCAGCTTCCTTCTCTACTTAATGTCCCAGACAATGAAGCTGGTCCCAGACACCAAATTTGGTCCCAGCTGGTCCTCAGACCAAAGCTCTCCCATGATGGTTGTGTGGCTCACACAGGCTGCACCTTTGACACCATCAAACTGAATTTTAACAGATATACGATGCATGGGGTACTTATTAGTCTGAAAAAGCCTCACCTCACAGCAGAGCTTCTTTGCCCTCACCTTACAGCAGAGCTCTCTGGTCTGCCATTGGAAGAAAAACCTCTTTTATCTTTGTTGTAGATCAACAATTAGAGAAGGAAAAATCACAGGTCCAGGAAAACCTAATTCCATCCTCTGTTCCCTGTGAGCGCTCCTTCACTGCTCACTGCAACAGGAGGACTGGCAGACCCCACCAAAGGACGCATCTTACGATACTCAAAACAAAAGCCACCGTGGTGCGTGGCTCTCCCATGAAAAATGAGAGCCTCCATAGACCCAGCACCGGGAAAAATCTCCAGTGTTTCACCTGCTGGTGCCCTGCTGTTGGTGTCCTGGTGTGGAGCCCTCAGTCTGGATATCCAGTGTCGCTCCTGTGGAGGTTCAGCCTCAGCTGGCACTGCCGGCGGGTTTGCCCGTCACAACGGCAATCACCAGTCTGCGAGGGGAGGAAGTCACAACTGTGACTGGAATAACTTCAGCAGAGCCTTCCACGAGGCAGCAGGGACTGAAAACCACCGCTGACAAGGGGTGAATGAGAAACAGTGGAAAACTGTGTATCTCATTACCAGCTGCCACAATGTACGGATTAGAAGGATTAATCTGGTCGCTGGTGCCATACGCTGCTCCAGGTGGGCTGAGGAAGGACTTGGCTCCATCGAGTGCTCAGAGAGTTTTAACAGGTTAATACTGGCAAGTTTATTCAGTGCACTGAGCTCAGTTCCTGTTGGCTGATGTTAATGTTGGCACAATTAGGCTGATGAAAACACTATGCAGATGTCCTCTGGTGATCCAGTCCCTCCCCAACACTTGCAGCTATCAGATAATAAACTCCTTTTCCGTGGTGGCTCCGGTGGGTGATTCACTGCTCATTACTTACACTGGTTCTCCACTTCCTCTTGGAATGTGTCTGGACTCCTTACCTGACTCAGATCTTTCTTCTTGGCTGCTCTCATTATTGGCCAGTCACAATTTCTCTGGGATTTCTTACTGCTTGCAGAGAGCAGGGCTGAACTGTGAGCAGGGGGAAGGCTGCAGGGCAGAAGTGGTGATCACTTCTCATCCCACTGATTTATTTTGAACTGCTACAAATTCTTCAGCTGGCTGGAATTTTTTCTTCCTTTTTTCTACTTCTTTTTTTCTTCTTTTTTTTCTTCCTTTTTTTTTTTTTTTTTTTTTTTTTTTTTTTTTTTTTTTTTTTTTTTTTTTTCTTCTTTTTTCTTCCTTTTCTTCTTCCTTAGGACCTTTTTCTCCTAACTAAACGTCTTCTGTATAGCCAATTCAATGTCAATATTTACTATATTGTTATGTATTAATGTATTATAATAAACATATAAATTACATCTATATTCATTATAGTGTTATATCTGTTATCATTAATTATTATTAATATAACTGCCATTTTTATAACTACTAACATTGAAACACACTGGAAAATTTAAGCTCCCGCCTTACTGAAACCTCCATTTAGAACATTCAGAGCAAATACCAGTTTTCCTATGGGAGTTTAATTAATTCTTGTCCATCATTTTTGCTTCTTACACATCAGTTTTTCTCTCTTACTCCTACTTTGTTTTAATGATGCTCACATTTCCTATGATTATTGCTGAGGAATTTTCATAGAAAAATGAAAGGAGGATGTTGGAAAGCAGTGGCTCCTTGCAGGTGTTTGTTCAGTATTGGGGTGGAGGTATGGAAAAAGCAATCCATGAGCAATTACTGGCTGTAAGAGCTTGAAAGCACGAGGAAGGAAGTCAAACTTTTGTCCTCTGAAAGGTGGTGGCATGACATGGTGGGACCACTCTTCCAGTTCTCCTGACAGAAACCTCCAGCATCGACATGAAGCCCAGAACACATTTTGGTTGCTCTGCTTGTCCCCCTTTGTGCTCATTTCCAGCTCAGGAATAACTTCTGAGATTCTGAACCATTTTAACACTGTTCTGCAAATTCCTGTATCTATGGGGTGGAAAGTAGACTGTAAAAAGACATGTTGGAAGCAGTTTTATGCCTGGAAGGAGGAATAAGGGTTTCTCAGCACTCAGGCAGCTCCGCAGTCCGGGTGTGTTCTCTGCTCAGTGCCCAAGTTCCAGGCTTTTCTCTGTGTTTTAATTTTCATGGGAAGGAAATCTTTATATCTGGGCCAGATTAAGGTCACTCTATGGCGTAATCAGATTCTAGGACAGGATAATCAAGGTCTAGGACAATGGGGCATCCAGTGGTATGTCCCCCCAGCTCAGATGAATTGTCACCTGGTAGCAGTTCTTCTTGCCTGGGGTGGGGGGACAAAGCCCTTGATGTGATCTGCAGAATCCAGACTGCTCCTGTGGTGCTGACTTTTCTCTGATTTTCAGCTGCTAGAGCATATTAAACAAGCCTTTTCCCAGTGTTACTCTGCTTTAGTTGCCATAGGGATGGCTTGTGACTGCGACTGGCAGGGATCTCAAGGCCATCTCTCTGGTGATGTGATGTCTGCTGTCAGGGAGTGAAAGCCCTGACTCATTTGCATTTCACAGCTACAGAGATGTTTATTGCCAGCATCGGAGCAGAAGAAAAGAATGATTTGTTTTACTTAATTTATTTTTTTCTATCAGGCCAGTTACAATTCTATTTTATATTCCCTTTCGACAGAAGTCAACATGAATCAAGCCTAGAAACTCATCATCTGAGGCAAGGAATGTGGCAGTGACCTTCTCTCCAGTCTAAAGATGCCATGCAGATTTCCAGGAAACATAAAGCCTCGGGACTGATCTGTGCATGGAGGGAATCAGAACTGATCTGTGCATGGTGGGTGGCAGTGGTCAACTGTGTGCTTCAAAAGGCATCCTCAGAATGAGAGCAGCATTAGCCATTTATCCACAAGAGAAAATGAGGAAAGCAGCCTTCCTTCCACTGCCTTGTGTCAGTTTGCAGAAGAATACAGTGGCAGCATTGTTCCTTGCTTGAAAATATTTTGAGAGTGAGATGTGATAAATATGAACCTCTAAGGAAAGAAATAAAGCAAATATTCTAAGAATCATCCAAGATAAGTGTGATTGGTGTTTCAGCAAACAGTTCTGGGAAATTTGTCATTATTTGCTAAACAATACTATCAAAATAGAAATAGAAATAAAAATAGAAATAGAAAAGAAATATCCCACTTTTGTATAACACTTTTCACTGTAACAACTGACCAGTGCTGCACCTGGCACTACAAGAACCATGGACTTTCCCAGGGACCTCTTGCAGTAGAGTGGGAAACAGGGGGGACTGTTTCAGCAGTCTTGAGTAAGGGAATGAATTTCCCCTTGATGCCTTCTCACCAAAAGTTAGCAGTTAAGGGGAATTTTCTTCTGCAGAGACACTGCACACAGGAAGGGCAGGGACCAGATTATGAGGCTGAAAAACCAGGGATCAGCTGTTTCAGCGTGCAGCAACCCTTCTTCACAGAACGAGGGAAAGGACAGTGGACACGTGCCTGTGTGTCCCGTGGCATCCCTCTGACACTGATTTTGTGGGGATCATGACTGTCAATTTAGAAAGTAATGAATCTTAATAATGCCTAGTACAGGGGAGGCTGAATGAGTTTTGTAGCTGAGTGGTTTTAGCTGAGCTCTTCCTGGAGGAAGAGAGGTGTAAATTGACCTGTGCTTTCATTAGAAGTTTGTCTTCCACATGAGTCTCTGAGATGATGGATAGGACAAAGTGTAGCTGGAAGAATGGACACTATTAGTGACCTCTAAAAGCATCTTTAAAACAGCTTTCAGATTAATTCTCCAAATTGGCTTGGCAGAGAGTAGGGCTGCCTTCCATTCCTTGTCCATCTGAGCAGATTTAAGACAGACCATATCTAAACTACAGTATCAGCAGTGCTTTCTAATTGTGCATTACATCCAAGCATGCAGCTTTCCCAGGTGTTTGGGTCTCCATGGAAAGGAAATGCAGGCAAGTACTCTCCATGCAGGTTTCCAACTGAACAAGACCCCATGAGAAACGTGTAAAGAGTATTTCACACACGGTCTACACATCACCAGAACCAGCACCACCCCATCCCTCTCATGCAAACAGTTGTCATCATCCTTCTGTCACTCCCTGCTGGTCCTAATCACTGCATTCCCCTTCATTCACTGCTTTCTTAGTCCACTGCTATCTCTGCTTCTTCCTCTTCCCCATCTCGTTTCACCTCCTGCTCCACCCTGCTCCTTCCCTTGCTTCCCTCAGCTTTTACTGAGTGCTACTCCTCCCATGGGTGAAAAATCCTAATGGATGCAAGGAGGAACTGGCAGAGGGTGACTGGATGTACAGGCAACTTCAGACCCTTACAGCTCTCCTGTCAGCAAGCAGCAGGGAAACAGGGGATGCATCACACAGCAGAGTAGAAAAATGATGCTGTACCAACGAATCCAACCCAAGGCTGCCAAGGCTGAAGTGAAGAGTTTCAACACACCCACGCTATCAAAAGCGAGTCCCACCGACTGATTTAGAGAGGCAAAAAGCTTTCAGGCTTTACAAATAAAAATGTTAAGCGACATCTGTGAGAAGTGACACGGCTGAGTACAGTGTTTGAAACTTCCCGAGGCTGGTGCTGCTCCTGGTGCTCTGTGTGTGTGCTACGTCCTTGAAAACTGCGAGGCCCTTGTGAGGCAGGAGACACAGGGTAGAATAAACACTTGTCTGCTGTGTGACTCACATAGAAACAAAACTGTCCTTGCAATTAAAGCCCAGGAAAGCATCCCAAATCCCTTTGACTTAAGTATCTCAGGATACCCCGATGTGTGCTCAGTAACTGATCCGTGGCTGCTGACCGCAGGCTCTGGGCTGTTCTCTCCATCTACCCTGCTCAGTGCTTGAATAGGAAACTTGGTAAAGGCATCACAACTTTCCATTGAGAGACTTCACATCTTGCTGAGAGGCCCATTTACATTTTTAACCCTACTGGTTGTTGACGTATTTGCTGTAATAGCCTTCGCAGGCTGACCTGGGAAGCTCTGGGGGCTGAGAGCGCTCCTGATTTCGTGTGGATTGCTGGTGCTTTGAGCAGACATTTACCAGCAGCTGGGAGCTTGGAGATACAGCATCTATTCTTTCCTTTCCCATTTGCCTACGGAGCTGTAAATGTCAAAGCCTTTCGAGCGCCCCTCAAACAAAACGAGTTAGTAAATCAGCAAATGTGGCACTGCACACACTCATGTGGTGCATGTTAAGCTACTGTACTTCATTCACTTCTTTATCCGATGGCTCCGTGAGAAACAGAGCTCGCCGAGGCGCCGAGATGCCTTAGTCATTTTGTTTGTTTTGTTTTTTTTTTTCACATGGCTACTGTTCTTGTCTTGTTTTTTTCCAAAAGCTGCGTCAGATGTGCTTAGCATTCAACTCAACTCGATACATGGGATGAAAAGGCCATTTTCTCTTCACTGATGAAATATAATTGAGCCCGCTTATAATGAACTCGCATACCAAATAATGAAACTCCATTCGTGTGACCGGGGCTCTTTTCCGAACCCCACAATTCCCAGTCCCCTAAGGGAGTGTTTTATGTGAGTTTCCACCAGTTTCACTGAGATCACAGCTTGGCACATCGGCGTTTTGCTTTGTTCTTTATTGTCTCTATACCAGAGAGAAGCAAGTTTGTAAAAAGAAAAGATAAAGAGTAAGAGCAGTTTAATTAGCAGTCAGTGCTGTTTGAAAACCATCCCTTTAGCACACAGCTTTTCCCAGTCCTCTGTTTTAGCATTCCATTTCATGGGTGTCTTCTTCACCTTCAACCTGTTTTAAGCTGTCTCCCGCAAATTCTGCAGGAAGCTGCCAGTTTTGGCACAGCCCTGCAATCTGTTCCCTTGAAAGACGTAAGGGCCTTGTTAAGGAGCGGAGCAGCACAAGGCAAACACTTGTATTGTGTCTTTGGGGCTCCCGCAGAGATAAAACTCTCCCCTTTGGTTCAAATACGGGAAGATGTCCCCAACCTCCTTTACGTGCAGTCGTTGTGGATAAGGAGGGTACTTAGCCAAAAAGTCTCTGCCTGACCTCATGAGCATATCTGGAGAATGTCAGAGCTGCTGGCTGAAGATAAGGAAGAAGACTCGGCCCCAGACAGGGAAGATGTGGAAGGAAGGGTGGGCTACACTGTCTATACATGCTGGATTTTAGGAAAAATAAATTTATCGTGCACATATTCAAATCTGACTGCCTAAAACCAGGCATTTCTGTTCCTTTGAGCTCTGCCCCAGGGGAGCTGGTATGTGAGAAAATCAAACCAACTGAAGGACACTCAGGTTTTAGGAGGAGTGATGCGTTTTTCCTAAGGTGACATTAACCTGAGAAATTTAGGAACTCGTAAAAAAAAAAATCCCAGAAGTTTGATGACACTGCTGCTGCCTGCTGCCAGCCCAGGGGGCTGATAATCCCAGGTAATCTGTGAGGGGGTTGCTCATCATCAGAGCCCTGTGGTCTAGCAGAGGCATAGGACTTTATCACGGAATCATTTTGGCAGAGGTCCTGACGTGTGACTGTTGTCTGCCTTTGGTCTTGCACAGGTAGAAATTTGTTTGGCATCATGCATTGTGTTTAAACTTAACGTCATCATCAAGTATATTTGTCAGTTATGTGAACCTAATTACCCTGAGCAGCCTCACCTGGGACCTCACCCCCACCCTGGCCATGGGCCCTGGGCCCTATTTAGGCTCAGCCCAGGGCCCAGAACCTTCTCCTCTGTCTGAGCTGTGCTGCTGCCTGTGCTGTTTGGGCTGATGCTGTAAGTACCTTTGGGAAAGGGCATCAATTTTTTGAGCTCTTCTTGAACTGAGAGTAACACATAATGAATTCTGGCTTATATGGTACTTCATTCCTGCTCTCAGAGGGTCATTCTGGCACAGGCACAATATTAGGATGCATTTCTGTAGCTGTCACCCTGCTTTCACTGAAAAGCAATGTTTCTCACCACCTAACTTGGATTTTTCTATTATAAAAATTACTGTTAGCAAATACCTCTCTTGTAGACATGGACTTTAATTTCTGGAGTGAACAAATAAGTCTAGTTCATGGGAAAAATCATCATCTTACTGACTGAAGTAGACATGATGAGTGAACTCAGCCTGCTCATTAAGCACTAGGCAAGACCTACAAGGCACACCTGACTTGTTTTTCTTTGGCTCCTCGGCTTTTCTGAAGCACCACTTTACTGGTGCTGTCTCTAGCTGACCCCTCATCACCCTGGTTTTCAGACCAGGTTGAGGGAGGTCGTATCCCTTATTACTCTTGTATTTCTTTGGAGGCTGCTGGGAGGCTGAACCAGGCGAGCTAATACACAGTGGAATTCGCTTTGCTAAGGGAATTATTAGAAATATCCACGGAAGAAACCTTTTGGAGGTCCTGCTGAGATGATACTGGTGCAAATGGTGCACAAAATAAAGATGGAAGATAGCAGCAACGCTTAGCACTAAGCTGTTACCTGGGAGCAATAGTCCAGTGAGGTCTGTGCCCAGGAGCTCCCTGGTTTCAGTGTTTTACTGCAGCTAAGTAGAGCTCTAGTGGAAATCCTGACAGCATCTCATCTGGCTTCCACACTACTGAGAGGGATATTAGCTGCTGATGCAATCAGCAAAGAATTAGAGTGTGAGGGTGAATAAATATTGCTCATCGGTTAAGATGAATGAGTTGGTGTCCTGCAGCTCGGCTCCTGAAGCCACTGGAGCTGCAGACAGGCTTCCCTGCCAATGTGCAGCCCCCTGACACCTCAACAGGAGCTGGGAGCTGGAGTGGCAACTCTCACTTGAGTTTCAAAGAAAATTGCACAGCACTTCAAACCGAGTGCTGCGAGCGGGGACAGAGGCTGTTGGTGATTGCCGTGATGAAGCTAATCCAGTCCTAAGGAGGATAAAGGGTTGCTTAGCAATACTTTAGCTGTGACTAACAATGCTACACCAGGCTTTTACTGTTGACTAAGTCTTTAATAGTGGCTCAGTGGGTTTTTTAGTGGAATGTCTTTACTATTTTCGTAATGGTCTCCCCTCTTGAGAAACTGTCAAACTCATCACATATAATGAACAGGCAGCAGTCAGCAAGCATTTGATTGCCGATCATGTGTTGATTTTTGGCCTGACCTCATTAAGATTCCTTATCTCTTCCTTCTCTTTCCCTAGGAGTTCCTAAATTAGCTGCAGAGATTAGATTATTTAAGTGCTTTTCATATAAACGCCTCCTAGTCTGTTTGTTTTTCCTACGACACCTCCTGTCCATGTGGAACCTCATTTCTGGCCTTAAAGGAGAGAGGTAGTGGGGAAGAGATGGTCTGAACCAGGCCAGAGTCATAGCCTGTAGAAAAGTTTATTATGGTGTTCTGTAAAGATTTTAAGCAGGGCAAGATGTATTTTGTTCCACTTTATATTCCTTCATAGCATAACTATTAAGAAAAGTTGCCTTCTTGATGGCAAGAGGCTGCTGTGTACTGTGCAGTATATTAATATAATTAAAAGATATGTTGAAGGTCAAGCGTTCTATTCATGGTTTTAGGGACTCAGCTGAACAATTCAAGCACACACCAAAAAAACTCATCTTTCCTTTCTCTGCTGAGGTATCTGAGTCACGGCTGTCACTGCAGAAAATGTATAGTAGTATTCTGAGGAAAGGAAAACACATTAAAGCTGAGGACAACATCTGGATTCTTTAAGCGTTCCCCTTGGCCGTATCTACACTTCAGAGTTGATGCTATCAGGGGAACCAGTAACAACACAGTAATCCCCAGCCAAACACAGCTCACATTTTTAGCTGTGTCCAGAGACTACTGTGCAAGCAAGTGCTGCTGTGGGACTTGACTGCTCCATGCAAGGAGCCCACCAGCCAGACCCCTCAGCTCCTTGCATGAGAGCCAGAACACTTCTGCTCCAGCTGGGAGCAGGGATCCCTCTTAATCAGTGGTGAGTGCAATGAAGAGCTCGTGGCAGCGTGGTGGGTTTCCAAATATTTACATCCAGTGTTCATGCAAGAGCCAAATATGAGTTTTCACCGTGGAAACTCTACAGAGAGCAGCACTGTGGCAGCGCTACCGGGGGCTGTGGCAAACCCACCAGTTGGGAGATAACAGCCCTGTAGAGGATGTAAAATTCTGAATAATTTGTCTCTCTGCAGCTTTGCATACAGTCCACTGTTACACTATTGATTACTGTGAGATGGGATGTATCTCTGGTGAACCCTTTCTAAGATTCTGGAGGATGCTGTGCCCCTCACTCCCTCAGCTCTAATCTATGCAAATTAGGAATGGAGAGAAATTGAATACATTACTAGAACCTCCTGGTGCTCTCTCTGTGCTGAGGTTCTCTTTTCAGCTGCCACAGGAATTTATGTACCTGACATTATTCAGCTGGGATCCTGAATTTCTTTCAGCACCACTAATTCCACTAACTCCTTAAATCTGGGAAAAGTATGGAACTGGATGTCTAGGAACTGAACTGGGAGCCTGCAGCACAGTCACCTTGGTTTGAGGCGTGGTGTGGTTTTGTGGACCCACAAGGAGGGCACCCCAAGTGAGTCCTTCCCCTCTGATGTGGTGAGCTGTGCTGCTGGTTCAGACACTAAAATGATGCTCCTGGTGTACCCAGTGCTGTGCCAGCTGCCCTGTCACCCATTTGTCATCGCTCTGAATCACCCGTGGAAGGTTTGGTGGTTAAACACTGTGGAGCACGAAGTCACCTCTGCTCTTTGATGTTTCTAGAGGGGAGATGAAGAAAGAACTTTCTCTTCTGAATTTTGCCTAAAGTCATAGTGTAGCTGCAACCTCAACAGCACCGGCGTGGAAAGGGAGAATGGGAATGGACTTTAAAGTTAAAATTCATGTTTTAGCTGTTCCCAGCTCTATTACGAATATTACCCCAAGATCCAAATCCAAAAACCTTCGACTTTATCAGAAATGACTTGAAATCTGAATGCTGACTGCTAAAACCGTGACTAAACCACAAAAGTGACTTGGATAAATGTCATCTTTGATCCTTTATCAATACTGTCAGTTAAAGCCTTGAGCACAGCAAAGAATTAGTGGTGACATTTCTAGTGAGCTGTTAGTATCTGAATCTCCCCAAGAGTCCTTCAGGCTTTTTAAAGTTGTAGAAACCTCTTCCAGTTTAGATTTAAACAGGAGAATCACTTTACCGCTAACCTCATACACTGAGCTCACATCATTAAGTAACAGTGGTTTCAACACAGACATTTCACTTGTGTTTTATTGCTGGTATTTTTATAAGGTATTTGTCTGTCTATCTGTGGGAAACCTTCAGCACAGAGCTATTCCTGCATGTCTGCTTTTAGATACTCATGAAATCAGTGTTTTGGTGCTTCCTTGGTATGTGCAGACTAATAAAATCCAGTATATTCATCTTTTCTACTCACTTTTTCCAAGCCTGTCTTTCTCAATGACCTTCAGTGAGTACAAATGTCTGACACTGGAGGTTTATATGAGGTTTTTCTAATGCTCTGCTTTGGCTAACTGTGATCAGTCCATAATATTTATTACCTGAATGTAAGGCTTAGCAGCTGGGAGAGGAAGGGAAAGCCACACAATAACAACAATATGTGTGAGACTTAGCACATTCCCAGAAAATGTAAACTTCCACCTGGGAAGAAGGATGACGGTTCCTAATAAAAGAAAATTTCGGTTAGGTTTTCTGGTATGAGCCTCCTGTGATGATTTGGGAAGCCTTACTTGGCAGAGCTCAGTAAAATTGTGTGCGCAGCCGTGTCTGGTTCAAACTTCTTCGGGGTTCTGAGGCTTGTTTTTCTCTGCTGTCTGTGCCCTCCATAGAAATGTAAAGAGAAGAGAAACATCTGCACCTAGCACAGGACAACAAAAAGCATTATTAAACTTTGGGGATTTGTCTGGGTTGGGTAACCAAAGTGTTGGAGGCTGCCTAAGGTTTAGGTAAGGGTGCAGTGGCGCTCCTCATTGACCCTCACTGGCAAAAGGGCTGAGAGGCTGATTTTTAAATCAAAAAGGTATTTTTATACTCCTAAGTATTTTTAGGAAAGGCAGGAAAATGTGTGTGGGGAGATCTTTTCAAGAGAAGAAGGTAGGTGAGTGGGGAAGAGACAGGAATTCTCTCGTAACAGAGTATTCACTTTTTAGAGGGATCTCCTGCCCACACAGAGGAACACACTTCAGAACAGAGGGCTAGACACACAGGGAGGGATTTTAATCCCACAAAGGTAGGAAAATGTGCCTGAGGTATGTATTATTTGTCTAGGTTTTTATATGCCATGTCCTAGCCACGTTGTGTTTGTTTTGGAGCCGGTCCACCGGCTGTGCTCATGTCACTCACCGCTGCCGAGTGGCTCCGAGCGTGGGCAGGGCAGGAGCCCTCCAAAAACACAGGGCTCAGTACTCTGGATGGTTTAGTGAGCTGAATCATCTTGCCAAGGGGTCAGACAGGCAAGATGCAAGGAAATTGGTAGGAATATTTGGCTGTGACCGACACTACCTGTTTGGGTGACACTGAGCTGTTAATGTGACTCAGGCACCTCATGACACCCCCAGACACCAGCGCTGGGGTGAGAACAGAGAGGAAAGGCTCAGACATCAAATTGCAGTTTCTGATTCAGACCAGGAGACAGTGTTTGGTCTCAAAACCAGCAGGTTTGTAGGGAAGGCACTGCGTGGCACCTGTTGATCCTGTCATGTAAGTCCTGCCCGTCTCTATGCGTAGTTTGGCTGTATTTGATATTTTCTTAGTCCACCATACAACTGTTTGGGGATTTTTACCAGTCAGTGAGGTAATCTAAGTTAAAACTGTGCTACCTTCTTCCATTCTTGTTTTGAGGATCTTTTTCCTGAGGATTTTCTCAGACTGAAGTGTTTCTAGACAGCTGTGGACTGGGGCAGAAATCATCAAAGTGGCTTTGCACTGGAGAAACCATTCTGTGTAGTTATGCTCCAGTTATAAAAGGTAGCTAAGACACATCAGCTGAAGTTAAAGGTGAGTTCAACCAGGGCAGACATTCCAGCCTGAGGAATTTTCCTGGAGCTTCACAAGGTCAGTTCCCCTACGTCCCTAGTCAACGGGGAGGTGGATCCCTTCAGGGGTCAGTACATCTAAACCGTGGGTAAAAGCAGGATTGCTGAGGGTTTGTTCAGCCTGGTGAGTCACTGTGCTGTGTGTAGGAGATTAGATACATTGGTTGAGTTCCGCAGGGCAAAACCCAACCCAGACAGGGGAGGCCAACATCAAGGCAGTAGCTGATGTTGGTATTGTGGAAAAACTTGTGTGTCTCCTTTTTTGAAACAATCCTGTAAGAATCTATTTAAGCCCTCTGAGCTGGACCTTGAGGTAGTTATCCCACACAGGAGCAAATTTGACTTCCAGTTTGTGTTCCTGCTCGCCACCAGGCATCTTGTGATAAGAGCAGTGCCACAGTTCAAGGTGGAAACTTCTCACCTTGCACAATTCTTGTGCTGGGCGTAGTTGTTACTGAGGCTGAGGGGAGGTCTCCAATAAGGACAGAGGTACCAATGCCCTAAAATACTCAATA
This sequence comes from Empidonax traillii, assembly GCF_003031625.1. Lineage (NCBI taxonomy): Eukaryota > Metazoa > Chordata > Aves > Passeriformes > Tyrannidae > Empidonax > Empidonax traillii. The sequence continues at coordinate 311,548 of NW_020955512.1, forward strand.
AACATAATTCAAGTGCTGCTGACACCCTGTCCCTTCAGTACAGTGAGGGTATGATCCTTGTTTCTCAGTTTCTTGGCTTTAGCTGCAAACCTCAGCTTCGTCTGTCCTTCCCCTGGCAATTAGGAGTTAAAAGAAGAAGCAAGATCTTCATGGCCCTCCCCAAGAGCAGCTGTAAGCACCCAGTCAGGGTGATGCTGAGCTCTGTTTTCAGTCAGTGCCACCCTAAAGCCTCAGTCCAGACCTTAAAGCCATGGAAAGCGCCAGGATTTCAAACTTTTCTGTTCTGTACCTGCTTTCTCCCTCTTTTGTTCTTGCTTCTTCCTGTTGCCAAGCTCAACATCTGGGGCTTTGGGCCTTCTATGAAGTAAATGACTTCTGCTGTGTTGGGGGACTGCAGTAACTTGGCAAGTCCTAGTGTGGATGGGAATTCACCCTTTCAGCTGGGCTTGCTGGTATTCAGCTAGACTGGCATCTTGGTCTTCTGCTGGGTCTGAGCTTCCACAAGTAGGCCAACCATTAGCCCAGCTGAAGGCAAAGTAGAAGATTTCAGTGGGATTGAGCTAAATCTCATAACCGGTAACTTGCAGGAAAAAGAAATTGTTAAACCAGCTTTGCAAATGGACTGTTTGTGGAGTAGGTGTGTGTTTTTCTCCTCAAAGGCTATTCACACAATAGAGAAGTTTCTGTAACTAAGTTTTCAGATGTGCATAATAATGCCAGTGTTTTGCAATTGTTTTCTTTCTGAGAGTGTACATGTACCTTTTTTCAAAGGGACTTTATAAGAATTGGCTTCATCAGATTCTTATTCATCAGCTGTTGCCTTCAAAGGAAGGGCTTCTTGTAAGAAAATATGGCCATTAACTAATGCCTTTACTTTTCTTTGATCTTTGCCAGCAAAATTTCTTTCTTGAATTCCTTCTGCAGTCTTTCTTCCATATACAGTTTGTGGCATGCACACCTGTTTGTTCTTGGATTAGTTTCCGATTAATTATCAGAGCCAGTTATAAAAATTTCCATCCAATATGATAGAAAGGCAATTTTCGTAGAGCTGTAAAATCAGCCAGACACGCTGTCTCCTTTCATGTGGTTTGACTTTTACCTAAACTGCCCTGAAGGTAAGAGATGAGGAGATGAACTGCTCCCTAGTTCTGACGGGCATTTGCAGTCGGATGTTAGCACAAAGCAGGAAGCACTTTGTCAATAATAAATCAGGTGTCCCGAGGAGGAAAATGTTGACAGAGGCCTCAGTGGTGTTTTTCTCTCTGTTATTAGCGCCTGCACAGTAGGATTAATGTCTGATGTGATGCCTTCTGAGGTGGGTCAAATGTGAAATCAGGGTGTGCTCGGCAGCCGGTGCCGCGGCTGGACAGGCAGCGTGGGGTGGTGGTGGAACACCCCACATCCCCCTGGCACAACCAGACCTGCTTTTAGCCTGGCCTGGGGAATGTGAACTTGTATAACCTCCCTGTACACAAAGAAACACAATTGCACCTCACATGCTTGAAAAGACGTCCCTTAACTGCTGGTTTGTTGAGGCCACATTTCCAAGCCTTCAGTAAAACATCCAAGCACTGCATGTTTGGTGACCACAGCTTCCTTAGTGCTTTTCCTGTGTAAGGATTGTTTGGCTTTGCTTATTTACATCGTGTGTTATCAGAATTATACTCCTCCTTCTATGTGAGGAGCAAGTAGTCTCAGGTCAGTGTTCTGCACTGGACATGTGTCATGGCAATTGGATCCAGCCCTTCCCTTCCCAAACCTTCATATTTATCACCCTTCCTGCTCTGCCATTTATGGCCACACAGCAGCTGGGATATTTCAGAAGTCTGATCCATCTCTCATGCTCTGATCAGAACAAGAGTTGCCAGCACTTCAGTTTTACTTGCAGTGGAGCTCCACAGGTGACAGAAGTAGCAAGGTGTCCACAAAAGCAGTCTAAAGCAAACACCACCCAGAGACAGCAGAGAATCCTGTGGAAAGCTGGGATGCTGCTGCTGCTTTCCTCCTGACATGATAAACAGTATTGTATTGTCCACAATGACACATTTAGAGCTGAAGTTAATTTTTTAAAAAGCCAAATTACCTGTGTCTCAGTGCTGTAGCACTGCTGAGATCCTGATTCATCCCTCTGAGGAGAGCTGGAAAAGAGTGGCAGACTAGTAATGTCACCTGGAGCTGCTGTAGCAGAGTCTTGCACGGCATCTTCATTAGAGCCCCAGTAGTATTAATTACTCAGAAAACTCATTTGTGGGAAATGACAGTTCAATAAGGAAGAGTGCTGAACTGAAATAGAAGTTATAACACTTGCAGAGAAAACAGTTTCTGTATGCTTGCTGCCCACAGGAGCAGAACTGCTGACTCGAAACTCAAGAGACTGCAGAGGTTATGGGGCAGGACTGTGCTGATTACCTGCCATAAAGCCCTGGGCTCAGCTGTGCACACCATCACCTGCTGTAATTTTGCCTGACTAATGATTATAGGTTTAGGCTTTAACTCTGCCGTCTGCTCTGTGTGCAGATGGACACCTGCACCGACTGCGGCCAGAGAGGAGGACCCACGCTCAGGGGTGATTCTTGATTTCTGAAAAGCCTCACAAATTCTGCCTTTCTATTTTGGTAGAAATGCCTCTCAACATCTCCAAGATTTATCCCGGGAATGCGATAGTTCAAGACTGTGGTTAACCAAGACCACTGAAAGCAGCGTTGCTGTTTCCAAAATCTAAGCGACATTAATGTTTCTATAAATACCATATAGCATTTCCACGCAGTTTAGAAACTGCAGTTGAATTATGGAAAGTGAAATTGTAACACAGGCTTACGTAGGTCATCAGCTATCAGGGCTTCCAGACTTCCCCCGTCTGGACGAGATAGTATCTTGGCTTGAACCTTAGTTATTGTCCCTCTGGGCAAAAAGACCTTAGGAGGTGAGGTTGGCTGAAGCTGCAAGGAACTTTCCTTTCCATTTCTTGTTAGGAGCCAGTGGATGGAAAATGTAAGCAGTGGGATAAAGGATTGAAGGATGATGCTGACCCTGAGCCACAGGTTGAAGAGTGGAGGGGTAGAGTTTGGGAAAGGACAGATGGTTGTATGAGAGACAGAATGAGAATGAGTCAGTCAGGAGTGACCAACAATCAGGAATGATGTTTGGAGCAATGCTGTGGGCTGCAGGAGTCAGGGATACAAGTCAATGATCTCATGCTTGGAAGGTCAGTGCTCAAATCTGTAGAAGCATCAAATGTGGGTCAGTGAGCTGGGACTCTCAATGTCCCAGCACGCTAAAAGTGCAACCCTGACACACAGAGATAAAGGTTTTATTCCTAAGAGTAATGCAACAACCCAAATCTTTCTACTTTGCTGCTGTGAATTAGGGTGTCTTCTGGTGTATAAATGCAAGCCTGTGTCTGAGCAGGCGATGGAAAGACTACAGCCTCATTATTCAGGTGAGGTACTGGCATCCCTGGATCAAAACCATGGTTTTACAGCACAGTTGTATTCAAGATTCCATCTGACTTATAATAAATCCTGATTCTCATCACACTAGTTACAGCACTTGTGTCAGGCTGAGCTCAACAGCATCGTCTGCACGTCTGCTGCTAGGTATGTGCTGAAGTGTTTTATGGAGCCAGGACCTTTATATCTTTATTTTTAGGTCAAACATCTCATTTTAGCTAAGTGTCTTACCACTGCCTTCCACCTCTACTCTTGCATATATGTACAATATAAGTTTGATACTCAGTAAAATGGATACCACCTATAGTCAAATGGAACTACAGTGAAATCAAGGCAATAGCAAAATAAACTTCTCTGGATTTGAGTGATTGGAGCTCTTTATATCAGGCTGAGATAAAGACCCTGTGTGCAGCCTCTTACCTCCAAGGGAGGGGAGAGGATTAATCCATCCATTTTTGCATCAAATTCAACTGGAAAAACCCACAGGATCCAGAGAGGCTTTGCTGTGGAAGACAATGCAGGAGGAAGATACCAGAGCCTGTCTCTAGAGTCTGTATCAGCCATGACCACTTTGATTTGAAAGTTTTCTCCTTGTCAAGGGCAGATTCTTCAAATTTATGCTCTGTTCAGAGATTCCTGCAGCCAGTGCTGCCCTGTGCAGGTGTTAATACTGACACTGGTCTGGGAGGTTTCCTTCGTTGCTCAGCAATGCCGTATCTTTCTGACGCAACCATTAAATTAACAGCTTCCTCTAAGTGAGCTGGAGGTTAACAGGATGTCAGGACATAAAACAAATTTTCTTAATGTCAGTGCAGAGCCTTTGTTGTCCCTGTTAGTCACAGTGCCAAGACAGAAAGGTGTTTCTGCTCACAGGGGATCCCATCCCCAAACCGGTGTAACTGGTCAACACCCTTCCACTGATTCCCGTGGCTTTGGGGTCAGTCCTCGAGCATGGAACAGTTTGACCCCCCCTGATTAATGCAGAAATCATATTTGGAAAAGATCTGTGCAGAGCTGACTCAGTGTTGGGTGGTTTTTCCTTGTGTTTATAGTTACTGAGCTGTTTAATACTGGTAATTATTAAATAGGGTCACCTGGAAAGACATAAGCACTCCAGCTCTTGCCAACAAACCACTTAAGCACCTGCTTAGAGATAAGCACACATATTAAGGCAAATGGAGTTGCTCCTAGGCTTAGTGTTGAGCAGATGTTTACAGTTTATGGATGAGGAGAAACTCCTTGCTTGAAATCATCATTTTTATCCCTAATGAGCAGAAATTAGATTCTAGCATGAGAAATAATTTTCATTAAACAACAAAAAAAAAATCAAAACTGTCCCCTTGCTGAACTGTCTGGAATAAGGTAAAAATAAGGTTTAAACTTCCCCATGCAAGCCCTTAGAGCAATGCTATTTGTCAGGAAGCAGCAAGGTGCATGTACAGCAGTTATTGGAGGTGCACTTCAAAAATCTTTGTTGGAGCTTACAATATCCAGGTTTGGAATTGCAGACCTACTCTGGATGTTACAAAACAATTTTTGCAGAGACAGCATCTCACACTTAAACATGCCTGACCTTCTCCTGCCAGGAATACTGTGGGAGTGTGAAAAAGCTGAGATGAAAAGAGCTCCTGGATTGGTGTACGTCCTGAAAGAGGAAGATAAATGGTAAGAAACACTCTGAATGCCACTTCTTCCTTGAAGCACTACTGCTGTGCTGGATTGCATCAGCATCCAAAGAGAGGAGACTTTTTTCCAGAGAAGTCCAGCTCAAACTCAGAATTCCCATTAGGGCCACTGGGAAACTTTATAACCCTGGCCCTTTGCTTGGTGATTGACTGTTTCATAGGGTGGCCTCTATGCCATGGGGCATGGGCAGTGTGTGTTGGTGTGTCTACCACAAGCAAAACTGGTGCAAAGAGCAGGAAATGTGAATTCTCTTGGATGTGAGTTCTCTTAAATATTAAAAATGGATAAGCTGTCTTTTTGGGAGGAAGGCAGAGGAGGGAAGAGAAGGCAGGGAAGTGCTGGCCCTGCGGTGGGTTGAGCAGCACTCCTGTTACAGGGATCTGCAGCATCAGGCTTTAAACCAACTCGTTAAAACCCTGATTCGTGCCGTGCCCACGGTGATGGAGGAAAGGGCCTGCCCTGCTCCCACATGCACACGAGGATTTTCAGGGCTAGAGCTGAAACATTTGGCAAGTGAGTGCATGAAGCTGAAGGTTACCTGTAGGCAGCTGTTGCTCAGCCTGTGGGTGTTTCTATGGCTATTTAATTGCACGTTGCTCAGTAGTAAATGAGTGAGACTTACATGAATAACCACAGCAATGCAAGTGCTGCTGCCTCTGAGATAAAGGACTTTATTTGAGAAACAAATTCTTAACTAATAATACCATGGGCCCTGTGCACTTCTAAAAGTCTGTACTTATCACTGATAGGAAAGAAACAGTCTGGTTCTTAAAAATAAACCCAAAAGCATTTGAAGGACATTCCCCCCCCACCACCACCATTTTTCTATTCTTTTCCCAGGTTGCAAAAATAACATCTAATAATGAAATGAAAACAAGCTGAATAGTTACATTCAGTGGAGGAGGGAAGAGGTAGTCGCAGACAGCTGGAGCATGTCTGGGCCAGTGTCTCGGTTCTTTTCTTTCTGCTAGTTCAGTGCCACTCCAAGAATGCAGACAATGCTGGCCACGACTGTTTCATATTTGATTTCCACACTTAAATCTGTGCTTGTTAAACGAAACCCCATTGTCAGGCTGGCACACATCCACGCTGCCTCCTTGGGTCCTGCTTCAGAGCCTGCCATCTGGGGCTCGAGGGTGCTGCTTGTATCCCTTCAGCGAGGATCAGGTATGCAAAGAGCATTTTGCTGGTTTTTTTGCGCTGCTTGTGGCATTGCAACAAAAGCTTTTGGACTCTTCTTGCAGCTGCATCCGTGCATAACCCTCATAAATCTTGGTTTGAGGGCAGACAGAGTGCTGCAGGGACAGGGTCATTGGGTTCAGTGGTTGCAGAGCTTTGCTGAACGTGGGCAAGAGAAATGCTGATTGTTGGGAGCAAAGCAGGGGCTGTGAGTAACGAAGGATCACTTGATATCTCCTGTAAAATACCAAGGAGGGCATGAAAATTATGAATCTTGTTAATAAGATTAGGGCATTATGAAACGCAAGAGCTGTCCAGTCCTTTGGACTGAAGACCCTTCTGGCCTTTCTCACTCAATAAGATGGTTCCACGGTCCAATACCTGCCTGTCCACCCCTTGTGCAGTGTAACTTATCAGTCAGTAAATGCCAGTGATGCCACTGCAGGCAGAGCTCTGGCCAGGGCAGTTGGCAGCCCACTGTGGCACAAGAGGAGGGAGAGGGGACAGGATACGGCTGTGGTACCATGGGGAGTGATGCTGCAGCAGGAGGAAGCATTGGCTGTGTTTTGATTCTTCAGGTGTCCCAGAGGAGCCCACTACTGGGCTGTTGTCATGGAAACACTGGTTTTTTTGGGGGGATTCAAGACTGGCTCCAAACAAAGGTTAAAGGCAAGAAAAACCCCAAGGGACAGCATGCACAGAAGGTGAGATTTCCCTCAGCACAGCAAAATATGTGAATGTCTGAACCAACAGCGAGTCCTACAAGATGTGGGAGCTGGAGGAATGCTGGAGCTGGAAACTGATGCTATGCCTCATGCAGGAGCTGCTTGGGGCATGGTGCTGCGCTCTGGCTCTGCTCTGGGTCACCTGTTTTTCCTCCTGCCCTCACCTCTCATCCTGCTGCACTGTCGAGGTGCTCCTGCCTAGGGCTCTACCTGGAGCAGAGATAAGACATGCTGAACAGTGGTTATTTTTCACACTCCTCTTGCTGTTGAGGTCCACGTTGGGATCAGATCCATGTCCATCTCATACCTAGGTCTGTGCAGGTTCTGACAGCTCTGTGTGTTAATGGCAGAGCAGCGTTCAAGCCGTAAGGAAGAGCAGAAAGGCAAATCTTCAGATTCTGCTTTTCGTAAAAGAAAAAAGCAGACTGTATAATCTCCATAAAATTTGACCCACCCTTTAAATTCAGACGCCCAGGTTACATATGGAAAAGGTATGTCCCTATAGGTAAAACATCACTGGGATATAATGGATATGAAGGACCAAATTACTGGCTCATAAAGTGATCTGGTGTAACGAACCCCGTGGCAGTGCAGTCAGGCCCTGTCCGTCCTTGCCCAGCTGTGCCACCCTCCCGGCCATCCACCTTCTCAGCTGCGACTGATGCTCGTGTTGAAGTGCCCAAACCGCAGCAGCTCCACAAAAGTCATCAAAAACCCCCAATCTGCACAGAATACAGCCAGACTCAAACATGAGTCCAGTATTTTAAGGGTGAGGGGGTATCACTCATCCCTCAGTGGGTCTTTGCAGAGGTTTGGGAAGTCGGCACAGGGGAAGGGGAACAGAACTGTAACCCAGGTAGCTGCTCCCAGTGATCCCAGCCAGCCAGCAGTAGCAGGATGGGCCAAGGAGCAAAGATGCAACGGCAGCAGAAAACTGCACTGAGGCGCCTGCGATGCTCAGGATGTTGAAGGCAAAACTGGCCTCCCCCTGAAATGGAGACAAAAGCATTTTATCACTTTTATGACTTGCTGAGTGATTATTTATTTTTTAAAAAAGAAACCTTTAAAACTAAAAGGCTTAATATTTTTTGTGTTTCTTCATTTCCAACTTGAATAAGCCTCCTTTTTTTTTTTTTTTTTTTTTTTTTTTTTTTTTTTTTTTTTTTTTTTTTTTTTTTTTTTTTTTTTTTTTTATATATTTTTTATCTCCTTTATTCTGTGTCCAAAAAAGGATGTGATGGTAAGGGAAATTAGTAGCTTGAATGTCATGAACTTATTAAAGAGAAATGCAGATTTTTTTATTTTTTTATTTTTTTTTTTTTAACAGGGAAGGCAAAGTCATTGAAACCATATTTTAATAAGAATACTAGGAGAATAAATTGGAACAGGTATACTTATACACTTTGTCATATAGTGTTTAAGTACAATGGGTGGCCTTTAAAATTTAAACTGCATAGCTGAGTGCTTTAAAAATTCCTCATTATAACACAGAAAATGTGATAGGAAGTGGCAGAATGACTGTGCTGGTGGGACATACAATGTGTACCTTTGGTGAGCCCTACACAGCACATTTGACCCACAATATTAACAAAAAAGTGCTTTTCTCTTTGAATGCATTGTCCAGCTTAACTCTGCTGCTCCCTTGCTGCCGCCTGCATGTGACACTATACAGACCCCTGGACTTGTCACCCTGCCTGGTGGCACCACCTACCCCTGCCCTCAGCAGGATTTTGGCCTGGTTGATCCCAGCTCCGAGGTAGGTGGGTGAAAAGCTTTGCTGGATGCTCAGCTGCCCTGGCTCTTGTGCCTCCTCCTTGTCCTGGCACATCCCTGCCCCAGAGGGCTTTGCTACGGAGCCAGCTCCATCCTTTGTGCCAGCTGAGAGGCTTTTCCATGCTGGGGGAAGCCTTAGAAGAGCTTTTAGGAGTAATTTAAATTTCCTTTGATCCAAAATCTCTGCAGGTAAAGAACTAATGCTATTAGAGCAGGCAATAACCGGCTGCTGTGCTGGAGCCTCTCAGGGAGCACAACGGGCTCTTCTCTACCAGGCTGGAATAATTGTTCCATGTTCCTCCCCTGTCCAGCACACAGAGGGGGGCTTCAAATGGGATTGGATTGTGCAGAGTAAAGTCAGGACCGTGGTGCTGCTGGTATGCACTCAAGGCCAGCTGGGAGTGTCCTGGAGGAAAGGCTAAAATTCACCTTTCAGGGAGTCAGGCATGATATCACATCCTTACCGTGCACGGCATGCTCACAGAAGATGTTTAGTGTTGGTTGCCAAAAGGCCACTGAAAAGTGTTCTGTGCATCTCCTGCATTTGCTGTTCCATGCTCCTGAGTGTCCTGACACTGAAATACCTCAGGGCACTTGTGGTACAAGACATGGCCATCCCCAACAAGACCCCATCCACACCACCACGCTAGCACTGACCACCAGAGCACACCAGCTTTCACTGGGATCCCCATGCTGACACATGGGGAGCAGGGAAAAAAAATTCAGGATGCCACAAATGGGAGTGCCTGAAGAAAACTCCAGGCAGTGCAGAAGTTTAAGGTTATTTTAATGTCTGCTTCATGCTGCTTTTATCACTCTGGATAAAGGAAGGAATGAGTTTGGGGTTGGTTATTCTTCCCAAGTGCTGCCAAAGGCACAGCAGACCTTGTGTTATTCGGTCAGGTCCCGATCAGGGCAGGGTATGTTTCATCCCTGTCCTTATTTAGGAACCAGTTTTGCCTGGGGAGCATTATCTGTGACATACACAGGCACATGTTCATTCATTTGAAAACGCCAGCGCTAATTCTGCCTTGCAGGGTGGAATCTTTTTTCCCGGCGTAAGCATCTTGGACCCACATGTATTTGTGCTCCTGGCTTCAGGCTGGTGAATGGGAAGAAGAGTTGAACTTGTGCTACAGGCAAAATCTGTGTCTGAGGACACAAAATAGCACAATCTGAGCTGTGATTTCTGGTGCAATGTAGGACGCTGTATCAACACAGCTCCAGAACCCTGAGCAACAGTGTCCTGTGGTTTGATTTCCATTCTGGCATGCTAAAGTGCAGTAAGACTCAGGTTCTTTTGTGGCACTTTCCATTTTTTTATTTAGGGAGTTTGAAAAATACTTGTCCTGAGGCTGAGCCTCAAGTTATGATCTTGGCATATCCATACCATTAAATTCCCGTGGATAAAAGCAGAAACATCTGGATTCATGAGTGGATGTTGGCTAAATCCACCAGGAAAAAAAAAAAAAAAAGCCTTTAGGGGATCCTAGAGGGTTCTAGCCAGGATAAATAATACAACAAAACAAGAGTGCTAGTAAGAGTAATTGTAATACTGAAGCCAAATTATAAGATGACGGCCAAGCCCTTTTCACAATCTGCTTTTCCAGCGAAGAGCCCTTCAATTTACACTTAACACACATGTGGCTGATGGAACAAAGGAAAAGTTGAAGGAGGATGAAAGCAGTGCAGAGATTATTCAGCCTTGCTGGTTTAGCTCCAGGCACATCGTTTAAATGAGTAGATGATCAGTTTCCAGTTCGTTTTAAATTTTCTGGCAAGAAATTTTATGCTCTATCCCAAAGTTGGATATGCTTAAAACTCTTTGTGTTTTTATTTTAAGGATCTGCCATTTTGTTTTTATTTCTTAAGGCAGGATTCTGGAAGTGCTCTGCAGGAGACACCTGAGTGCTGAGACTGGAGGAGCAGCCTGGTTATGTCCCTGAGGGAGCCTTGTCGCTGTTCCCAGCTCCCTGGGGACCCTGGGATTGTGCAACTGTTAATCCTGTTTCCACCCCATCTCTGGGAGGCTGAGCCCTGCCTTGCTAAGCCATGTGCTACACCTGAGCTCCACAGCACCCAAAGCCAAGGGAAGTGGCCAAAACTGTTGTCCCACGTACACCTGCAGCCTCTTTGGCTGCACTCTGTTGTACCAGCACTGCTCACCTGGTTTAAAGCTGGTGGAAGGAGAAAGGTTTGTGCTGCTTGCCTCTTGCACCTCCTTTTGGTGTTTTCAGGGTTAAACGCTGCTGAGCAGCGCATCCTCTGCCACCCAGCCCCTCCCTCCTGGGTCTCCTCCTTGCACCAGGTTCCCAGCACTGCCATGAACATCAGGGCACGCAGGTTGTCCTCCCCTGCTGTGACAGGGTGAATGACAGCAGGTTGTGTGAATGCTGTGAATGAAAGTAAGTTGAATGCTGCTGAAAATACTCTCAGCACACCAGCCCCTTCCCGAGCACTGCAATCAGCGTTTTTCATGGCCTGTACCTTGCCCATGCAGATCTGCCTTACCTGCGCTGACCTTGCACATCACCATTCCCGATTCTTGGAAAGCCTTGGATGTTTGCCTGCTCTGTAATCTTCAGCCAGCGCGTCGTGGGGTGAGTTGCTTCATTGTGGAATAAAACCCCACACAGGCCAGTCCTTGTCCCATCCTCCTCCTTCATTGCCCCTCTTCTTCCCTGCTGTCCACACCCCAGCTGACCTGAGGGAGCTGATCTGTTGGCACAGCTCCAGCAGGTCCTTCTCCATGGACAGGCTTTAGGTTTTGTCCTCCATGGAAACGCTTCCTGTGATGTGCTGGCAGTGCTTAGCACTCCCCGAAGCCTGACACTGGGCTCTGAGTGGTGAAATGCAGGTTTGGGGCAAGACAATACTTGAAGTATGACTGGAAATACCGGTGATGCACAAACAATGACGTTTAGGCTGCCATATGTTCCATAGAAGGAATAATCCTGTTTACACTGCAAGGAGTGGGAGTTCAATTCGCCTTAAAATAGCCTCATCGTGTCTAGGAAATCCATAAAAAGGACACCCTGGTATTTCTTAGGCCACTATTTTCGGCAGATATGTTTATTTAATTTGCTGCCAACATCTGTCATTTCCTTTACTGTTTCCCAGCACCCACAGTCTGGGTCTGAACCGAAAGCTGACACGACCCAACACAAAATATTGAGCGCTGCTTCCCGTTAGCATCGCGGTCATCAAAGTGAAGCAGGGAAATGCATCTGCTCATAGGTGATGTTACAAAATATTTGTTTTAGATTAGCTGCTCTCCCAGCCGCTGTCCACGCTGGCAGGTTTGTTCCTCCACCCAACTGGAAGGCAGCAGGAAGGTCTGCTGGAACTGCAGGTTCAGGAACAAAACAGTTTGAGAAGCTGAGGAATGAGGGAGGAAGCAGGGCTAAATTTAGAACCTCCAGGTAAGAAAAATACCTGTATCTTCAGTGCTTTGCTGTCGTTTTATTTTGTAAGGCACAAAACACAGATTGCACTGACTCAAAGAGGGCTCGTGGAAAAAAGGCTTTGATGTCTTCAGTAAACAAATAGCAGTGTTAAAAGATCCTCGGTTCTTGTTAGTGTGCCGCAAACAGCTATGTTTGAAGAAAAAATAAACATCCCAAGGTTGATGGAAGGGTAGGGAAGCCATAAAGTACTGCAGTCAACTCCTTGCTATAAGGACAACAGAAATGACAGTGCCGTGAAAAAACTGTTTCCTTCTCCTTGTGGATTAAAAGGAAAAAAACCAACTGTGTCAGGGTTTACCAGCTGTGTGGTGGGAACACACGGGTATAAAACCCCACGGCTACGTCCTTGCATCTCAATCACAAGAAAAGTACCATGTCCACTGGGCAAACAAGGCTAGGATTCCCCTGGAGATGTCTTTGTGCAGCCCTTAGGGTGAGGGGGAGAAGATGCACCCTTCCTCCAACCCCTGCTTTGACTCTGCTTCCTCAGTGTTTCACCTGCTGCCACAGGGCCACCAGCACCTCCAAACCCTTGCAGCTATGGGACCTCATCCCCCCCCAAAAAAACACCTCATCAGCTTTTATGTAGGGCAAACAGTCAGTTTCTATGAGGAGGCACCAGGCACGTGTTGTGCTCTCAGTGAGGAGGATGAGGATTTCACACCATGTGCCTACCTGAGCTTTTACTCTGTAAAGCTCGCTGTACCTGCCTCACTGTGTGACTTAAAACATCCCTTTGGAAATGCAAAAAACTTAGGAAATGAACCAAAGAAAAGTGCAAAAAAAAATTATCACAATTACACCAACACAACCCTGGGGACCCTAATTTATATTTATACACCTAATTTGCACTCTTTTAACAATCCAAATTAGGCTCAGAAACAGAAAGTTTGAGGCTTCTCGTTGTGAAGGGAAATTAAAAATCAGAAGGCCATGATAATTATCAATACACCAATATTTACTGCAAATTTAAATATTATTAAGAACCTCCAGGGAGCCTCTCACTTTAGTTTTATGTTGTTCTGAGCATTTATCAGTTTAAAGCTAGTTCACATGAACTAGGAAATAAATAATTCAAATATAGTGACTTTTTCATGTCTCTGTAGGATCACTAACATCTTTCCTTTGATAATGCTTTTGGTTTGCCTAACAAAGCTCCATTCCAAAGGGGAGCTGCGAGACAAAAATTCCATCCAAAGGACCAGCGCTTATAAGAAAAAAAACAGGAGGGGGAAGGCAAAAATTCCAGGAAAAAAAATATCTTAAAATCCCAAAGGTAATAAGTATCCCTCTGGCAACTCCATACAAGCTCTTCCCTTCATTGTGAGCCTCTCCCTGCTGGATTTGCAAGGAGGGTTTGTCACTAAAGCCGAGGCAGAAATGGCTCATAATAAACAGCAGCTCCTTAGAGACTGTAGCCATGGCATGGAGAGCTGTTTACCTGGCACCACAAGCACTATTCTGTTTATCTTCAGATGTTCCTACAGAAACAGAAGGTATTATGCTGTGGTAAATCAGACTTCTTCGCCCCCAGGAATATGATTTTTTTTTCCAAGCTTACTGCCCTTCCCTTTCAGCTACAGAAAGCCCATCCTGTGATTTCTGAATTGCTCCTTCCCAAGAGGACAGGCCTCTTCCCAGCACAGAGAGAGCCAGGGCTCGCTGACAGCAGCTGGCGTGGCTGTTTCCATCCCTGACCTGCTCATCCCAGCCAGTGTGAATCCAGCCTCTGCAGGACACGGACACGTCCTCCCACGCAGGACCTTCTCCCCAGGGACAGTCACTGTTGGTGTAACAGGTGTGTGACAAGGGATTTGGAGGGAAGAGACTCTAGCTGGTAGTTTGAAATCAAGTGAATCGTGCACTTCACGCTGTTGGTGTCTTTGCTCGCCCCAAACATGAAAGGTGAGGGCTCTGAGAGCTTTGGGAGATGCCTGGGAGGTGGGAAGTTGCCAAAGCAATTGTGTACTTTATCATCTGCAATCCCAGATTACACTGCTGATAATAATCATCAAACTGATTTCAGACCCATCCTCCCCCAGCTGGGTGCTGCCACCAGCCAGGCTGGCACTGGGGTACAACCCCAGGGCACATCCTGACCCTCCTAAAGACTCAAAGGAGACAGTTGTTCTTCAGGGCAAGTCAGCTTGAAGGGTGGTGGCTCCTCGGGCTGCTGTGGTGACAACATCACCTCTACACAGCAGCGAAAAACAGAGTGGCAAATTTAACAAGTAGTAATTTTACCATTGAACTCACACCTCTGAGGACCCTCTAATACCCAGTTCACCCTGTCGGGTGGGATCCAGCACTGAGCTGATTTATGGCAGAGCACAGCAGGCTGTGTGGGGAGTGTTTATTCAAAAAACACCAGCTCTCTTTACCAAACACTATTTTATTTCTAGTTTAATTAAAACACAGTTAGCAAGGCTTGCAATGTTCTTAAATAAGCCCCAACTTCAATGGAATTAATATTAATCTCCGTTCAGCGTGCAAGTCAGTAAAGTGACACGTGGAAAATTACACATTCTTCACTCGGGAATGCAGCTTGGAGCATGACTTCATGCTCCTGTACGAGAGGATCAGCGTGCCAGATGCGCCTGGTGCCTGACCCCTTTACAGCTCTGAGAGATCACACGTCACTTTAAAATGTCATTTCATGCACGCAGGAGGAAGAAAAGGGAGCCTGGTCGCTTCGTGTTACTGAGCCTCCATTTAATTTGGTTAGGGTGGTGTGAATGTCTTAATAACATGAGGCAGAGCTCTGATCTCTGGTCTGGCTGTGTGTTTCCAATAGACACCCTGATGCCTTTCTCATGGTCAGAGTGGTTAACAATCTCTATTTTCTTGCTATTAATTAGAAGCTGTATTTCATTCTGATGTTGAACGAGCCTCGCAGCGCAGCTGACAAGCTTGCAGTCCTCACTTCCAGTCAGGCATTGAATTTTACTGAATTGTTTTGTCTGGAGACAAAAGCAGCAAATGTGAGTATAGAATTAATACCTTATAAATTTGTGATTGTGTTTCTAAGCCACAAAAATCAGGTGGTACTCTTGGCCCTTTTCTTTTTTCTATGATAGACTTGAATGTCCTTTCTTTTTCCTTGCCTTATTGCTTGCTCCCAAAATCTTGCTGAAAAGAATCCAGAGAGTGATCCAGGTCCCTGTAATAAGCACGTTCCCATAGCAAATTATATAAAAGCATTTTGTACACTTGTATTTTTCCTCTCCCCCAGTGCATTCCACGCACCTACACAGTCATGCTAATTAGATCATGTAATAAACTTAAATGTGGCAAAAAATCTGTTCACGGGGTATTGCAAGACAGCTGGACTTGGAGAGCAGCCAGTCATTAATTTTGTTTTGTTTAAGAAAACCCAAAGTACATTATTTTACTGAAGATGAAGCAAACCCCATGTAATAGGAGCTGTAATTTAAGGAGACAAATTATTTTATCTAAATAGTCTGCAGTGAGCCCTGATACAAGGATTTGCTTATATGAAAAAAAAAAACAAAACAACAACAAACTATGAGAGTTTAACAAAGCCATTAAAAATAATTAAACCTAAACTAAAAGAACTTAACTAATGTCAAATTAAATTTGATTAGTTTAGTTAACTTTAAGTAATCAAAATTAAATGAATGTTAACCCATAATGTTAATTCATACCTACAGAGGACCAAAGTATCAAGAATTAACTTTGAGCCTCAGGTGTCTTTTAAATTAAAAGAAGTGTCCACATGGGATATGGTGAGAGATTAAATATGCACCTGATCAATTTTTCTATAGATGGTCTATATTACTGTGCATAATATAGGAATCCCTGCATTTTTGTGGAAATACAGGAGCCTGAAAACGGGGTCTACTCTGACATACCACTTAGTGTGGCAACCTTACACTTGCACTCTGACTTCTAGTGAAAAGAATAACTTTGAACCAGTCTGACAGCAGTGTTTAAGCAGTCCTGGGGTTCATGATTCAGCTGGTAACGGGATCAGCTCTTCGGAAAATATCACTTCCTTAATTTCAGTTCAGATGCTGTAAGTTTTGGCCACCGAATTGCAATTAAATCTGTGGATCTATTGACCTGATGCGTAAACAGAACCCCAGTAATTCTCCAAAGCATCCAGGCAGGCTGGGAGCACGCCCAGATGACTGCACTCCTGCAATGCTAACACAAGCAGTGACACGGAGCATGAAGGACTGACACGTTATGGAACACGGGGGAGAAGGAGCTGAGGCTGTGGTTGTGGTGTGACGATGGTCCAGGAAATGCCTGATTCCATCAAAACGCCGTTAATGAAGCATGTGATAACTTCCAGCTATATTCCTGATCAACACTAGATGTTGCTGTGCTGCTACTCATATAAGCTATACATTAGTGAGGCTTTTAAACGGTATTTACTGCAATTTCCTCTTTCCTGTTTCTGTTAGACACTATATCCTGACACTATATGGCTGGGGGAGCTGCTACTTTAATTTACTTTTCCTTTGAAGCTTCAGTTTTATTTGTGTAATAGCAAGTTTATAACCCTCTCAAATGTACATGTAAAACTTTACAAGCAAAAGAGACTCTTAACAAGTAATGGCATGGAGCAACTCCTATATGAATGCCAAATATTTACTTAAACTCTGCTTCTGGATTTTTTGCAATCCAAGGGGAATGACATTGTTAACCGGACGATTCCGGGAACAGACTGACAGCTGCAAGGCCACGGAGGGAAGTTTGTTTATCAGGGGACAAAAAAAAAAAAAAAAAAAAAAAAAAAAAGTTTAGTCCTGCTGGGTTTCAGGCTTTTTACTCCCACGTGTTTGAGTGGGAGAAAGGACAAATCTTGGGACGTTGATTTCCCCATGGCAACAGAAAACGGAAATTACTTTAACCCCATCTAGTGACAGATGACTCATTGCTCAGCCTGCTGCCATTTTCCAAGCACTAAAACAATACAGCTGCAAAGAAAAGGCCAGTCTGTATTATCTCATAGGCTGAGCACCGGGCTCGTGGGAGAGGGCAGTTCTCTGGCTGCCTTCGCATCAAAAAAAGACAGAGCTGGAGCCTTCTGGTTATTCTTTTATTGTGTAAGGCAAACATGCCCATATGTTCTCCATCCCTGCGCTGCTGGAATGCAAACTTGGGGTGTCCCTGGGATGGAGGTGATGCAGCATGGGGTGAGCTGCTGGTGGGTGTCCTACTGCTTGGTCCTGCTTGCTCTGGTTATCATGGAATCATGGAATGGTTTGGGTTGGAAGAGATCCTAGAGATCATCGATTTCCAACCCCCCCCTGCTGTGGGCAGAGACACCTTGGAGTGGCCTTGGATACTTCTAGGGATGAAGCATCCACAGCTTCTCTGGGCAGCCTGTGCCAGGGCCTCCCCACCCTCACAGTAAAGAACCTTTTCCTAACATCTAATCTATATCTCTTTCAGATTAAACCTGTTCCCCCTTGTCCTATCTTGCATCCAGGGATCCAACGGGACATTGCCATACTTTCAGTTTAAACATTCCCCCCCCCCCCCTTGAATTCCATGGAATGAACTGCGTGTGCAGTACAGGAACTACTCATTCCCAAATGCAGCTGGATCAGGACAGCAGGTATGAGTAGGGTTTCCTTGCCCTTACATGTGAAGGAGATACCTGATGGCAGAAATTCATTGCTGTATTGCTGGGAAAGTCATAACAAATTCCCAGAGGGAAAGCTGAAATAGAATTATTCATCTGTGAAAGCCTACTATCCTGGGTGAAAGGTTGGAACTAGATTATCTTTGAGGTCCCTCCCAACACCAAACACTTTAGGATTCTAAGAAAGGGTAGTTAGGGAGAGTGGTTTCTGAACAAAGATGATGGAGCCATTATCTCTCGGAGGCCCTAAAACCAGATGAGGTGTTGCTGTGAAAGACAAGCCTCAGTCCAAGGTGTAGGATGAAGGAGTGAGTGATGTACTGTGGAGCTCTGCCCTAACAGCCCTATCTGTCTTCTTGCACCTTAGATCCCCCGCAGCAGAGCTGCCCAGAGCCACCAGCTCACCTGAGGAGCATCTCTGTTGGAGGACAACTCTTGCTCAGCCCCTTCTGGACATGGTAGTGAAGAGCTGGTTTGGAGAGGAGAGAATACAAGCTCAAGGTTTAGAGGGTGATTCATCATCAGCCTCTTTCCACCAGCAGTTTAGTGCAGGAGGCACCCTCTGCTCAAATGCTGGTTTTCTCGAATCCTAGTAAAGATTTAGTAAGGCTCAGAAACAGGGCCTCAGGTGCACGTTACACATAAAATATTACACCACTGAATGGGAAAGGAATTAATGCTACCCCTAAGATGATATACTGAATAACTGGTCAGTTAATATCACTTTATTCACCACAAATTGGGGTCGGACATCACAGTGTTGGGAAATTCAGGATCCCAGGAAAATACATGGCAGGACTGTGCCACGGGATACCTGAATCATTTTCTTTCTGGGAAAGACAGGTTGAACTGCTGGTAAAATATCTGAGTCTTTACTCAGTCCTGTCATTTGTATGCTGGTATGATTAGCTTTCTAGCAGCAGAAAATCAGGTCCATAAGGCTCTATTTGGACAGTATAATTAACAAAAGGAATAGCTCCATTACCAGGTTGTTCTGGAAACCAGACTCTGGGGCTGCATTAGCAGCACAAAGATTATATTCCTGCAGGGATCAACACACACCAGCATGATCTGATGGCCAAACCCAGACCTTGAACAGGGAGCTCCAGCAGCACACTAATATCTGTGCCTCAGCATGGTTTGTTATCTGGGAACACCCTGAGCTTGGCTACAACCATCCCAAAGTCATAATTTCACCAGCAGCTGGACCGAGGTGCTCAGGTCAGCTCTGATTTCTGCAGAAAGAAAAGGGATGGTTCAATCTCTAGGTGCTGCCAGGCTGTGAGGTGTTATCTTACTCTGATCCTTTCCCCACAGTTCTGTTCAGTGCTCCCCTACAACACAAAATGTTCCCCTTCCTAAAACTGCAAGAGCCCTGTGAAACTGCCAGCTGTGGGGAAGGAGAACCAGAGATCACCACAGCTTATTCAAGAAACAGAATATATGACTGTTACCATCTAAACTTATGCCAGCCTAGTAGATCCAGAGAAATCAGATTAAATTCCAGCTTTTGAGAATCCACCATTCAGCATTCTGGAAGAGTTTTGGAAGCCCAGGACTTATGGCACTGCACAAAAAGACTGTTCCTTTCAGAGAAGAAGCTATTGCCAAAATGTCAATGTAGAAAATGGGAATAACAGTTTTAATTTAGTTTTTTTTTTCTACTTTAGCGTTCTCTCCACTTGTTTAACTAGAAAATTGCTTTATTACCTGGGAAAAAAAAATACTTTTGTATTTTGCTGCTCGAGGGGGAAAAGAGCTAATTAAATTTGTAAAAGTGGAAAATAATGTTAAGAGGTCTTTGTAGGGCTGTGGTTCTGACTGCTGGTGTCAGCTTTACTGCCAATATGTGCAGATGGTAGTGAATGAGCTACCACTGACCATCCTTTATTGTCCTAGGGCCCCACTCAGCTCATAAATGTCTTCACTGGTTATTATTTCCCATTATTTAGTGTTCAGTTGGTGAGTGCAGTGCTCCCATTGATGCTGTTCCCCAAACCAGCAGAGCAGGATAAGAACTGGCAGCTTCTCTTCCAAGCCCTCTAAGCCAGCACTGAGAGGCTGCAGGGGACGTGCTGCTCCAGCCACATATGAGGCAACGTCAGCAATGAAACCAAGACTTGGACAGCTGAGTTGTTTGTACATAAATATGATTTTCCAGCAAGGGCCTGGGCTGCTGGGACCTTTGTAACAGAGAGCCAAGGCCAAGCCTGGCCCCAGGGGTGATGGTGTGCAGGACTGGTGGCTGTGCAGGTGGGTTTGAGCAGGGTGATAGAAGGTGGTGACTCTCCCAGTGGGCTCCAGGACTTCCAGGTAATGCAATCAGATTTTCTACAGAACTTGCTGTACTGAATTTTGCATAGCCAGAGGATAGCATTTCTCCTCACAAACAAGGGCATAATAGTCTTTTCCAGAATAAGAATATAAATGACTTTCTCAGTAACAGTATTTGATGCTGTGGGCAAATGTAGCATCTTCTCTCTGATTTACCAGCCTGATGCCTGTGCTGGGTTCAGTTCTTCACAGTCGTCCTTAGAAACACTTCCTCTGCCTCTTTTGGTGTAAAAACACTGCGGTGACTTATGGAAACCACAACCAACCACTGCACACTTTCTGTCAGTAATTCTCTGTTTGTACCAACGGGCTCTTTCAGACGTATCTGTAGTTTCTATTTACTGCTCTGCAGCCTGTCTTGCCCCGACACCTCATCCCCAGGCAAAGGCAGCAAGCAGAGAAGCTCTTCTCCTCTGCCAGGCTGATGGAGATTGGGGTCCAAACCCTCCATCTCCATTTCTTCAACTCTGGCAGAGCATTTTCATGCCTGTTAAGCCACAAGGGCTTCGCTGTGCCTGGCTCTCTCGCCAGCCAACAAGCAGTCTTCAAATCTCCTAGAGAACCCCAAGGATAGTTTCCCTTGGACTGCAGGCTCCAAGAATTACCACCCTTTTCCAATTCTCATCAAGGCAGAAAGAGTTTCTTCCTTGGTGTCTGATTCTCCTAAACACGTTCAACTTTTCCTACTGGAGCTTGCTGATTTCCAAGCAGAGTCTCCTATAAAAGTTTCCCTCAACTTCAACACATTTTCCCTTGCACTGAAACTGTGGAAACAGTCGCAGGCTGCCAGCTTTCCTGGCTCACCTTTTGAGGAAGGCTGCGAAGTCGTGTTTCCTGGGACTACAATTCCCAGAAGGCATCTTATCTCCCTGCCAACCAGTAACCGAGGCTCGCTGGGGCTGTTGCATCTTTCGAAAGGCTTCCTCCCGCTGTAACTGTGGAAGTGACAAGCTTTCCTGGAGCAAAGTGTCCAGCACGGGTGTCTGGGCAGGAGGGGAGCACTTTGGGGGGCAAGGCAGGTCCTGCTGCTGCCACTGTGGGTCTGTCTCAGCACAGCTCTGTGCAGAGTCAGGGGGAGAGCATCTAAGGTCAGTGCCTGAAGGCACTGCTTCAACTTTCATGTAACTACAACATCCCAAGGGTGTTTAAAGGGCTGGCTGGTGTTAAATTAAGTGTTTTAGGGACTGCGTGGGAATGTTAGAAATGCCCTCCCCAGCCATGTGTCTCCACCGAAGTAATATTTCAGCCTGTCTGCTCTTAAGAGTCCACGAAATCCTCCTCTGCAGCCTCTGATCAGACACGTTTGTGGTTCCTGCCCGAAGGATGATGCCAAACGCCCCGCTGGCTTCCTCCTCCCAGGGGAACAGTCTTGGGAAAGATTTTTAAAGGAACGACTGGACTCAATGGCCCTAAGCAGTCTCCGTCCTGTTTCATGTGACGTGACTCAGAACCATACTTGGTCACTTAACGAGGCTTGGTGCTCCTAATTAAAACCAGCTTTTGCCCAGACTATCGCTGTGCGAGTGCTGTCTCGGTCATTAACAGTGGTGCTGCCCTCAGCAAGCCTGTTTGGGGAGGGGAGCTGTAACCTCCTGAAGGGATCCTTGGTTTTTGCAATCAGAATGCAAAGGTGTTCCTTTTACAACATCCTACTGAAGTCTGCCTCGCAAAACACTGAAAACCCATGACTTTGTCTGGAGTCACGAGGAGCCTCCCAACAATCAGCCAGACTATGTCATCAGCAGCTTAAAGGTCCGAGGCTGGTGTTTGCAGTGCAGAGAGAGGTTAGGCTGGGTTTCCAGCAAGCCAGAGGAGTTGGGTAATGAGCAGCATCATGTGTTCAGTGCTTTAAAAATGCAGTGGGGTTTGGGGTGGAAGCGGGAAAAAGTCAGGCTGGTGTTTCACAAGTAGCACATTTTTCCCCATGTGCACAAGGCAGGATGACTCAGCTGCTCACTGATAACAGTAGTTTGCTGAAATAAATACTGACCTTCAAACAAGTGCTATCACTAATAGCCTAAATACAATCAACCTAACCCTTGCATGTTTTTTTTTTTTTTGGTCCACTACTCTGGCAGGTTTTTCACTTAGATCTCTCCCAGGAAATCTCCACATCCCTTTTCACCCTTATTGGAACCTCAGGAGAGCTTTGCTCTGTGGGTTCAGCCTGACAAAAGCGCCAGTGTCAGGAACTAGAAGATGGAAAAAGAAAAGTGATTCAGAGTAAAAATGAGATGATCTTCCAAAAACTTTGATTGAAGCACTTCTGCAGAGTTTGTAAGAAACAGCCACACCTGCCACCTGTGTGCACAAAAATTTGGATTTGCACGCCTAAATATGCCATTTGGACATATGTATTTGGACACCTGAATATGCCAAAACTATAGTGCTTGGGGACTGTGGGGAAGGAGTGTGCTCCCTCCCCAGTTTGTTCTTAGAGAGCCTCCTGGGGCCAGCTGTGTCCCTGTGGGAGCAGGACACTGTGTGCATGAGCACATGGCTCCCCTGGGACCAGACAGGCACCAGAGGCAGCAGAAGAAAAGCAGAACCACCCTGTCAAGACGTTTTAGCAAATTTGAAATAGCCCAGTGGTTTCATACCGGACGAGCACGCTGTATGGTGTTCTGAGCCAGCACTTCAAATCCTGGAGCACCTTCTCCTCTGCCTTCACTGTGCAGCCTCTGACATCCCTGCCTCTATTCACCCACTTTCAAAGCAGTGTGAATACCCTCATAGCACAGGTCAGTTAAAACCAATGAAGAGTGGCTGGCCACAGCCCTAGTTTTGCCTGGTTTTCTGAAAACCACAGGAGATTTTTTCCTTTCCATGTAATAAGGTTAGGTGCAAGAATTTTTTTTCCCACTGCTCTGAGATAAGAAGTCATTTCTTCCTACCTTAAATATTGAACTACTTATTAAAAAAGAAGGAAAAAAAAAAGGCCATGAACCGCTGGCTATTGGGTCCTTC
The DNA here is from genome assembly GCF_003031625.1 of Empidonax traillii. Taxonomy (NCBI): domain Eukaryota; kingdom Metazoa; phylum Chordata; class Aves; order Passeriformes; family Tyrannidae; genus Empidonax; species Empidonax traillii. Next base: position 334,745 of record NW_020955512.1, read on the forward strand.
CGTGTAACTCTAAAGTGACGTTGGAAAGAGGAAGCGACTCAGAGCTGGAGCCGTGCCGGGTGATCCTGCACTGCTGCTGCTGTAACTTCACCCACTTCTCTCTTCACTTCACCTGCTCGAGGGGTATCTGCCTCCCAGAGCAGAGGTCCCCTCTGAAGGGCTCCAGAACTGCTGCATCCACAGCGCAGTGCTGGGATTTCCCGCTGCTGGCTGTGTCCCACGTATTAAAGCCCAAGGACAGCCTGTCACATCCTTCCTGGGGACTCTTCTGGAGGGAATTCAGTTCAGATCCAGGTAAGTGCCCATCTGGTTGGAGCAGGAGTTTGCCAGGGCTGGATCCGTGGGATACTCTTTTCTTGAGGTTTAATTCTGGGAATTTCACACAAACAGCAGGAGAAAGTGATGGGAAGTCATCCTCTGCCTCATCAGCTTAAGTCCACTCCTGACTCCAAAGCATAGTTTAGCTTTAAATGCGGGAGGAACAGCACTGCCAGGAGATAAGGGTGTTTGGATTTGGGATGGGCAGTTTGCTCAAGGCAGTCCTTGGTTACTTAAGTCAATACTAAACACTGAGGTGCAGCTCTGAATCACACCCAGCTACAGCCTCCACTCCCGTAAACCATCCTGGAGATGTTTGGTTATGGGGAGAACCCAAAGATTTGGAAACAGGTGTCTTCTGAAGCAGCTTTTCAGTGGCACATTAATGTAAATTCCAAGTAAATGCTGGTCATTTGCATAAGGACCTGCCTGGAGAGATGCAAGCAACGGTGCTTTGACCCCAAATAAATGGCAGCCCTTTTGTGAGCACAGAAACCTCCAGTGTCCTCAGCTGGAAACCAAGGGCTGTGGAGCAGATGCCAACCAAACTCCTCTCATTCATGTCATACAGCTACATGTGGGAGCGCCAGAAAACTCCCAGCAACGACCTTCCTCTGACTTCTCTGAGATAATTGGGTAAGCAGGTATCCATTATGGACTGGCAGAAAGTTAAAAACTAAAGACAGTGAAAAAAAATAAAATAAAACCTAAGTGGCCCACCTCTGGGTGTGTGTTACCACCTGCTGTACGTGATGCTCACAATTAAATTGCTGAAGAACCGGTTCTGGGTCGGGTTTACGTTCCCTCAGTAAGTGTGACAGAGGGTAAAACAGGAATTTGGCACTTCAAGGCCACTCTCATTTGAAGGTTTAATAAAGACTGGCACTTCTGAGGCTGCGTGCTGCTGGCTGCTCTGTCTGTTAGTGTTCTTCATGTTTTTGTTAATAATTTTCAGAACTCTAATAGTGGAACGCCGATGGCCAGCTAAGGGAGTGTAAAAACGGGGTGAAAGGCAAAAATTTTCAACGTTTTTTTCTTTAACATTTTCCTCTGTTTGAAGAGGAGCTGGTGTCTTAGATGGGCGAATGGGAGTTGTGTACACGCTGGTAAATACCATCCTGCTCCAGGCGCTGATCCCAGCCTCGGATAAACACTTGTGTCCACTTACTGCCTTCAAAACCTCCATGTGAAGGTGACCCATGCCATGCTGTACACTTGGATATTTTTATCTGCTGAGCATGCTGAGATTTGTAATACTCTGCTCTTCCCAGATTTATGGATGGAATTAAAAGAAGGTGGGAATATACCCCCAGCCGTGCTCTTCTGAGGGCTGTGCAGCCCCTGTGCTGGTGAGTATAAAACAGAAACAATTGGCTGGACTCTGCTGGGGGGTTGTGCTTCAGGTTTTGTCTTTCTTTAATTGTTTTGTGGATTTCATTTTTCACTTGTCCTTCCTTTTTCAGTTTTTACCCTATGGCAAAACCTGGTTTCACATGTTTTACTTGAACTGTGCAAAATGACTGGAAGTTGAGGGGAAAAAAAGAGGAATAGAGAATTATGCTACTGGTTTTAGTGGAGGGATTGAGCAAACTGGGATTGAGCTGGGGAACTGGGACTGATGGCAGCTTCTAGTTTGGTCTAAACTCTGGGAGGGTAGTGCAGAGCCTTTTTGCATATGTGCTGGTTAAAGAGTAAAATTACTTTTTTGAGACGTACTTTCTGATGGATTTCCTGAAGGAAAAATAAAACCTTTTTGTGTGCCTTGTGTTGGGGGTCAGGATCCGCCCCAGCCTGTGTTCTCCTTCCTGTGTTGTGCTGTGCCACAGGGTGTCTGGAGGGGTTTTCCAGCTCATGGTGTCCCAAAACTTGCATTACTCACACAACCCCATTTTTTCCCGTTGAGATCCATCCCATGGGCCACAACACAAAGATCCTTTTACCTCCAGCCTCCCTGCCCCTGGGTTCCTAGTGAGATGGTGTGTGCAGTGTGGTGGGAGTCAGGGGACAGAGCCATCCTCGCTGCTCGACTCCATGGCCCCAGCGCAGGGACTTCACCAGAAGCACTCACTGCTCAGCATGTGAAGGAGCAAGGTCTGAGAGCTGCCTCCAGCTCTCCAAACTCCTCCAAAGGAGTCATCTTCTGATTTACAGGAGTCAGGAGCTGGGGAGACATAATGCAGCAATAATCATGGTAAAACACTGGCTCTCCATCACCAGCAGGATCAAGTGAAGTGGTATAAGATGCTTTAGGCCAGTTTTCTAAGTTTTGAACAGGAAGGTTTTAAAAGTTGTAAGATAGCTCAGATGAAAAGGAAAACAAGTAAAAGCAACTGCATTATTGATTTCTGGGGAAGAAGGGGTGCCTCAGCAGGGCTGAAGTGAATTCAGAGCATTTAAGATCAGAAGCCACAACTCCTTTATCTTGTCTGACCATCTCTCCACCAGCTGCAGTCGCAGGTTGTCCAGATATTTGTAAGTTTTTCAGTATGAATACCAGATATTCTAATCATCTGGTCTGACCTGCAGTGTCAGGCAAACCATGGATTTATAGCTTCCTTGAACAAGTGTGGCCTTTGGAAGGAAAAAAAAACCTCCAGTCTTTATTGAAAGTATTATTAATGATGATGATTCTACTTCACCTGATGAAGGATGATGATTCTACTTCACCTGAAGATGTGTGTCAAATCAACTATTGCCTGGTTCAGATTCTGACATTCAAGTGACATTCAAGAAAGCATTTTCACTTCGCAAGAGTAACTTTCCAACAGTATGGACAAGGATCTGAGGAACCTGAAAGGTGGCGTATTGCAAAAGCACGCAAAAAAGCTGATTCATGTCATAATCAAAAATCAAAGTGATGAGCTAATTTTGAGCATTTTAATAGAGTGAGTCAATAAAGCCAGAGTTTAAATGAAAATATTAAAAACTAATATTTCCAGTAGTTATAGGCACATGTAAGCGTGACAAAGTTCTTTTAGGTGCAGAACATAACTGGAATACACAGAGCTAGCAACAAGCAAAAATGAGAATAGAGAGAAAAATGGACCTATAGAAAGATATGTGTGCTACACAGAGGGATTTTTTTTAGTGTCTTCTCCATAGGGGATCCTATACAGTCAGAACAACAATAAAGAAAAAAAGGGTGTTTATGGAAGCAAACAAGGTAAATAAAGTCAGGAGGAAGAACATGGAACAGTGTGAACAAAGCAAACAGTGGCTCTGAGGATAAGATTTTTGCATATCCTTAACTAAAACGGAGGGGAAAAAGAAATGAAGTGGGCAGGTTGTAGCGGCGCTGGATCCAGAGACACAAGAGCAATGCAGAGTTGGTGTCATGCTGGCAAGAACAGGATATCCCAGCACTATACAAGCAAAGCAAGTGAGATTCATACCAGATAAAACCAAAGTTATGCAATAACTTGCACACTTCCTACCCTCCTTGAAACCTACTCTAAAAATAAAACATTAGGAGGAACTTCAATTCGGAAACTGTTGCTTTTCATTTGAAGAAGTGAACATGTGAACCTAGAGATGTAAGACCAGGGGAAAATGATTCAGAGAACAGACACATAAACAGAGCAGTATGATGTCCTTGATAATCAGGGGCTGGAGACAGGCTGGGAGAGCTGGGGGTGTTCAGCCTGGAGAAGAGAAGGCTTCAGGGGGACCTTAGAGCCCCTTCCAGTGCCTAAAGGGGCTCCAAGAGAGCTGGAGAAGGACTTGGGAGAAGGGCTTGGAGTGACAGGACAAGGGGGAATGGCTTCAAATTGGCAGAGGGTGGATATGAGGAAGAAATTCTTCCCTGTGAGGATGGTGAGGCTCTGGGACAGGTTGCCCAGAGAAGCTGTGGCTGCCCCATCCCTGGAAGTGTCCAAGGCCAGGCTGGATGGGGCTTGGAGCAACCTGGCATAGTGGAACTAAGACTAGTGGTCTAGTGTAACCCAAACTATTCCATGATTCTATGTCCAAAACAGATTAAGAACTTTTAAAAAAACTGGAAAAAAATGCAGTTGCTTTAGTTGCAGGGTGCCCACCCAGCCCTGCAATGAGTAAAACACTTGTCACAGAGGCCTCAACCAGCCTCACCTGTGGCTGATCCATCCTCAGCTGGGCTGAGTCATAAATGCCAGCAAAGGGCTGGTCTGGGGAGATGGGTGGTAAGATGATGCTTGTTTGCCTGGGGGGTTGAAGAGGGCTGCTGGAAGCCTGGAGACTTTAGGGGAAGGAACTCTGGGGACAAGTGAGCACGGAGGCTGTATGAAAGTGAAAAGATGTTGGGGAGGAAGGGCCAGTATGATGAAAAAATGGGCTGGCAGGTGGCAAAAGGGAAGGAGTTGCCAGCTGAGTGCTGATGGTGCCTTGAGCAGGGGTGGCACCAAGAGTATCTGCCAGGGAGTGAGGGTGATGGAGTGAGCTTGGGCTGTGTACAGGGTGAAAGCCACACATCATGCCCTGTGCAGAGATTGGGATTTTGACTGTAGCTCCAAGAGGGGCTCCACAGTGCTGAGGTGGGAGTCACTTTTGGTTTTGGAAGTGCCAAACCATTCTCAGGGCTCAAGGAGCGAGGGTGCCAGCTCTGGGGACCAGGACTCTGCAGAGGAGCTGTGGTACAGCCTGTGTGATGCAGCAGGAGGGGTGCAGGAGTGCTGGCTGCTGGTGCTAAGACCTCCCTGCAACGGGCAGAGAAGAAATACAGAGCTGAAGAGGCATCAGACAAGTTTGTGGCAGGCTGAGAGGCTGCTCTCTTGAGAATAGAAATGTCACCGTGGAGACTGTCAGCAGGTGGCTTCTTTGCCTGACAAGATCCTATTAAATATGTGAAATTCTGAGATGTCAACTGATGAGAAGCATAGCCTTGTCCCCCAGAACTCTGCACTGGGGTGGTACCACAAACAAGGGGTGCTGGTGGGGACATGACCCCAGCAGGGCAGGAAACTTGTGCAAGAGGGGAGATGCCCAAAGCCCCCCCATTACAGGAAGCTAAAAATCTTTCAGGCTTGTGCTGAGATCATTTGTTTCCTCAGGGAAAATCCTGCATCCCAAAGTAGTCTGCGAGGAGGTGTCTGAAGATTTTTGTGAAAGAGGTGCTGTTCTTCCACAGCAGCACCAGGAAAAGCCCCTGATGAGTGTTCCCCAGCACAGCAAGCAGGGTACGTCTGGTGCAGGCTGAGTCACAGGAACAGAGAGTTTTGACACTGCTAGAAGACAAAAAAAAAAGTGGTGCATGCTGATGGCTGTCACAGGAAAGACTTGCTCCTTTCAGCGCCTTGGTGCTGCAAAATACATTTTATACAAGACAAAGGTCTCTTCTGAGGAGTTTGAATGGCTGTTCTTAGCTATTGATGAGCCTGGAGTTGGAAAACTAGGCCCTTCTTTCTTTTCTGTAAGCATAATAAATATAAATGTACTATGATAAAGAGTCAGTGGAATATAATGAGTTCTTACACAAGTAAATGTATTTAATTTTGTTCCCAGACAACAGTGACAAAGGGATGCTGCAGCGAATGCCTCGCAGTGATAGAGTTTGAGTAGGGAAAGGAAATGAGATCCTGTTTCTGAAAGGGGAGAGAGAGAGTGAGGCTTTGTGAATGAAGAACAAATCTGAAAGGTGCGGCTTCTTCCCTGCGCTTATCCTCTGATATCAATACGGGGAATAACAGTGGGAACTGCAGCTGGAGAGGGCACTAGGGGTCACCCATGTCTTATCTATGTCATCTGGATTTAATTCTGAAGTAAGAAAAATTACATGACAGAAACCAAACCCAGGCTATTCTGATTTTCTTTTTTTTTTTTGCTCTGTTTTAATTGTGTGGGCCAGACAGCTTGCATTTCATTTCTTCATTCTCTCCTCCTGCCTGCCTTCTGTCTGTCTCTCCCTTAAAACAAAGCCCCAGGAAGCCTGTGGGATGCAGGCAGGGAGGATGTGGGAGAAGCGGGGGACTTGCATCAAAATTCTCTCTGCAGAGCTCGCATTTATTTAGAGCAAAGGTTAGGAAAATCACAAACACTAAGTCAGTCGGGCAGAATCACAGAACAGCCTTGGCATGTTTCTGCAAGTACCGCAGAGCAAACTGATTACAGCAATGAATAGCTCCCTTGTAGTCCAGAGAGTAACTCCTGACACGTTTTGCTCTGCCTGACCAACGATCCTGTGTCTAAAGATCTTTCTTCCCCCTTTCCTCCCCCCTCCCCCCCCCCCAGCCAGATAAGCATCCCCGACTTCTCATACAACTGATACCTGCATTTGAAGGAGGATTTGGTGTCCTGGTTGTGAAGAGGATTGCAAATCCTCTTTTCTGAGGTGTGTGTGGGTTTTTTTAACCTTGTGTCTAGGAAGCAACCACTGCTGTCAGCTGAATCTACTGTTTGAGTGTTGGAATTGTGCATTTTAAGATGGGATGCAAGTTGTCTAGGGAGAAAAATATCTCTTTATGGAGACAGACAATTTATCTACAGACAGGCTTCCAGGCACAAAAGACCTGATGAAAAGGCTCTACCCCCTACCAGCCTGCTTTTTTTAGCTCTAGTAGTTGATGCTGCAAGACATGGATTCCCTTTCCTCTGCAGATAAATTATAGGAAATTGTGGTGGTTTTTGTTGTGTGGTATTGTGGAAGTTGAAAGTTCACGTCAACTTGAAAACTGACCAGTCAATTCACTGGAAGAATCAGCTGCCAGGAGCTGTGAAACTTCAGAGACGGAACTACTGGCTTGGAAAGTCCTTTGCTGGCAAATCCCTGGAGACTGGGAGAGTCACAGAGAAGTTTCCCCATAACCACGCCCCACTTGCGCGCTCCTTCCTAAGCACCGGCTATAGTTCCCTTGGGATGACACTGGACGGTGTTTTAGCCTGACCTGCCACACAGAGATACATAATTTGATCATCACAGCTGTGATAGAGCTGCTTGGAGTGCGTTACTGTACAGGCTGTTTCCGGAGGAGCGCGAGGGCAGATCCAGACTCGCAGCCCGAGCTCCGCTCAGGGCTGGTCTCAGCACACCCAGGACAGCTCTGCCTGTGCTGCTGCCTCCCGCCAGCTCCAGGCCTGTTACCTCGGAGCTAGTTCAGTGTCAGCTCAGGTATCCGTGGGCTGCAGTCATGCTATCACCCAAAGATGGGGGAGTGCTCCATCTCCCTATTTTAGGATTTTATGTAACATCCAGCTTATATAAGCTTTTGTCTGTTAACGAAATGGGTGGAGTGTGTCTCGTTTGGATTCCTCGCTGAAGAAGCGCTCGTTACTTAACTCTTACTCAAGTGCTCATTACATACTTTAGGAATAATTTACTTAGTTCCTTTCCTGTTGCTAATAATAACACAGCGACTTGACAACCTGTTATGGACAAATGATAAAACGTGTAATTCACCATTTAATGAACTGCACCTTGGAATAAATGAGAAACAGTGCTGTTGAGCTAGATGAGGGTAAACTGAGGCATACCCCAGAGGCACTTGATGGGAAAATGAGGCATTCCCAAAGGTAGACAATGGAATAACGAAGCAAACCCTAGAGGTAGATGAGGGAAAGCTGAGGCATACCCCAGACTGTGACCCTGGGCTGTGTGTTGCTTTCTTCTTGCTCCCTCCTGCTACAAGAGAGTTGGGGGGTGCTGGTAGATGAGGAAGGATGGTTTGGCCTTGCCTAGATGATTTGGCTTGCAGGACATGCCTGGGGATCCAGTGTTGGTAGGACAACCCTCATTATCAGAGTTTCACCCAGCATCTCTCCAGCTGAAGAGAAAGGGGAGGGGGGGGGGCAGCAGCACTGAGCACCCCACAGCCAGTGTCCCCATCCCAAAGCTGCTTTGGATCCCAGGGAGGTCCCACTGGTCTCTAGCCCACAGGTTAACTAAACACCTTTCCAGATCTGGGCTTCAGTTTCCTAGCAGGAAAAGGTGGGTCGTGTCCTGCTGTGTGGGAATAGCAAGGCATTAAAAGCTCTTGGTTGCC
>NW_020955512.1:343380-346035 GCF_003031625.1 Empidonax traillii
ACCCCACAGCCAGTGTCCCCATCCCAAAGCTGCTTTGGATCCCAGGGAGGTCCCACTGGTCTCTAGCCCACAGGTTAACTAAACACCTTTCCAGATCTGGGCTTCAGTTTCCTAGCAGGAAAAGGTGGGTCGTGTCCTGCTGTGTGGGAATAGCAAGGCATTAAAAGCTCTTGGTTGCCCAGACTCTGCAGTAGAGAGGACCATGTAAATTGTTTTCTGATGGACTTGCTGAGCTCCCTCAAACCTGGCATTCACGCTACTGCAGGGCTTTAAATAGAAAGACAGTGTGTGTCTTAGCTTAACGCCATAAGGAGATGGTTTGCACTCTCTCCTTCCTCCAGATCCTGTGCTTCATGTACTGACGTGCTTGGCATTCCTTTAAATTTTGTGAATTGCTGCAAAAAAACCCCTCCTTTTTATTTTATCCTTTCCTTTTTTTTTTTCCCCCTTAAAGCCTTGCCTTTCCCTGTCCCTATCCTTGTCCCTCCACCGCTGCGCAGGGCAGCTGCCACACGGTGGCATCCAGGTATCTGCAGTATGATGCACCAGTGAGGAAAAGGGTGGGACAGCTTGGATTTGGGCATTTCCTGTCCAAAAGCAAGTTTATGATGCAAGAATTGCTGTATTATTTTAGCTCTGAGGCCCATTTCTGTCCCCTGAGGCTCTGAAGGGGTGACACAGATGGGAGATGCACCGCTGCAGGGAAAATCAAGCTAGAAGTGGTATCTCATGTATTATTCCACACACATTAGATGTTATTTTTTTTTTTTTTTTTAGATTTTCATTTACCAATTTCATCCATACCCCCTCGAGAGAAGTTAAAAAAGCCAAACCCAAACAGCAAGAGCTTTGTTTTTGTTTCCATGGGAATTCTATGAGAGGGGAAGGGTGTGAAAGAAAACTGAAATATTCTGGCCAGATCTGATAAGGTCTGGATCCTGAGCAGCCCCTGGGTTATCTTGTAGCAATTAAAGTCCAGGGGTCCTGCTTGCCCCCTGGCTGTGCAGAGGTGGGGGTTGCTGCTGTGTCTTGGGGGTCATTACAGTGCTGTGGAGCTGTGCCAGAAAATGCGATTTGGGTGGGAAAAGATCTGACTACAACTCCCAGGAGGCCTCATGGCCAAGTCAGGAGTAGTGTTGAAGTGCCTTTCATCAAAACTTCCTCCCCTGCCTCTTCCTTCAAAGTTAGGAGGACAATTGTGGTCCTTGAAGGTGGGAGGAATAAAAAAACCATACTTGACAATGTGGTTTCTGCAAACAATCCCCCCCTCATTTCTGTCTGGAATGCAGGTCTCATGGGACAAAACAATAAAAATCACTTTTTTTGTCTGCACGTATGCGGCTTAATGCCAGCTGGCCCACGTTAGGTCATCTCTGGGCTGCTCCATCCTTGGCAGTGTCACCCCAACGTGGACCTGCGGGGTTTTCCCGGGATGTCTGCTGTGTGTAACCACGTTGTTCCATCACCAGCTGTGGGTGTTGTGGTGGCACTGGCAGTCAGAGCTGAGCACTGTTCTGCCCCAGCCCTTGTGCCCCTCGTGGGAGCACGTTCAACACCCTTTCTCGTTGCATTGCTCTGAAATGGCGACAGCAAAACACGTTTCCAGTCCCTAGTGAGGTGACACTCTACTACAGAGGGTATAAAAGCCCTGCTGTCCCAAGGAGCTGCAGAGTCACCGTGCCATGGGGCAGACAACCCTTTGCTCTACAGTCAGGATGGCTTCAGCAGAGGTTGAGGACGTGGTGCCAGAGCAGGAGGCACAGTGGTGTCCCGTGCTGGTGTCCCGTTCCAGGCTTTACACGGTGCCAAAGCCAGCCCTCATCTCACTGTGGGTGATGAAGATGATTCCTCCCTCCTCTGGGGCTCTGCAGGCTCCTTCTCAAATGGGACCCAACTCAGGGAAGAACTACTCCCCAGTTATCCCTGTAGTTGCCCTCTGGACCCCACGGCTTTGCAGAGGCATCAACACAACCCATGCTCAGGGCCAGGGACTGTCTGTGTGGCTAAAGGGGAAATACAAGAAGGAAAAAGGTCCTTTTGATGTCTGCACACATGAAAGACAGGCAGAAAAGTGCTCCACTAGAGCATTTGATGGTTGTTTTTTTTTTTGGTTTCAACATCTTTGACATTTCAGCTGACCAGGGATGTGTCAGTTGCTGTGAAAGGTGTCACCATTTCAGCAGCACCAGGATGGGGAATAGCCTGCTGTTTGTAACGCTGTGAATAACACAGGGCTGGGGTTTGTACTGGATGAGCTGGGCTCATTTACTAAAGGAAAAGCAAATTGCTGGGAAAAACCTCTATGGGTAAAAGCCTGTATTTAGATGACACCTGTGTTCAATGTGTCAGCAATGCTGTGTCTTTGCTGAGGGCCCTCCTGTGCTCCAACCCTTGGGCAAAACTGCCCTTTGCCACAGGGGAAGGGAAGAACACTTTTCTGGGTGTGAGAAAAAGTTTTGAGAGGCTTGGAGAACTTGATGTCTTCTTTGTGCTCCCACATGCTCTCTCCCACCTGCTGAGAGAGCATTTCTCTAGGGTCCAGCAGCCTCTGTCCCTCTGCTCCTCCCCTTTCTCCCTGTTTGTGATGCCAAGTGGTGACCAAGATTGAGGACAACGTCCTTATTTAAAAAAAAAAAAATCCCTTTTTTTTTTTTT
>NW_020955512.1:346056-353330 GCF_003031625.1 Empidonax traillii
AGTCCTTTCTCTGTATCTACATGGCACAGAGAAATGTATTTTTATTTATAATTTGTTCCCTGTTCCCGGCCGCAAAAGATTCCCTGGTGTTAGGTCCAGACAGGACCTTTCACCTCACAGACTCCACGGTACGCCTAGAAGTTAGTAAATATACAGAAATAGTTTTTTGTTAGTACCCCCTTTTGATTTAATTTGCTTAGAATAAAACCCGGTGCTTTCACTTATCACACTGCTGTCCCAAGGAGCTGCAGAGTCACCGTGCCATGGGGCAGACAACCCTCTGCTCTACAGTCAGGATGGCTTCAGCAGAGGTTGAGGACGTGGTGCCAGAGCAGGAGGCACAGTGGTGTCCCGTGCTGGTGTCCCGTCCCAGGCTTTACACGGTGCCAAAGCCAGCCCTCATCTCACTGTGGGTGATGAAGCTGATTCCTCCCTCCTCTGGGGCTCTGCAGGCTCCTTCCCAAATGGGACCCAACTGAGGGAAGAACTACTCCCCGGTTATCCCTGTAGTTGCCCTCTGGACCCCACGGCTTTGCAGAGGCACCAACACAACCCATGCTCAGGGCCAGGGACTGCCTGTGTGGCTAAAGGGGAAATACAAGAAGGAAAAAGGTCCTTTTGATGTCTGCACACATGAAAGACAGGCAGAAAAGTGCTCCACTAGAGCATTTGATGGTTGGTTTTTTTTGGTTTCAACATCTTTGACATTTCAGCTGACCAGGGATGTGTCAGTTGCTGTGAAAGGTGTCACCATTTCAGCAGCACCAGGATGGGGAATAGCCTGTTGTTTGTAACGCTGTGAATAACACAGGGCTGGGGTTTGTACTGGAGGAGCTGGGCTCATTTACCAAAGGAAAAGCAAATTGCTGAGAAAAACCTCTATGGGTAAAAGCCTGTATTTAGATGACACCTGTGTTCAGTGTGTCAGCAATGCTGTGTCTTTGCTGATGGCCCTCCTGTGCTCCAACCCTTGGGCAAAACTGCCCTTTGCCACAGGGGAAGGGGAGAACGCTTTTCTGGGTGTGAGAAAAAGTTTTGAGAGGCTTGGAGAACTTGATGTCTTCTTTGTGCTCCCACATGCTCTCTCCCACCTGCTGAGAGAGCATTTCTCTAGGGTCCAGCAGCCTCTGTCCCTCTGCTCCTCCCCTTTCTCCCTGTTTGTGACGCCAAGTGGTGACCAAGATTGAGGACAATGTCCTTATTTAAAAAAAAAAAATCCTTTTTTTTTTTTTTCCCTGTGTTATCTTTCAGTTGAAACAGATTGGGTTTGGTGTGCAGCAGCATAGGCTCTTAGTACTCCAAAAGTAAAAATATGAATTAGGTAAAACTAAATAGTAATTAAAAAAAGATTCCTAATATTAGCCCCTTCTTTTTACAGATTGCAGTGACCTCCATCCCTGTGTGAGTGTCGCTCAGTGCACTCTTTGCACCAGCACTTCATATTAAATAAGACAACTTCACACCCTCTGTGAAAACACTAAATGTCCCCTGGGAGATGCGTGGAAGTTCCTGAAGATCGAAAAGCAGGTGGGAACAGGGAACCAAAGAAACCCCCAAGAGACAATTCTCTGCTTCTTCAGAGTACAAGATATTTTTGAAGGTATGTGCCAAGTATCCACTTTATGAATTGCCTCAGGGACAGGGAAAGTTACGGTAAATGTAGAAAATCACCAATGGACACGGACACAGTGGTGTTTCTGCTGGAAGAGATGATAACCGTGGGTGGAGAACCTGCTCTGTTGTGCTGCAGGGGAGAGGGGGATTGTGCTATGTAGAGGCCAGAATGCTCATCAACAGTGTCTGCTCTCTTCTTCTACTGGTCTAGCCCTGCTCACAGTGGCTGCCAACAGGAACCTAGCAGCAGAGAGATTAAATATGCATTAAGTGAGCTAAGGTTTATGGATTTGGAAAGCTTTGCCAGAAATCAGCCAGTCGCATAGGTGATGAGCATTGAAATGAGCTCTCGATGGCAGGGCAGGGGTTTGCCTGCAGAGTTGTTTTTCTCTGTGTCTGAGATGTCCCTGTGTGCGTTAAGACATGTGGAGAGGTGTTCAGAGATGCGAGATGGCAGAGGTCCCCTGCAACCTGCTGGCCTCCTGCCTGAAGAAGCGGTGGGGTGAGCAGAGGCATGTCTGGAGAGGACAGCAGAGATCCTGGGCAGAGATCCCATCCTGGGCAGGTGGGTGCCCTGAAGGATGCTGCTTCCTGTGCCATCTTTCCACTGATTTCTATTCCCTATGTTTAGCATGAAACCTCTCTGCAAAGTAGGATAATGTGATCTTCTTGAGCATGGCTCTGCCCACTCTTTGGGGTGGAAATGGCAGTGCTGTAGGGTGACTTTCTGTATTTCCCATCACCCCTATTCCAGAGTTCTACCCTAGTTTTCTCTGATGCTTTGTTCTCTCCTGACACTGAGTGTTACAAATGTCTGTGCTGTCTTTTTTTCTTGCTCAATGCTGAGCCACCTTGACTCACAGCACTGTAAGTGCTGAGTGTGACATTGTTTGAGCCCAAGCTGAAGGAAGCTGTGTTGCAATGCTATCGGGAACTCACCTTAGATTTCCAAGGTTGATATTAAATGTGAAGCACATCATTCATATTGGTTTTATTAAGTTATTGGTAAGACAAGTCATAGTAAACCCAGCGCATACAAGCTGTGCCAACGTGCTGCAGGTGTGCCCATAAACAAGGCAGGTACTGTTCTGGTGGAGAACATGGAGATGCTTCAATATTGCACTGTCAGAGCAGGGGTTAGAGGCTGCCCCTGCATCAGCAGTGACCGAACTGGGTTATTTATCTTTTATCTCTAAATTGTAGATTTGATGACCATGGTTCGATCCCTTGTGATTTAGAGAAATAAAAAATAAAATCCTTTAAGGAAGAAAAATAACCCAACAACCATATTGATGTCTTGCCGTAGAGATGGAAGTGGGGACACTGAGGGTTTCTTCCCTGGATGAAATCAGCAAGATATCCCTGTGGCAGTGGGAGCTGCAGTGCTGCAGACAGGTTTTGGGCGTTTCACCAGCACACATGGCTGGGTTATAGCTGTAACTCATACCAGGGGTTTTGCTTCTCCGCTTGCCAGTTCAGTGCTTCTGTAAGCACAGAAATTTTCTTTCTCTCTCTCGCTGAAAAATCTGCTTCTCTGCATATTAAAAAGGATGTATGGGAAGTAACGTGGAAGATGCAGCATGCTCAGAGGAGGACGGATCGGATGCAAACAGTACGGGACTGTAATTATCGGGTCGTCTTACGTTAAAAATAGCATTGCATATGCAATTAAAAATTGTTAACTTGCACAGACTTTTTAATTATATATTTGTTCTCCCTGGCCAAACGTATTTGCTCGGTGGCGATGGGGAACTGTCCTGTCTCCCTGCTGGAGTCACCGTGAGGACAGCCCGGAGGGCAGAACCGTGCTCCCTGTGGAAGCGGCGCTTGGGGCGTGGAGGAACCTCTGGAGTCCCTGCGCGAAGTTGGAACAGAAAAGCGGCGCTTCCCCTCTCTCGGTCGTTAAAATTTCGCCCCAGCTGAGCACGCCCGCCCTGAGAAGGGGCAGGGCTCCCCTCCCCGCTCTCCGCCGCGTCCCGGGCTCTCCCCGCGGCCGGGGCGGGGCTGTGGCGGCTCGCCGTGCCCACATAGGCTGGGCCGGCCGGTGGGGCGGGCCCGGCCGGGGCCGAGCGGGCGGTGGCGGTCGCGAGGAGGTTCCTCCGGCTTCTCTGAGCGGTTTCTCCGGCAGCCGCTGCCCCGGGGGAGGGACGGGACCCGGCTGGCTCTGAGGGCACCATGGGGCACCCGCGGCCGCGGGGGCCGCAGGTCGGTGCGGGCGGGGCCTGCTCGGGGGTTGGCGGGGTGGGCGCCCGGCCCGGGGGGAGCGCGGCTACTTCGGCTCGGGGCGCCTGTTTTCAAGTTAATTCCCTGCTCGGGCTCTTTGCTGCGGCCAACTTTGCCGCTGGGAGGTGTTTGTCAGCCTGTCGGACGTAGCTCGTTTTTTTGCTCGTTTTCCGTGCCGTGAAATGGGTGGGTTCGGGCGGGATGCGAGTCCCGCCCGGGGGTCAGCGTGGGGCTCTGCGTTGGGGATCTCGGCGAGGGCAGCTTCGCTTTTGGGGTGAACTTCAGAGAGGCTGGTGTGTCCCCAGTGCCGGTGAAGTCGCGTCCCTGCCACGTCCCTTCTACACCCGCCGTTTTTGGGCAGGGGAAAAAACCTTGAGAGTTTCCCAACACGCTGACACAACCCGTTCTTGCCGAGCTGCCCGTTGGGTTTCTCGCGGCGAAAGCCTTTTCTGCCTGTTGCTGTTGCTCTTTATTTGGCACGATGCTCCCTGGAAATCTTCAAGCCCGAAGTGCCGACCTGGACTGTGGTTCAAGCTGGTGCAGCAGCTCCGTTGGCTTTGGAAAGTGTTTCCCTGACCTCTCCGCGCACAGCGGGACAATGCACATTGTGTGCCCGGGTCTGCGTGATCCCCACGTTCCTCCTTTGAGTAAATCCGCACGATGCCTCTCCAGCCGGCAACGTTACGTTGCTGTTTGGGGACAGGCAGTGACATTTGAACTGGGTGGATGAAGCTCTGCTGGTTTGACACTGTAAGTAATGGATGTCGTGGTCAGGCCGGTGTGTCCATGGCTGCTGGGACAAAAGCTCTCTGTTTTCCTACGGCATTGTGTTTCGAGCTGCCTGTGTTTGCAGCTCGAGGGGTGGGAACTCTTGAGTGCCTTTAAAATTACTCAAGAATTTGTGTTTTCCCTCCCGTGTCTTCTCTGGCATTTGGTACTGTGAGCTCATGCCAAAGGCTTGTAGGTAACCGGGAAACTTAATTTCCAACCACCTCTTCTCATGAGTGTTAGCTCTGTGGTTGAGTCTCGTGGACAAATTCTGCCCAGCTTCGCCAGGAGTTGGGAAGTTCCAAATTTAATCCCTGGCCTACCCTTCCTTCATCGGTCTGCACTGTGTTTGCTGTGAATATGCAGAAAGCCCCTTCCTTCAGGGTTGGTGTTACTGTGTGATGCTGAGCTCTCCCCAGGGATGCTGGGATCCCTTATCCCTGCTCAGGGATGGGCACAGGGCACTGGGATAGGAGGATAGCCACCCTTGTACAATTGCCTTGCCCTGCACTCACCTGCGGCTGAAAGGGGCCTTTCCTTCCATCCTTCTGCTGTGAGATACCACCAAATCTGTCAAATCTGTTTTTTTGCCGTGGGAAGGTGTGTCTGGGAAAGTGTGTCCGTTCTCCCCCAGCGTTGAGGGTGCAGCACACAGGTGACCTCCCATGGTATCTCCGTCACCCGTTTTGGAGCGGGGTTTAGCTGGCTGGGTGGGGGCTGAGCCCATGGAACTGTCCTCCCTTCAGTCCCAGTCTTGGTCAGAGCTCCCTCAGGGAGAGGGTCAAGATCTGGGGGAAAACCCCAGATTCCTCTGCAAACACCTGTTAAAATTTATGGAGATTCCTGTAGGCTGTAGTTCAGCCCATTAAATGAAAGTTTATTGAGAGGTATGTCCATTTGTTTTTATCAATATTTAACTTTACTAAGTAGAGAAGATTGAAGTTTCTCACTTAAATACTCATTTGCACATTTAGTTTTGTCCCAATATATAACATCATCCTTTTCAGGATTACTGAAAATTAGTGTTGAACCTCTGGTCTTACTGGAAAGGACTTAATAAAGTGACTTCTCCTGGAGGCCGTGATGCTCTTTTTATTGTGAGAGGCTTGAACTCCTGCCACAAAAAAGTACTCTTGCTGGCAGGTGTCTCCTGAGCTCTTACAGCTTAGGAAGAGTTTGCTGATATCAGGATTGCTGCTGCTTTAAACTGCTGAAGGTGCTGTTTTAGGTGTGTATAAATGAAGTCATAAGGGCTAAGTAGGTGATCTTTGCTTGTGAAATCATTCTTTCATGAAGCGGGCTGAAAGCTTGTACCTTGGCTGGAAATTTTATTACTCTTATAAGTAACAAAGTATAAAGGCTTGTGTCACTGCTATTCCTGTAACTTATGAAGTGCTCTTTAGACTGCAGGTGTGTCTGCAGCGAAGGAAAGATCCCGTGTTTTACAGGAGTGGGTCTGATCTTCAGCAGTGATTCGAGAAAGCTCTTACAAGATAAACCGTGCATCTGAGCGCAAGTTCAGCCGGTTGAACTTGGGTTTTTACAGTTGCTCCTTCTCTGGAAATTGATTTAAAGCAAGTTGTCAAACCTTCAGAGAAAGGAGTATATCAGGGGAGTGAGTGTACTTAACTGCTGGTGTTACCGCAAGTGTTCTTCCCTTGAAATGATATAATAAGGAAGATATCAGTTATTTATGTTCATGCAGGTTTCTAGTTTTATCTCATCTCTCTCTGCCCAATGAACACACCAAAGGAGAAACTCAGTCTCTGAAATTGCTGGAGTACTGCAGGAAGCAATTGAGGTCCGTGAGGAGCAGCTCCTTTCTGATGCCTTTGCTGCAAACAGGTGGTTCCTTAATTTCACAGCTATTTTGCAGCAAGTGATTTTAAAAATAATAATAACAATAAAGAATGAGCATTGTCGAGTGGCCCTAAATTGGTCCACAACAGCTAAGGAAGCAATTTTGATTTTCTTCTTGGTGTTGAGTTGCTGGAGTGCCTTATGTAAGTAAGGCACCTGGTCTTGGCTGAGGGTGAGGAAGGAGGGTGAGAGTGAACCTTCCTGCCTTTTCCTCCCATTGTCTGGCTGACAATTAACTGGTGATGTGTTTTTAACTTGCTCTCACATGCCTTGTACCCTAGAAACTCTCCTGCAGGGATTGAGATTTGTTCATACCACATATCCGAGCAAAGGTGCAACTGCATTCTTTTGTCTTTCCCTTCACAAAACCTTGGCCAACCTTTTTTTTTTGCCCTTTTTGTCAAAACAAGTTTTTTCAATCCGTATTCAGGTGCTGCTTGCCGTGCTTTTTCTGCTCTCTGAGAGGTGGGATGTGTGAGTAGCTGGTAGGCAGCCTGGCTTCTTTGCACCCACCAGACCTCAGCCCTGCTGAATGGAGTTACATGTATATTACCTATTTAATTTGTTTGTTTATATATATATATATATATATATATATAAATATATATATATATATATAAATATATATATATATATATATAAATAAGTTTTTAACAGTTATTGAGCCAGGTGCTCCTCCTGTGCCATTCGGTTTCAGGGACTCATGATCACCTGCTAGATGTACATACCAGCTCTGCACGTGCAGACACCCTGGAAAGTAGTGGGTGGTGGAGAGATTGGTGGAAAAAGAGCTCTGTTTGCCAGGTTTT
>NW_020955512.1:354134-526618 GCF_003031625.1 Empidonax traillii
ATATATATATAAATAAGTTTTTAACAGTTATTGAGCCAGGTGCTCCTCCTGTGCCATTCGGTTTCAGGGACTCATGATCACCTGCTAGATGTACATACCAGCTCTGCACGTGCAGACACCCTGGAAAGTAGTGGGTGGTGGAGAGATTGGTGGAAAAAGAGCTCTGTTTGCCAGGTTTTCTTTACAAAATATTTGCCATGTTGCTCCCTCACCTGTTTGGCACTGGGTGTTCAGGTTGGAGTGAGGCTGTCATGGACCTTGTGCAGGGGACACGCACTGTTTCCCTGGCCCCTGTGCCACGGGGGAGCAAACAGGAGTAAGATGTGGATTTGCAGATTGTGAAATTTATATTATAAATATTTTTGTCCTTGGAATTCAGAGTTTTCTCTGTTTCCACGCAATAATAAGTGGGAGGCATCGCTGGGGTCGGCATCGCGTGCCATCGCCACTGCCCCGAGCGCTTCGCACATCCCTCGCTCCTCGGGCCCACACGCTGCGGTGGCATTTAATGCTTTCTGGATCCTTGAAGCAGATAAACACCGAAACCTGTGGGTTTACATAACAAAGTGGGAGCGGGGCTCATATTTGTCAGACAGCGCCCGGCCCCCAGCACCCATCTGCCGGCGTGGGGAGAGGGGGAGAAGCCGTCTGGTGGCTGCTGCTCCCACGCTGGAGCGCTGGAGCCCCAGAAGGAGCTGGGATGGTGCCAGCAATCCCCCCTGGCAGAGAGGAAGCTGCTCACCCCAGCAGGGAGGCAGTGGTGTGGTGGTGTGTCAACTCAGCCGGCAGGGTGACAGCACAGCATGTGCTCAGGGGTCATTGCCAGAATGGTTTCTAATATTGGGGTAATTGCCTTGAGATAGTCTTATCAGGCATGGTTGGATGCCAAAACACATTTGAGAGTGGGGCTGGGTGGGAATGAACCTGGCAGCATTGCCTCGGCACGTGTCTGCCCACCTGTGCCAAGTCCGCACCGGAGCCGGCGTTGTTGGCCACGTGTGTGTTCGTACCTTGCATTCCTTGGTCAGTTGTGTTTCTGCAGCTTTTTTCCTTAAACTTCCCCCTTTGCTCCCTGGAGACAGGGTGCATGTTGAGCTCCAGCAAATAAAATGGTGCTACACCTCCAGCAGGATCTGACAGCAGAGTAGCCAGTTTGCATTAGTTACCTTAGTGTAATGACATTGCCCCTTCCTCCTCTATCCCTTTTTTTTCTGGCAGAGGAGGCACAGATAAAATAAGAAATGATCCTCTGCCTTAAGGAACTGACTCCTCAGGAAG
The DNA here is from genome assembly GCF_003031625.1 of Empidonax traillii. NCBI lineage: Eukaryota > Metazoa > Chordata > Aves > Passeriformes > Tyrannidae > Empidonax > Empidonax traillii. The sequence continues at coordinate 355,413 of NW_020955512.1, forward strand.
AAAGGCTGTAATAAAAAGGCAGTGTGAATAGTGATAGGGTGAATATTTTGCAGAAGAGAAAGAGCAGCCCTCCATTGCCCACCCGTGGAAAGCCTCTGAGAAAGGAGTTGCAGGGCTGGGGATGAAAAACCTCATTGCTATGGCAGATATCCTCGACAGAAGGAGACTTTCACTCTGGGTATGGGGTCCTGTGCACACTACACTGACAGCAGCAAATATTCAGGATAGTCATGTAGTTGAGATTTATTTTTCTGTTGGTGAAAGAAGAATTAAATTGTATTTCCTCGATTGCATTTTTCAGGTCAGACTGTGAGTGGGCCCGATTCCTGTCTTAGGTTTTTATTTCTGCTGGGGCAGTGAGTCGTCCTATGTGCAGGGCTGTTTCTCTGGGTGAAATAAGATAAATCTGACGATAAACACCTGATGCTTTCCTGGTTCTCCCAGGGCCAGCAGCAGGATCCCAGTAGCTCTGGGGGCTGTTTACAGCTCTGTCCCCAGGGCCAGAGAAGGTGGTCCGGGCACAGAGGGACCACTCTTCTCCGGGACGAGCGTTCCAGTGCGCAGAGACAAAAAGCAGTGCCAGGCAGACAATGTCCCACAGAGCAGCGCTCTGACAGCCTCTGTCCCAGCCTGTGCAAGTGGCTGATTCACAGCCAGTTGCAGTTTCTGGTTGTCTTGCCGTGCAAGATCTTGCTTCTCGGCTCTTCTCCCATCAGGGTCCTTCTGATGGCACTTCCCGACGCTCTTCTGTGCCACCGGCACTGACTCACCTCTGAGCCACTTCCTAGAAATGTCTCCCATTTTACCAGCTGGATACTTCTGGGAAGGTTTTTTTCAATCAGAAATAGTAATTTTTTTCTTCTTCCTCCCCCGTCTGTGTTTGCCCCACCCAGAACACACCCTGTCATGAACACGCACCACTGGCTGCATTGCTCTTGGGTCAGATGCAGCTCGCAGCACAGGCTTCTCTCACCATCAGCTGGGCTGAGCCCTGCTTGCAGCCTCCAGGAATCCCCAGGGGAAAAAACAAACCTGCAAGAGTAATAAGTTGCATATTTCCAACATTTTCAGTAATCTGGGGTGTTGTGGCTATGGCAGGACCTTGTAACCCACTACCTGACTAAAGACAACCTCTCTATTGGGGTTCTTTTTATTTAAAAAACAAGTGTTCTCACTCCAACCAACTTTGAATGTGGCACTCGAGAGGTGAAGTTGGAGTTTTTGTGCTTGCATTTTCTCTTTCATTTCAAATAGGATGCCACTGCACGATACAGTTGACTTCACATGAAGAACACAAATCTGCCTTGCTTGGGGTTCTCTTGGGTGCAGCGAGAAGCACCCGTGGGTGCTGAGGTCTCCCAGGAAGCTCAGCTGTCTTCTCTCCGTCACAGCTCAAGGGCTGCTGAAACAATTTGGAGAGCTGGCAGTGCATCGTAGTCTTTTCAGAAAGAAGTGCTTTAGTTTCTCATTCCCTCTTCGCTATTTATGTAGTCCCCATGAGATGTTCTGAAGTATATTTTTCCATGAGTGAGGTTTCCTGCAAATTGATTTTTTTTTTTTCTCTGAGTGTCCCACCCAGCGTTGAGTCTTACCAAGAAAGAATAGTAGATGACTCACAGTGGCTTTGAAATCTCTGTGATTAGACCTGATCCTGCTGAGTTTTGGCAGCATTTATGGCAACTGAGCCATTTTGTTTACTGGGAGAAAGAACTGGTGAGGTGGGAACTGCTGTCTGAGCCTCTTTGGTTATTTTTTTTTTCCCCTCTCTTGCATTTTTTTTCCTGCCAAACAGCTTGTTTTGTACACGTGACAGACTCTCTGCAGACACCTTTCTGAGCAGCACTGCTCTAGAAGGTCATGGCAGTTGAGGGAAAAATTGTCTTTAATTTTTGGCTCGTTGCGTGCTGAGGTCTGGAGGGTTAAGCTTCTAAGTCTTAATCTTGATGCTCTGATTTCCACTAGGAATGTGTGGGAAAAGTACTGTAGGGGAGTTTTCACAAAAGGAGAAAGAGCTGCAGGGTGTCTGTGCCTTGTCCAGGCACCCGTGTTGCTTGTAAAGGGCTGGAGCTCTGGGTATGGGGGTAAGGGAGGGGGATGAGGAGGCAGCTGAGGTTTGATTTGAGCTCAGAGATGAGCATCATCTTTCCTTGACTACCCTCGTTGGGCTTCTGTGCTGACTTGATTGAGGCATTGTTTTTCCCCTCCGGGAAAAGAATTAAATTTTTTTTCCCCAGGCATCTACTTTGTTCTAAACAAGCTGTCATTATTGTCAATGTGTGTAAATGAGCTGTTTTGCATAAATTTGCAGGTATTTAGTTGTATTTAAGAAAGAAACAGAAGGAAGCTGGTCTGTTTCTGCAAGTTTCTTCTTCATAATGAGCAATTTTTCATTGAATTTGTCTGGGTTTGAGCTCAGTTTGGCAGGTACTGGTCTGAAACCTCAGCCATCATTCCAAAGTTATATGAGAAGTCATAACCCAACTTCTGTAATAATTTGCTAATACTTAATTTTGATAATGGATTAAACACTTCAAGGTATAGAAAAATTAGCCTTTCAGGAACTCCAGTACCCTGTGGCCTGAGTTCTGTTGTGATTCTGTGGAGGGTCATATGGGGATCCCATGGAGGGTCTCCTTGGGAGAGGTTGGTTTGCCCTCTGAAGTCTCAGGGACATCATTGCCCTTGCCCTCTGAGCTCTGCTCACAGCTTCTCTTACAATTACCTCTGAGACTTCCCCAAGCCAACTGTTTTCTTCTCATAAATTAGAAGTTCTCAAATATTTGTTTTAGCTGGCCAGGGAGAAGGAAAATGCAGTTCCTGGGAGGTCTTAATGTTATCCTAGATCCACAGATGAAGTTATTCATGAACTGGTGGGAGATCTCTGGGCGTGAAAGGGAGGCCAAGGGCTGATGTTTGCCCATGTCGGTGCTCGCTGCTGGCTGTGGGTGAGGAAAAGCAGCTGCTGTTGGAAATGTGGATCAGGATCAGGCATGCACCCACCTGTTACCTCTGGCACGTGTTGCTGCTGGCTCTTTGGGCACGATGCCTGATTGTACAACAGGCACGAGGTGCTGCCTGTCCCAGCCCCGCGGTGGGAGCTGCAGCTCTAGGGGTGGACTGGAGAATGGAAGTCAAATGAGGATGAAGAGATCAAATTCTTGTGGAGTTTATTAGCCAGGGTGCATCAAATGCCTTTAAAAGCATTGCTAAAAAAAAAAAAAAAATCCATAAATCCATGGAGAGCTTCAGTTTGGAAAGGAGCTGAATCCAGGTTTGCAGGCAGGAGTGCTTAGTGTGTTTTCGGGTGATGAGTGGCTGCACTGTGTCACGGGGCTTTGCACCAGTGGTTCCAGCTTGTCCCTGGGGAGGGAAAGCAGGTGACAGTGCTCTCAGGGTGGTACAGGGTCGCATTTGGGATGGGGAGGCAGTGGAGTGTTGGCCGAGGAGCCGAGAGGAGCTGGGACGGCCAGAGGTACACGGTGTCGCCAAGGCGCTGCAGCTCCTCTCACGCCCACGAACCCGAGTTTGTCCTGTGATTTGAGTTTACCAAAGTGCACCCCTGGCGTGCTGTGTGCACAGTAAGCAAACAGCTTGGCAGTGGTTAATGTTCAGTGTGAGCAGGGTCGATTCCCACTGCCAGGAAGGGTGAGTGTGGGATGGCACCACACAAACAAAAAGCACTTCCATGTGCTTTCATGTGGAAAAAGCAGGAGAAGAGAGAAAAAGTCATGTTCCCACTTAAGGAGATCTGTTCAATTATCAGCAGGTTGCAGCAGGAGCAGGGATGATGACATCCTCACATACCTGCACTCTGCCATGATCTAGAGCTGCTGCCAGGAGTGAGTGCCTGTGCAGGGCTTGGGAGTGATGGCGGAGATCCTGTTCCAGTTGCTGAATCCCTTCCGAGCACAGGCTGCAGTGCTTTCCCTGGGATTAGCTTGGCTGGTAGGAGTTATGTGAAGGTCTCTGTTTGCATTTATCAGCTGCCACCTAACCCTGCTGTGGGATGGAGATGTTGGGCTGCCTTCCAGTGTGCCCTCTTGTCTCCGAGCCGCCAGAATTCCTTGCGGAATTGTGGCTTGGCAGGTGCCGGTCGCTGGAGCAGACGTGGCACTGGGAGATACCAGAATAGCTTTGAGTGATATGTACAGGACAGCAGCCCTGCAGACATCTATACGTTTAGGTCATGAAAATATGTCCTATATTTATGTGGCATGTCCAACTGTACACAAAAGCGGCAGCAATGTGCACCATCCTGGGAGCACTGCGGTGCTCCTTGTCATCCCCGGTGATTGGGAAGATAGATGGTCACTCCAGGAGTCCTGTGCGTTACACTATCACTCTGGCAAGCTATTTGCTTTTAGGATTTTATAGAAAGCTTTTGTAGTCTCTGCCTCTTGCCAAGCTCTGCATGGCTGTCAGCACCCTGAAGTGCTGCATCCTTTGGCCTTCCTGCTGTTTGTGCTCTTTGCGGCAGATACTTTACCCAGTCCCTCTTTTGCCTCAGCCCAGGACTCCTTTGGCCCCATCTCCATTGCATGGGGATGCTGAGGTGGAGCTGATACCTGAGGTGCTGTCACCTGGTTCCCTTTGCCTGCCTGTACCTACAGTGCTAGGGGGTCTCTGGAGTGGGTAACTGGGTGCCAGAGGCTCTGAGCATCCTCTCTCCTGGCTTTCAAGGGTGTTATGCACAGTACTCCTGAGTTTAGGGGTGCTGGGTGTGTGCCATGACCACATCAGGCAGTGCAGGGCTCATGGTGATCCCTGGAGGATGTACAGCCCAAGTTGCAAGCACTGTGTTAAAATACTCTTGTCCTTGCCTGAGGAATCCAAAACATGACAATGGATTAGTATGTGAAGGGCCAGCTTTAATTACCAATAAATAGCTAATGATCGGCTTCCTGAGGAGGCTGCACTTCCCGTGGCACCCCAGGGAGTGGGTACTGTACTCCTGGGGTGCTGCTGGGCGGGGGAAGCGGGAGCCCTGTGCTGGGAGAGCAGGAGCCAGAGCAACCAGTACATCAGCATGAGATCAGCAGCCACTGCTCACCCAAGGATGTTTATGTTTTCCCTTTGCTGTTTGGTAAAGCAAATAAACTGAGTCCTTGGAAGGCACCTAACGCTTAGGCTGGGCCTGGCTGTGGGGAAAAACACAGCACAGGGGGGTTTTCTGACTGCAGCCGTGGCTTAGTCACCACACTGTGACAGCGCTGACCAGTGCCTTTCCTCGTCATTTCCCTTGACCTGCCTGGTTTTTCTGTTCCCTCTTCTCTAGCGGGAGCACTGTGGGATCGGTGCTGCAGAGCCCTGTACAGAGGGATAAGGGGCTCTGCTCACTATGGCTAATGCAGCAGGGACTTCCAAAGATTAACCTGTTGTTTCCAGGAAATCCCTGTCTTGAAGCAAACAGGCCATGTGGATTCCCATGACTTTGCTTTTCCTCTGGGCAGGCTGGTGGCTTGGCAGTAAGCCTCACGTGGCAAGGACTGTGGAAATCAATAATGCAGAACCAGGGAACCGCGCTGCAGAAAGCACTAATTGGTTTCTGCTTTTAGAGGTATTGCTATTAAATGTAGGCACTTTGTGGGAATGATTGTTTTGGAAAGAGTGTTTTGACATGTTTTGGGTTTATCAGGATTGGGCTAAAGATAAGAAAATTAGGTCAGGATGGCGTTTGAACGTAGTGTTTAGTGTTGATTTGGATTTGTATTTCAGTTCCCCAGCTCCAGGGTGGGAGCAATGCTTTGGGTCTTACTCAAGGGTTGTTTTGTATCTTTTAAAAAACAAACCCTTATCCTCTTGCTCTGTCCCTGCAGTGTGAGCATCCAGAAGGGCAGATTTTCAGGAGGCGTCTGCGTGTGCCATGCTGGCTGCTTGCTCCTCTGGCTGAACAGTTTCCATATACTGAACTGAAGAACAGGGTTAAGGCATTGCTGAGCATTTTTCAACCCCTCTGTCTTTAATTTCATACTTAGGATCTGTAACATTTTACCCATAGGAGCCCTGAGATTTTGCTTAAGTAGTAGGGGAAAAATAAAATCACTGCATGTTTCTCTTGCTTTGTCATGGGTGCAGGGTTTTCCTGGTCTGAAAAAGCAGGATCCCCTTTGCAGGTGCTGACTGGGACCTGAGCCTGGGGGACATCTCTGGGTTTGGGTAGGGCTGACCCCTGCCCAGGGCTGTGGTAGGAAGGTGTGCCAGGGTGTAAATCTGAGGTGCTGACAAGCCCAGCTTTTCCTGGGGGATGCAAATAACACCTCACCTTGTCAGCTGAGGGTATTTCTCCGTGTAGGAGTGGTCCAAGGCTATTTTTAGGTTTAAAAGGGGATAAATAGGGAATATTTACATGGAAAATATTCATCACCACTATACAGAGCAGCTAGCTCTGTTGAGGGCATCATGCATGGGATTTCCTTGGCATCTCGTCTGGGCTGTCAGTGCATGTATGGCACCCAGGCTCCTGGCAGCAGCAGCAGGAGAGAGAGGATTCACGGTCCAAATTCTTTGGGCTTTGTTTTGACTGTTAGGATTTTTCTCTTTTTAATAACATCATCTCATTGCCCAGTTTTAGGCTAAGCCTGTCTGATTTTGTCGATGCAGCCTGGGAGGTTTGCGTGTGTCCCACCACCGGCACTGCTGCCCGCGGGACGAAACCAAGCATGGGAACAGAGGTCACTTGTCACAGCCCTTGCCAAAAGGTCACTGTACTGAGAGAGATGTCATGAGAACTGGAATGAGGGTAATTTTTCAGGGATTAAAGCGTTTCTCACCATAGGGATGGGAGTTGATGTTGAGCATCAAACCCTGTGAGGCATTGGCAGGAAATGTCTGTTTTTCCTGGATGTACTTTCTCTTCCCTCCTCCCCTCTTTTTCAAATGAAGGCTTTCTGGGTTTCATAGCTCTTCGTGGTGCTTGTCAGCATCAGAGCCTCATTAGGGAACAGGGATGATCTGAGCTTGTTGCAGATCTGCCACGATACAGAATAAAGTTAGGCTGACCAAGCTTTAGGTAGTCTGTGCTATTACCAGCCGCATACATTTTCACATCAGGACGTGAATGACTTCAAAATACAGAACTGTTCATGAATATTTACTAAAATATGTATTTTCTGCCTTCCAGTTTCCATGCCTTTAAAGCTGTTCTTTTGTTGTCCTGTGCAACAAGTAGAAAAGCATTTTCTTTATCTGAGGTTGTCATATGATCCACGAAGTAATAACTTGGGGTTAAAGCATAACCAAAATGGCAAATAGCAGAAGTGGATACCAGGTTTGCAAAGTTGCAGGATTGAGCTACGGGCTTGCAGTGTATTCACAAGGGCTTAGGGATTAATGTAGTTAATTTTGATTTTTATAGTCATTGTCCCTGTAGTTGAAATCTTGGCTGATTCCTGGTGCAGTCACTCTTTCCAGTGTATATATTTTACTATTTCAAGAGGTTTGGGGCCCCTGTGCTGTGGGGACAGCCTGGCGGCAGGAGGCAGAGAGCTTAAGTGGTGCTTGAAAGAAGAAATAATTAATCTGAGAACTAGGCTGAACAAAGGCGATGTCAGCAGTGCTTGTGGGGTTTTTGGTCTGGTTTCAGTTTCTTACCATCTCCCTTCTTCCTTGCCTGTTCATGCTTTCTGCAGTTTTCCTTTACTGCCGACTTTATTGGTTGGTTTTTCCTTCTTGCTGCTTTTGCCCAGGCAGATTTCATGCTGGATAAAGCTGGAGCATCACCTTCCCTCTGTTCAAATGAAGGTTACTCTGCCAGCTCCTGTCTGCCGAGGCCAGCAGATTTGGATCTGTGGGATCTGAGGGTCTTGGAAGGGAGCTGGTGCAACTGTTCCCTCTCCCCTGCTCCTGCCTCCTCCAGCCCTGGGAGTCTGCAAACCCCTCCTTGGACAATCCCGTGTCATTACCAGCAGACAGAGCTTTCTCCCTGGTCTCTGCTTTAAGCCAGCAATCAAATTGAAAGGGAGCAGATTTAAATTAGATATTAGGAAGAAATTCTTCCCTGTGAAAGTGATTGAGGCCCTGGCACAGGGTGCCCAGAGAAGCTGTTCCCTGGAAGTGTTCAAGGCCAGGTTGGATAGGGCTTGGAGCAACTTGGTCTAGTGGAAGATGTCCCTGCCCGTGGAGCTGAATATTCTTTAAGGTCCTTTCCAACACAAACCCTTCCACAATTCTGTGATTCTAATTCAGAGCAGTTCTCCCTTGTCCACCCTGCTCACAGCAGCCTTTTGTAGGCTTGCAGACTGTGTCCCATTTATCTTCCTGCTCTCAGTATTGACACTGTTCTCACAGGTCAAATGCTTTAGATCTGACTCTTCTGTCCTCTACACCGTATCTTCCTTTTTGGCTCGCAGGGAATATCTCTGTTTGTGCATCTTGGCACAGGCTTTGCCTTTGTTCAGATTCCTAGTTCTTGATTCAGTCAAACCCTGGTCTTTCTCTTGGGTTTTGGTTGGTTGTTTTTTTTTCTTTTTCCTTAAACAAACCCTACTTATTTTCTATTCTGAATGGCAACAGCCAAATATTAAAATGCAGCACTTGTTTCTGATGAATTTCTTAATTATTTCCACTCTACTGCTACTTGAGTTCTCTCTGACCTGCATGTAACTGCAGCCTCCAAAGCTGACGGTATCAGCAGGTTTATAATTCTGTTCTCTGGTCCATCACTAGTGTGAGCACTGAGTGGCACTGGATAGACAGGGCCTTCTTGATGTAGCCAGTCTGGTTTGTGGTTAAATCCTGGATATCTGTGCATGGTGCCTGTTTGCACCCAGCCTGTTGCAGATTAACCCGGGAGCATTCCTCAGCTTGCCCATGGGAATGCAGGCAGTGTCCACATGGAAACTCTGGCCAAGAGGTTAAATAGCTGTCGCAGACCAGAGCTGTATAAAGCAATTTGCAGAAGCTTTCAGAGGGATGTGTCTTTCCAGCTAACCCCAGTGCTGTCCTCCCTGCCCAGGCCTGGGGTTGCCCTGTGCCCTCTGGCTCTGATGCAGCTGACTGTGATGGGGAGCTTTTCCTCTGCCCAAGTTCATGGAGCTGCTGGAGAAGTCACACTTCCCCTCTGAACCCCAAAATCTTGCTCTAATCACTGTGGGTGGAATCTTGCTGCTGGGACTGACTCAGGTCCGTCTGAGTTTGGACCCTGCGTTATCCCAGGACTTGCCTGTGCCAGCAAGGCAAAAAAACTGCTTCAGTTTAAAAAAAAAAATAAAAAATTAAAAAATCCTGAGTTATGCAGCCCTGCTGTGGCCCCTGGCAAGTAATCACTGCATACACTGGTTAATTGTTTATCCATTAACTGACTGCGTCAATTAATGTGACGAGGAGCCCAGCTGTACCTGGCACGGCAGGGAGGGGAGGAGGAGGAGGAGAAACAGGAGGAGGAGGGAGGATGTGCATCCTCTCCCTGTTGGCTCCTCTCCCTGTGCTCTTCCTCCAGCCCTCCTGATGTGGTATTTGCTGCTTTCCTTCAAGTGTAATTCCTGGCATGGCATGTACAGAGTGTGCTTGGGCTTGTGTTCTCTTGGACTGTGGAAAACTTCTTTTGGAAAGGGCATTAAGTTTCCATGAAGCAAAAGCTTCTTCAGACTAAGAAAAAAACAAACTGTGTTTTGTTTCTAAACATGAATACAGACAGAAGGAATACAAAGCAAGATGCTGCTTTATTTCCATCTAGCAATGATCAAAAAAAACCTCTTTGCCTGCAATGCTGAGTGGGAAATAGGATTTTATTGTATGTGTCAGTGCAGAGCAGGGCTCTGGGCTCTCCTCTGCCACCCCCAGGGTTATTTGGGAAATATAACCTCTGTGGCCTCCTTTGGGAATGATATTCGTGTATGCCTGCTTTCCAGGGAGGAAATCAAACATCCAAAGCCAGTCTATATTAGGTGGAATGACTTCACTGCTAGAAGAAAATGAAAATGTACCTTATGCTCTCTGAATAATTCAATTCCCCTGCAGTGTTGTTGTCAGAATAGGAGAAGTGTAAAGCTTCTAACAGGGAGAACTGGCTTTCCATGGAGTGGTGGCAAGGGAGGTGTGGGGCAGTGCTAGTGCCAGATTCTTGCTGTGGGGAAGCTGTGTGTGCTGGGTAGGGAAGTGGGTAACATCAGTTGGGGTGAGAACAGTTTAATAATTGAAAAAAATTAAAATATTATAATACTGCTACTAATAATATTAATAATTGTAATGAAAGAGAGAGAGAAAGGAATAACACCCGATGGAAACAAGTGATGCACAATCCAATAATTGCTCACCACCTGCTGACAGATGTCCAGCCTGTTCCCCAGTAGCAATCAGCCCCTTCCAGCCAACCCAGTTTATATACTGGGTATGATGTTCTATGGAGTGGAATATCCCTTTGTACTGTTCAGGTCAGCTGTCCTGGCCTTGCTGACCCCCAGCTTCTTGTGCACCTCACCACTGGCAGAGCAGGGAAACTGGGAATTCCTGGCTTAGGGGAAGGAGGTCTCAGCAACAACTAAAACATCAGTGTATTATCATCCTAAACCCAAAACACAGCATTGTACCAGCTACTAAGAAGAAAACAGACTCTATCCCAGCCAAAACCAGGACATTGCCCCATGGTTCAGTGTATCATGGGGGAAGGAGGTACCCAGGAGTGTACACATGTGGGTTTATGTTTGAATTATTCAGGTGCATTTCTTGAAGTGAACTGGGGGCCCAGCAATCCCTCAGTCTGGTCCTAAAGCCTTCTGTGCCTGTGGTGGCATTCCTTGCCACTGGTGGCAGGTGGCAGAGCCACCAAGGCCCTCAGAGCCCTCACTCCTAAGATGAAGCTGTTGGTTCTGCATTTACTTTGGTATAAGAGAAGAGACTGACCCATTTTTTCCTTGATTCAAGTCTGCGTGCAAACGGATTATTTTTTTTTCTGAAGGCAGCTGCTTTTAACATGTTTTTGGGCTTACATGATATCAGCCTTATGTAGTGATAAAATAATGTACTTGTTTCAAGAGGAAACAATAATAAAGAATGTCCTTTCAAAAGCAGCTAAACACATGATTTATTAAAATGTTAAATTATTTCCAAGTTACGGCATACCCAGCTCTTGCTATGGAGCTCACTCAAGAATAATGGCACAGTGTTCTTTGCAGAATTTGACTTCAGAAATGTCACACTTCTTTTAAAAATCATTCTTTAACACAATGTGAGAGCTTCCACGAGTATAAATGGGCATCCTTGTATTGACTGCTGTAAAATGTTGCCAGTTTGTCCCGTCCATATTTTTTCAGTGAAGCTGTGACATTTATTGCAGAGCAGGGCAGAGACTGAAGGGACTTATTTATCATGGAGATGCCCAAGAGCTGGAGCTTGGCTGCATGCAAGGACCAGCAGCCAATTCCTCAGCCTCACAGTGAGTTGCAGAACCTGGAAGAGGAGGAGGAGGAAGAGGAGGGTTTGCAAATACACTCAGGTGCCAAAGGCTTGAGCCTGTCTCGGCTCACATGCCTCACATATCGATTTATTTTTGTTTCCCTAATTTTTTTTCATCTTCCTTCCCTGTTTTTGTCCTGACTCAGGCTCTTGGCGTGGCTGGGTGGGAATAAAGGTGGGCAGAGCTGTAGTCATCAGTGCCTAAACACCTCCAGGTGCCACTGCCTGAGCACCCCGAGCAGGCAGCAGCCCCTGTCCTCATCACTAAGGGGCCATGGGCTGGTCCTGCAGCCACCTGGGCTGTTGGTGGGGTGACACAAGGATGAGCTGGAGTGTCCACCTTGTTGCTCCCAGGCTTTCTGTGGGCATCAGGATGCCCCCAAACCCCAGTCTGCTCCCCAAGAGGAATATTTACAGCTGTAACTTCTGAGCCTGCTGAGAGGAGGGAGCCGTGGGGGAGCACGAGGCACGCAGATACCACAGGCAATTGTTAAGGTGCAGAGAAAGAGAGGAAATCTTAATAACGCCTCAAGTTTGTGTCACTAGTTCAATCAAAGGAAGAACATGTAACAAAAACGCCTACTGATTTTCTGAGTGAGCTGTTCCTTCATGCAGCCTGACCTGGGAAATGCAGTGCCCTGTGAATTAAGTCTGGGATTTTGCTGGGAATTGATATGGTTTGTGCTTTTTCTGGTGTATGGTCATTATTGCAGAGGTTGTTGAGATGATCAGGTGAGCCGATGCAGAGACTTCCTTGCTTTCCTTTTGTAATCAATAAATGAAGGTAATCCTAAACCACAGCCAACTCCCTGCCGGTGTTTTTAGCTGGAAAGTGAAATATTACTTATTTTCCTACAACTAGAGTGTGTGAGTCCTGTGGTCAGTGGCTTGGGGGGAAATTTTCTCTTGCAGCCCGAAGCTACCTGTACTTTTTTCACTGCTCTGGGCAGTGGTTTCCTGTAGCTGCAGGGCTGGGTGTTTGCATCAGGCGTGTAGGATGGGGATAGTTGGGATGAGTGTGGGGAAGGGGCTGGAGGGATGAGAGGGCCTTGTGCTTGCCAGTGGTTTCCCTGAGCCCTTGCTCTGTGTAGCAGAGGGGGTGATGACAGCCCTGCCCCTTCCTCTCCCCAGCGCCCCGCGGCTCCAGAGCGCGGGCCCCGGAGATGTCACTGAGAGCCGAGAGCCATGCAGCCACATCGACGCTGAAGAAGATCGCTGCAGACATGAGCAACATCATTGAGAGCCTGGACACCAGGGAGCTCCACGTGGAGGGGGAGGAGGTCGACTCAGAGGTGCTAAATGACCCGAAAGGCACCGGTGAGTTGACGCCTGTACCTTCTCACCCCATGTCCCGCCTGGATTTAATAATCTGTTGACAGGTGGGGTACAGCCTCAGGGGTCTTGCCAAGCCCCAGCCACTGACCCTGGTTTAGAACCAGGAGGCTCTTAAAACTTGAGCTTTTCAAGTCTAGCCCCTTCTGTGAAAGCTTGTCTTCGAGCTCTCTGAAATAAAACCTGGTATATTTTAGTGGAATCAATGCTGCTGTGTAAATGCTCCTGTGTTAGAGCACTGCAGCTGTCTGCTGGCTTTCACGCCCTTGTGGGTCCTTACAGGGCTGTTGAGCTAACAGGGTTTTGTGGTCCTTGCAGCGTGCATTCCCTTCTCTGCCATCTACCACACCCATGGGTTCAAGGAGCCGGGCACGCAGACGTACCTCACGGGATGTCCTGTCCGAGTGCGTGTGTTGGAAGTTGAGCGCTTCACTTCCACTAAGAAGGTCAGAACCTACAGAAATTTCGTTCACTTTGGTTAGAACTGTGTTACAGTACTGCTTGTGGGTTGATTTTGTGCTTGCTTGTTCACTGGCTGAGGAAGGAGGAATGCCTGTGCCTCAGAAAACACTTAAGAGAGAAGGTTACCTGTGTGTATAAAATCTAATAAAGCAGAACAAGAAATCATGAGACAGAATGATCCTTAAGTAAAATCGAATAAAGGCTCTTCAGATGAGCAGCTGCAAGAAAATTACTTATTTCAGAGCTTCATCCTTTGTACGATGTTCTCCTCTGCAGGTACCAAGCCCCAATGTTTACACCATTGAGCTGACCCATGGAGAGTTCACCTGGCAGGTGAAAAGGAAGTTCAAGCACTTCCAGGAGCTTCACAGGGAGCTGCTGAGATACAAAGCCTTCGTGCGCATCCCTATCCCTACCAGGAGGTGAGTGCGGATCCCTGAGGACAAAGTGGGCTTTGGGAGGGGGGGATCTGTTTCTTTTAGTAATGTATCCATTTGGTTTCACTGATCCCATTTACTTTGCTGTAGGGAGAACAGAAGAATTCAGTCTCTATAAATATTTATTAGCTATAATAAAAATATTTAATCTATGCGTTCAGTAGCAATAATCTAAGTGATGCAAACATGTCTCTGCTGACGCAGAAAACGTTGTCTCCCGGGTCACCAGCTTTTGAGCTGAATTTGCCTTAAACTTGGGGATAGGCTGTGTTAAAGCTAATGGAAATTGCTGGTGTGCTGTGGCTTTCTGACAGCGTGGGCTGGATGCTGAAGGTATGGGGGTCCCTGGCATGAGTGGTCAGCCCTGCCCAGGTTGGCCTTGGTGCTCAGGGTGGCTAGAAACAAAAAGGAAGAGAGAAAAGAAGTGTGAAGAGAAGTGCTCTAGGACAGCAAGAGCCTCCTGATGTGGAGAAACGTTGGGATATGATAGGAAAGGTGAAATTATGAGCGGCTGAGTGCTGGAGAAACTTAATGCCCTAAAAATAGGGTGTAGGCTCTCTATTTGAGGGCAAAATGTGGCCCTCAAAAAACAGAACTCTGATATTTCTGTGTTGTGTTTTTGTGAACCGGTTGGAGCATACTGGCTTCTTCAATGAGTCCACACTGGCTTTTTTTTTTTTATTATTTGTTTATTTGCTGTCCTGCCCACCCATCTCCGTTTTTAAGAGTTTGGATAGGAAAAATAAAAGCACGGCAGAAGGGGGGTTATGTATCGAGGCGCACACACACACCCTTGCAGCACTGAGACCTGATGCTGGGGTTTGCTTTTCCTTCCAGTCACACGGTGAGAAGACAATCCATCAAAAGGGGAGAGCCAAGGCAGATGCCGAGTCTGCCGCACACCGCGGAGAGCACGGTGCGGGAGGAGCACTTCTCCAGCAGGAGGGTGAGTGCCCAGCTCAGCCTGGGGGCCAGAGGGGTGCTCTGGGAGGGCTTCTGAGGTGCAGAGGTGCCAGGCACGTTGCTTGCAAAGCCACGCATTATCAAACCCTTTGTTTATTGCCATTAAAGTATTTTGTTTGGCAAACCTACGCTTTGACAAGCCCGGCTTTAGTGCCACATTCTCCCCTGTGCAGTGATGAGGATGCTTCTCTTGGGGTTCACACGGGCAAAGTTTTCCTCTGCAGTTGAGGAAAACCATGATGCTGGGAGTGGTGGTTCCCCTCCTCCCACCTGCTCTGATTTAAAGATAGAAGAGGCAGTTCGCAGAGTCAAGTTGCGTGATGGAGGCAGCCCCGAGGCCATCAAAATCTGAGGGATTTCAGTCCTGTCCCCCTCTGAAAGAGGAGCTGCCAGCCAGGCTCCCTGTGCTGTCATGGGTAATTTTAGCTGAGGCACACGTGTTCTGTGTAACTTCATCAGATGTTAACAGATGGGCGCTTCCGTGGAGAGGGTGGATGTCTTCCTACCTCTTCACTGCAGCTTTGCTGTTTGCAAGGGGGGAAAAAAACCTCTATAAAAACCCGTGTTTGTTCAGCCAGCTTATCGTTCTCTTTCTGCTGCTCCCTCCTTCTCTGGGCTTTCTGCCACTGGAGCTTCACGTCCCAAAAGATTGTGTCTCGTGGCTGTGACGTGCAGATAACCCTCCCTGCTGTGCACGGCTCCACTGATGAGCGGGAAGTTTCAGGAGAGAGATGCTGGTTTAAAAGAGGAAGAAAAATGTGTTCTAGATCCTTTTTTCTGCACTCACCTTGGCTTCCTTGTGGGAATCCCACTGCTCTCACCAGGGGGATGTACACTCAGTGTTGTGTAGTCAGTGCTGTGATGTCAGTGCTGAGAAGGATAAAGGTCCTGATGGCATTTGTTTGTTTTTAGTTTGTTTTGTGTCCTGTAGGACTCTGTCCAGTTTCCTATGCTGTGACAGTCTAATTTCTTCTTTGCCCATGAGGATAGGAAGACATTAATTCTCCCATATTGGTTTCTTCTCCCCTCCTGGCTGGGGAGGACAGGCCCAGTCACTGCCCTCTCTGTGGCTTTTGGGACAGGGCAGCATGATCATCATGCTCCTCGCCCCATGAACCTGATGTTTTGGTTAAACAGGCTCTCTCAGTTGCCTCTGAGGCAGTGTTTTCTCACAAAGCTAATTTATGTGTGTCAGAAACAGTGGGGACTGATTTTGCATATATGATTGTTCTGAAACTTGGGTTCAGTCAAGAAAGTTGACCTCCAAAGTGACACTGCCAAGGAACAAGGAACTGCTGGTGGAAAGAATAAACACAGATCTGTGAACAGTAAACAACCTGTGACCAAACTGTGCTGAGCTGTAATATCCTGTGAGAATATAATAATGCATTTATTTATCCACTCACACTGAAGAGTGTGTCTGATTTCTTGGTTGCTTCCTCATGCTGGACAGTTGGATTGCAGGAACTTACAAGAAAAACCTCCACATCTTATCTAAAGTGTCAACATTTTAATTGTAGAAACAGCTGGAGGACTACTTGTCAAATATCCTGAAAATGCCGATGTACAAGAACTACCATGGAACAGTAAGTAGAAATTAGTTTGTTTACCTAAAGAATATTCACTTCACAAATGCTGAATTCATTGGAAGACACGCAGCTTATGGATGAAACATTTTACAACTGTTTTGTTAGCATTTTGGCTTAGCTAATTTCTCCAACATGATGTCATATGATGAAAGCCAAAGGAGGAGAGTGAATGACTCAGTCTTGGATGTTGCTGGTACAACACAGGGATAATCTCCTCAAGAAAGTCCAGTCCAGACAGCTGGTTGTACATGTATAATGATTTCTGTTTAATTCTGCAGTGTTTAAGATGATAAGTTAAAGTTTTAAGCACTTAAACAATTGGACTCCAAACCACATTTGTAATTGCTCCTTCAGTTTGGGCTTTGTGTGTGGTCCTGCGTGCAGTTTTGTATCATTCTCTGCAGTTTCACTGGGCATCAGGGATGCTGAGTTTGTGTTTATGATACCCCTTAACCTCTCCAGGTATTTTGGCAGTTCCAAAGGGAGATGAAAGTTGGCTTATTTCCCCAAGTCAACACTCATTTTGAAATGAGGAGAGATGTCAAATCCAGCTTCAGACCTATTTTAAGCAAAAATATTTCTTTTGAAATCCATCCTCGAATGTTTCTTCAGTGCTCCTCACCTGTCAGTTGCAGCTGTAACATCTCCCGGGGATGGCAATTTATTTCCCCTTTTTTGGCTGCATAATGACTGTGTTATTCCATCTTTTGTATTATCAGCAAAATCTGATGCACACTCTGAGCTTAGTGACATTTTTGAGCCAAGGATGATTAACTGGGAGCACTTGGTTTTCAAACAAGCCAGAAATATAGACTGAACTTAGGGTTTCTGTAGCAACCAGTTCTTCTCTTCCACTTTTGTTGTTGTTATTTGGTAGATATCCTTCTCCTTTGCAGGATTTCGGTTGTGTAGAGGTGTTGGGCAGCTCATAGATGAATGTCATGCCCAAAACCTCTTTGTGCTCTGTTGCAGAGCTCAGTGTGTTAAGCACTACTTGTGAGAGCCAAAGTGCTCATTGGGGTTGGCCAGAAACCTTCAGACTAGTTTGAGGCAACTGTTTTCCTTAGAGTGCTTCTTTTGGGGACAGGCAGTGGAGCTTACTCCACTGCAGTTGAGCTGTGTTAGTCTGCATGTGGGAAAGAGTCATCTTTTGTTCTTAAAGCAAGATTGGGATAACTTGGCAATTTTGATCAGCAGCATATGCAGAGCGGGGGAGAGTTATTTTACAGTGTGGATCCATCTTATCACTTTTAGGCAGGCATTGCTTTTTTCAAATACTTTGGAGCGTTTCTGCTCCTGTAGGAATGTGGATGATCCTTTGGCCAGGCTGTGGTTTGAGATGGGCAGCCGTGGTGGGGGCCGGGGGAGGAGACGAGCGGTCCTGCCTTGCCCAGGCAGCTGTGGGGTGCTCCCCTCCTGTGCTGAATCGCCCTTCTGTCCCCAGCCCCCGGAGCCAGATGTCACTTTGCACATAAATTCTCAGTTTATTGTTGGCTCCCACTGGATTTGGCCACAGCGAGGCATTCAGTGAGGACTCTGCTGCTCACGGTGGCAGCGCGAGTCCTGCAGGCGATGCTGGAAGAAAGCACAGGGAGAAAAGTGCTTCCTTTAAAAAAAAAAAAAAAACACAACACACCAAAACAACCCCCACCATTCTCATACTCCATAGAGACTGAAGTGAAGATTTCTGGCACTTTCCCCAGAACTTTGTCCTCCTGAGAGCAAAATGAGGGCTTTGCTCTTTCTGTGGTTGAGAAGTCTTTTGCCTGGATGCTGACAAATGCTGTAACTGTCTTAATCTTGGAGCACATTTTGACTCCTGTGGGTTCCTCTCATCAAATTGATGCACTGAGGTGTTTTTTTTTTTTTTTAAATCCTGAACTCTTTGTAAACTGAAACACGGAGTTGCAAAGGCAAACTGTGACCTGCCCTAAGGGAGTGCAGCCCTTAGTCCATGTCAAGGGCTTGCTTGGCTCAGTTGTGTCTACAAGGATATGTTTTTTACATCTGAGCTGCACAGTTTAATCAATTCACTTTTTTACTTCTTTTATTTTGCATTTGTGGTTAATTTGTTATTTCCCAGTGAGAGCAAGTAGCTTTATACACTTTCTGGAGGATGTGCCATGCACTGGGACAGTCAAGCCTGCAAAACTGAAGCTTGTAGTGGTTTTGCAGACCTGGAATCTCCAGTGGGTTAAGGATTGGGTCTACAGTGACCACGTGGCATTGCAGAGCTTGTACATCCCTCAGCTTTTTATTTTTGTTTAGTTTTGGGGTTTTTTTTAATTATGTGATTTATGATTAAATCTCTTGCCTTCTCACCCCTTCCAAAACGTTTTCATAGTACCTCTGGGCTGAAGTGCTTCAAGACAATTACCATTAAAATGAATGTTGTGGGAATCTCAGTCTATTAATTGTCCAAACTTTTTTTCTGGAAAATGGAAATTGGATGAATATAACCCCAAATTGTTAGGGCTTGATTGGATTCCACATAAAAATTTTATCAGTGGGACCTTCGCTTTATTTTTTGTGTAAGCTCCCATCCTTGAAAGATGCCTAAGCAAAATTTAAAATAAGATTTGATTGAACAGGAGTGTGTGTGTGTGTAATGTTTTGCATGGGCAAAGTGAGAGTAAAAACCTCATCTTAAGTGAAAGCAGTACAATCTAAGATCAGCTCAGATACAGGAGAGACTGCTGGTTTGCCTCTGATATTTCACTTGGATCTGCAGACCTCTGCAAAGGTCCCTGCCCATCTTTCTAGTATTTTTAGTTATTTACTTCTAAATTACTAAATAGTTATTATTATTTATTTATTAGATATTTAGTTATTTTTTGTTACATACAATAATTGAAATACAGCACATTTGAAATACAGTGATCAAGCTCTTGTTTGTTAAAAAACCCCTTGAAATACAGCACATTTCAGTTTTCTTTTTAAATTTGGGGGTTGTGTGAGCAATTTTTTTTTGTGCAAGAAATTTTGCTGAACAATATTATTCTGAAGAGCGTGTAATTCCATTTTATTGTTAGCCATCAGTGCTAATCAAACCATTTTTTTTTTTAACCCACTAAATTAAGAGCAAGAGTCGGAATGAAAATGCAGTGTGGAGCTGCTGAATTCTTTCTGAAACGCAGATGCTCTATGAAATTTTTACTCCCATAAATCACGGATGCTCAACATTGCTGGCAGAACAGGATGGTTGGAACCCGTGGCCCGTGCACTTGCAGCTGGTTCTCCACCTTCCACAGCCTGTCCTTCTGCAGCCGATCCACTCCCGTCTGCTTTTTTTAATTTTGCTTTTTATTGCTACAACAATGCCACTGAAGCTGTGTTCCCTGGGCCTGTGTCTCATACTTAAAACATTCTGCGTCGGATCGCTCTGAAACCAGAGTGGGATTCCAGCTCCCCAGGGAGGCAGCTGGGCAGCACAGGAATTCCAGTGTGACGGAGATGAAAGTGCCTGGCTGCTCTGCCTGCCTCTCTCAGTCCCTCTGTGAATGACGAGCACCTCGGATGAAAGGCCCTGTAACAGTAAAAATAGCTAATGCAGCAATAATAATAACAATAAATCATTCGATCAGATATTTCTCGCTGCGCTGAGGAATTTTTCCTTCTAACTGGAGGAATTTATTTAAGGGTTTGTTTTACAAACCAGCGCTTGATCAACGTGTTGGATGGGCTCCTGTAACCATCCAAGCTGTTCCAAAGACTCCTTGGCTGAAGAGGAGGTTGCTGCGTTGCCAGACAATCTTTCTTTCTTTTTTATGTGGTGGTAGTTCTGTTTCTGCAAGTAATTTTTCCTCCTGGTTTTCCTTTTTGCTTCTTTTACTTCTCTGCATGCAGTGCTCCTCAAACTGCTGCCAGTTTTCTGGTCCCAGCCAGCGTTTTCAAAGGGGTTTGACATTCATTTGCTTTTTTTGTGTGTGTGCCCACTGTGAGGGATGTCTGGGTTTCTGATCTGTCTGGTGGGGAATGCCAGCCATTTTCTCAAGAAGTTAAGATGGGATTCAGGCAAAGAAGTGGCCTGAGACTTCACTTGGGCCCTCTGATAAGACCTTTTAGGGGTACACTGGGTTTTCAGGTGCTTCCCACCCTGCTCTGAGTGTCACTTCAGAAACAGCTGAAACATTTGTAGGTCGGACCTGGTACTTTTCCAGAACACGTAGGTAGAGCAGAGATAGAAAGATGGTCAGTAAAAGCATGGAATAACTTGTTCTAACCACTTTCTGAAAACAGACTGAAATGATCCCAAAATCTGGGCATTAAATTTGCCTCTACAGAATAGAGGTTACTTTGTGTCCTTGAGATACTCAGGGGAAAGCAGTGGTGTCTTTGTTCTTCTACAAGGCCTTATTGGGAAGGTCCCAGGAGCAGCAGAGCATGAGGAGGTGGCAGGATCTTCTGTCCTAGTGCGGTTAGAGGGTTCCCTCTGGCTTTATTGCCTGGCTAAAGGGGCAGTGACACCTGCCCTCACCCTACCCTGAGCACCACTCTGCACTTGGACAACTTTATGTGATAATAAATTAAAAGTTCCCGGGTGCAGACAGGCTTCTGCCATGCAAGGCTGCTCCTGCCCGAGCCCTGTCCTCCACAGGATGCCGGGGGCAGGTGTTTGTCCCTGCTAATGGGGCCCAGGGCTAACAACCAGCAGACTGTCAGGAATGTCCTCCTGTGCCAGGAAAAGCCTGCTCAGTTGAAATGGCCAAGTGTCCTATTTTTAGAGGTGAATGTAATCACGCCGTTCTTTCTCACCAGCTTTGCTCGCTGTTATGTTCCTCTGCAATTCGTGCTGAAGCAGGAGGAGCCACGAGGAGGCAGGTTGCTTGCCTTTGGGATTTGAACTTGCTGTCCCCCTGCCCCACTGTGGCTTTGCTGCAGATTTTTGTCTCCTGGGACCAGATGAGCAGTGGTGTGTGTGCAGCACTGAGTGGGATCAACCGGCTGGGTGGTCTTGGAGGATGCTCACGGGCTGAGGGACTGAACCCCCATGTGGAGTGTGTCCATGGGGTAGGAGAATCAAAGGGAATAGGGTGCTCCCAGACCTGGGGACATGTCCTCATTTTCTTTCCAGTCCTTCTGTGATGGTCACTGGAGGGAAGAGAGGATTCAGACAGCCAGCCAATATCACACAGACACCCAAACAGTGTCAAACTTGAGTCCTCAGTTCAGCCAGTGATCCTGAAGGGAGGATCCGAGTAGGTCCCTATAATGCATTTGAGCTTGATTGTCCTGATTGCCTGAAGTGTGTTCTCCAAGGCACATCCAAAATAAACAAACTGAAAACCCAACCACACTACTTTCCTTGGTCTTCTTGAAGATGCTTAGGCAGCGGTGGGTAACTTCTGCTCAGGATCTTGTAGGTTCTGTCTTCACGACAAGTCACTTCAGTGAAGCAAAGCATTTTGGGTGGATTTCAGAGTTTGAAGGATGGGGGAATCTCTTTCTCTTTCCCAGATGGAGTTCGTTGGAGTAAGCCAGCTGTCATTCATCCACGACCTGGGACCGAAGGGCATGTGAGTTGTGAGCTGTGTCTTTGTGAGTTATGAGTCACTAAGAGCAAGGCTTTATTAAATAAATACTATTTAAATAGCTTTCCTTTCTCACTGGTAGGAGACTGGAGAGTATTTTGCCATCCAGATAGAAAAAATTATTAATGTTCAGACAGAAATGCTACAATTTGGGGAAATAGTTTTGAGAGCAGGCTGCTTTGCAAGACACGAGCTGGCTTACAGGGTTTCTGCCCTT
Source organism: Empidonax traillii (assembly GCF_003031625.1). Lineage (NCBI taxonomy): Eukaryota > Metazoa > Chordata > Aves > Passeriformes > Tyrannidae > Empidonax > Empidonax traillii. The sequence goes on from NW_020955512.1 coordinate 377,335, forward strand.
CCCTCCCTGCAGTCTGTTGATCCCCTTGTTTCTCCGCTTCCAGTGCCATAGACCAGCGCCCTGCATTTCTTAAATCTCCTTTATTTCCTTTTGGGGGACTGTTATTTTTGCCCTTTGTCATAGCACAGAGGCTTGGCACAGCCTGGAGGTGGCAGGAGCCATCCCTGGGCACAGAGGAAGGGGGGGATTCAGCAAGCACCCTCCACCCAAAAGCTCCCCTGCACCTGCAGGTGAGCCATGTCACCCACCCTGACCCTGTTTCTGTCCTCACAGAGAAGGATACATCATGAAGCGCTCCGGGGGCCACCGCATCCCTGGCCTGAACTGCTGCGGCCAAGGGAGGATGTGCTACCGCTGGTCCAAAAGGTACTGCTGGGGCGGCGAAGGTGGGGGGTGCCACGTGCTCCTCGGGCACACAGAAATGCTCGTTTTGTCTTTTTCTGTAACGAAATCCATGAGGGAGATTCTTACTTTTCCATAAAAGCCACAGGTTTTTCAGGCTGAAAGGGTGTGTAGGATGTTCTCCCCTCACACTCCTGTGTGGTGGGTTTTTTCTTCAGCTTTGGAGTTCACAGAAGGGACATGATACTCCAGAGGAAAAGTGGGATTTCTTACAGCCTTGAGCTGGCAGAAATGGCAATAAACCCCCCAGCCTGTTCCCAGCTTTCTCTGCTGTGGGACCACCAGTGGCTCCATGCCTTCTGAAGGGGATGTGGCTGGTGACACTGCCCTGGGCATGTTCCAGCCTTGTTTTCTGAGCTTCCTTTCCTCAATTTACAAAATGAAAATCAATTAATTGAAACGCTCTCTGGACCAGTTCAGAGCAGCATTAAATCAGACGTGACCTGCAGCAGTTAAGGGGCTGTTTGGTGCAATTAACCTTGGCATTAAATACGTTCCCTCTTCCTTATTGCTGCAGGTAGTTAAATCCCAGTGTTTTCATGGAAGTTTTCACAAGCCATGCTGTTCCCATGTCCCTTTCTAATGTAGACAGACAAAACCTACTGACTCCATCCCTTTACCTTCTGTGTTAGGCCTTGGTACTGCCTGGGGCCACAGCACAGGGAGATGTGTGCTGTGGGGGGGTATGTGTGTTACCAGCTACCCAAAAAATAAAGGGAACATTTCCTGGAGCATGGCCTTCCCCTGCAAGTCTTTCCTTTTGAAAATCCAAATAGCCCATATCTGCCTCACAGCAACAGTTTTCTTGGTCGATAGAGCTTCCCCAAGCATTATCTACCTTTGGATTTTAGCATCACTCGTGGGCTGTCATTAGTTTTATCTTCAGTAATTCTCTTTTCCAACAAAACCTTTCTGCATTCTTGTGAACAAATGGTCCTATTTCTCCATAGTCTTTCTAACGTTTCTTAATGTAATTTTACAGATCTCTGTGAGTACCAGGAAATAAAGATGTGACTTTCCTTCAGGTCAAATCAGTAAATTGTCACCAATTCTTTTTCTCTTTTATGGAGAAAAGAAGTCTTTTCCTCTTGATACCCCTGAGTTAACTCATCTCTGTGTTATGCAGAGCTCAGGCTTTTGAGGGGACAGGAGCACATCCAGCTCCAATGGATCTTCATTTTACTTTAGAGCCTAAAAATGGGGTGGGAGAGGTGTTTGAGTGGGATTGTGTACACAGTAGCATAAGAGGGGCACCAAATTCCCATCATGGCCCACAGGGATTGACAGTTTATGCATCAATAGCCAAGCAAATAACAGCAATATTTCCCAGAGAGGGTTATTTAAATGAAGGATTTTAGGACGTGGAGGCGGACAGTGGGGTGATGCTGTGAAAGGGCATGGGTAGGACTTCTTGGGCTTGTAGAGCTGCCTGGGAAAAACAGAAAGGGGAATGCTTGGAAATATACTCTGTGGGATGTTTAAGAGTGGAACTATGGGCCAGATAGGGAGGGGAGGTATTTCGCCACCAAATGAGAGGTGATGCTGGGTAACTCTCAGAGCCCTAAAAGAAATTAAAAATGATGGGATCTGGAAGTAGATGAGCTTGAGGCTGTTACTAAAGATACAAGAATGAACAGATTTTTGCAGTGTTTCATGTTGCTTTGTGTATTTCTGAGTGTACAGAAGAATGAGGCGAAGGGCTGGTGATGGAGACCTGTGTGGGACAGAGGGGGCTGGTTACCCCAGCTACGCCACAGGGGGAGAAAAAATTAGAAATGCCATTCACAGTAAAAAAATGTGTTTTTTCCAGAGTTGCCTTCAGGCTACACTATTTATGTAAAACCTGCCGGTCATCTCTCCTCTCGTGTTTTTAACAGGGTGCCTGTTGCTTGGCAATGAAAGCTTTCCAAAATGCCTCGTTCATATATTTTGATAGGAGTGAAAGTGATCCTAGCATCAGAGTTAATGTTAGAAATGTCAAATAACTCTCGTATAGAATGCAAACTGAATTAAAATCTGGGATGGAGACATCTTTTTTGCACCTTGCCTGGTGCTGGGAGGTTTTATGACCAGGGAGGTTCTCATGGGTTTTGTTAAACAAGCAAACCTGTATTTTCAAAGACTGTGTAAAAAGGAGTCATGTAGATAACTCTAAAAGTCTTGCACTGAATTCAAACTCATTACACAAGTTCATAAAATAGATTCTTTCCTGCTCAAGAAAATTATCCCTGGTCTAGCCCCTGAGAAGAAATTTTACCATTCAATTAGGGGTATATTTATTTAGGGAATGTTTTCCTTTCCTTCATAAATGATTTGCCCTTGTTTTGATGGAAGCACTTTCCCCTTTTATTAGTAGCTTTGTTTTATGACTTATGTATTGACAACTGGCACGGGTGTGAAATCCAGGTGACATGGTTGCTGTGCCCCAACAGGTGGCTGGTGGTGAAGGACTCGTTCCTGATGTACATGAAGCCCGACTCGGGGGCCATTTCCTTTGTCCTGCTGGTCGATAAGGAGTTCAACATCAAGATAGGCCAGAAAGAAACAGAAACTAAATATGGGCTGCAGATCGACAATCTCTCTAGGTAAGAAAACAGGCTTTGTTTAGCCCCTCTTAGTCTGCTTTTGCTTTCTTAGGGGGGAATCGATGTTGCTCTGCAGGAGGAGGGATTAACAAGGCACCGGGCTGATGGTGCAGCTCTGCTTTCTGCTGGGCTGCTGCTGCTGGTGTGCTCAGACCTGTGGGGATTTGGCCCGTAATGCTCATCATTTCCGATATCTTAATGAGGCATTTGGAGCCTCAGCTGCTGTTTGTCCATCCCTGCGGTTATTGCCGGGGCCTGAGGGCATGGTGCACACTGAGTTGTACAGCCTGGTTTGGCAGCAATTGCTTAGGTAATTTTCTAGGTGCTCTGTGTTCCTTTTATGTTGCAAGCAGGGATGTTTTCTGCATCCCAATGAGGTATTACCCAAAAGACATGCCAGTTGGGATAAAGAGATATTTAATATTTTTATGTTAGTGCACAGTGTAAATTCATCTCTTAAAAAATACAACATTAGCTGGCTCCAACTCCAAAGTTGATGCTATTAATTTAAATCTGGGTATTTTATGCTTGGCAGTGCATTACTGTTAGTCAGTCAGAACAGCTCAGTGCTGTGTATTCTTTTGCAAACAAAACAGCAAAGCAAAGCCCTTACTTTTTGCTTAAATAAAACATGACTGATGCAGATGCATTTACCAACACGGATAGACGGCGAGGGGCAGCCCAATTAAGCACAAGTGGCTCCAGCATCCTGCCCTGCGCGTCCTCTGTTTTACAGGTCGCTGATTTTGAAGTGTAACAGCTACAGACATGCCCAGTGGTGGAGGCAGGGCATAGACGAGTTCATTCGGAAGCACGGCAAGGACTTCCTCACGGAGCATCGCTTCGGCTCGTACGCGGCCGTGCAGGAGAACACGCTGGCCAAGTGGTGAGGAGCGTGGCAAGACCATGGGAGGCTCAGTGCTGTCACCTGCTGCCATCACCCCAGCTCTGATGGATAGAGCTGGTGGCCTTTGGTAGCTGTGGGGACTGATGATAATTAGAGAAGTTGCAAAAAACCAGAGGTTTTCTCCACCGGGAAGGGAATAGCGGGGCTGGTGACAGGAGCGCTTTGCTTCTGTTTGCGTCACAGCTAATAGCATTTTCTAACATTAAGTTTCGCTGGAATTTAAACACATTTGAGATTTGTCATTGTAAGGATAAAGGGAATAAAAGAGATTCACCAAAAGCAAATTTGGGTATAGTCTGAGGGTGACTGGATGTTATGCACACAGCAGTCCCGTGAGTGATCCTTCTGTCTGCATGCAACCTGGCTGCGCTAAGGCGTGCCCAGAAGCACCTCAAAAGCTGGATTCTGGCTGGAAGCAAACCCTTGAGGTGCTTTTGCTGCAGCTTCTGCCCTGCAGCAACCGCTGACCGAGTAGTTTCCGTAAATCAGAGAAAACACCACCATCCTGTCCCGAGGGACAAACCTGGCTTGAACCTCGAGCAAAATCCAGGAATACTGTGTGTGGCTGGCAGAAGTGCCAAGTGGCTCTTAATAACCTCTTATTGTGCTGTTTCACCAAGCTACTAATAGCAGCATTGAATTCTCCCTGCGTGTCGTCCCTGATTCTTGCTATTAGGTTTGTGTTTGCTTTTGAGAAGAGAATGTTAAAACTGACACTGACACTTTGATTAATGAAGGGGAGGAAACGTAAAACCTTCACGCTGTGTTTGCTTTTGCAGGTATGTAAATGCGAAGTGGTACTTCGAGGATGTCGCCAATGCCATGGAAGCTGCTAAGGAGGAGATTTTCATCACAGATTGGTGGTTCGTACTCGCACGCTTGGGTGTTGACCAGCTGTCTCTCCCGGGGCGTTGCCGACAATGCGGCACTGTTCGGGGGCCCTACAGTATGGCAGCGAGCCGTGCGGCCAGATGGTTTGGCAGCACACCCGAACCTCTCCTTGTGTTGTATTCAAAGGCCTTTTCAGGAGGGCTGGCAGCAAAAGCGCATGCTTCACATCAACAGCTTGGTTGTCTCCTTCCGTGGAAATGCCTGAAACTGCGCGGAGGCACCACCTGAATCGCAAGTGTTGCGGTGTGAGGTGCTCATCGGGAGTGAAAATCGCTGCAGATGTGAGGGGCACAAATGGCCTTCAGTATATGAGGGAACAGGGATGCTCAAACACTCCAGACGGTGTTCTTGCCATGGAATCCTCCCTTCAGCTCCTCGCTGTCTTGGGAAGGCTCATGCCAGCAATGAGAGCATCCTGTGGCGCTGGGATTTTGGTCTGCTCTTAAACAATCAAGATAATGGATGAGGGGAGTTTTGGTTGCCCTTTCTGAGCTGTGTGGCTGCCAAAGGACCTGGCTCTGCCCACTACTTGACTAGTGATTCAGTGTGTTTGAGCGGTGCTCTCGTTCCTGTTTGAGGCAGGAAAGGGTGTTCTCACAGCCTCTGGCAGAGTTTCTTGGCTGGGTACTGGTTGTGACTGCCCATGTCTTGCCTTTGTGCAGGTTAATCTGCCTGAGCCAGCCTGGACCATGGGGGTGGGAGGCTCGCAAGATATGACTCAGATGTCCTCTTCACCTTGGGCATGTCTCTGCTTATCTTTCTCCATCTGTGAAATGAACTTCTTGCTTCTTATCCACTGCCTCTAAGAACTGGGAGAATTAGTTCTTAGGTGGAAATTATTATGAGAAAGCTACATATGATGTTAAAATTTTCTGGGATAAATCTGTTTCCTACCATGACCACAAATTAAGCCCAATGCTCCTGGGTCCCCATATGCAACATCAGATGGCAATTCAGGAGCATCCCATTTCAGACCCCTTGTCTCTTACTTAGTGTTTTATTCAGACAATTGTTAATGTACCATGGAATTCCAAAACTTATCCGAAACTTGGAGTATAAGATAAAAATGCTGTTGTCAGAAGCATGTTTTTAGGATGCAGCGATGTGCTTTGTTCAAGCAGAAGTTCCCATGCTTGGTACAAAAGGAAAGGAATGAAATTCTGTCACTTTGCTCTGCAGCAGTTAGGTGAGATAGCTTTAAGGATTACAAGAAATAATTAAGCAATCAATCAATAAAATGTCCTGTTGAGAGATCCTATTGCTTTGTCTTTAGACAGGAAGGAAAATTCAGTACAAATCTGTGCTGCTCAGATAGCCCAAGTACCAGGCGAACTGAAATCCCACTCTTATTTATTTATGTCTGCACGTTTCTTTCAAATCTACCTTGGGATTTTCTTTTGTTGCATCTTTCTTTCAAAGATAGAGTCCAAATTTCCCTATTTACACATCACTGTTAAACTTGGTCTCGTGGGTTGTTAAATACTAAGATGAATGTGCTGGACTCGTCCCCTGCCTTCTGTAATGCTCTGTTATTAAAGAACAAAGAGCAGGATATTGGAGAATGCATCACTCTGGGACATAAACCTTCCCATCCACTTTATTTAAACTTTGATTTCTTTGCTTCCCAGGTTGATTATTTAGGCCGGTGCTTTGTTTGCAGGCTACATATGCTATATTTTTTTCCACTCATTTATCTTCTTAGGCTGAGCCCAGAAATCTTCATGAAACGACCGGTTGTGGAAGGAAATCGCTGGCGGCTGGACTGCATCCTCAAGAGGAAGGCAGTAAGTGAGCTCCAGCTGCAAACCTTACCCTGCAGAGAGCCCTGTGCACCCAGTTACAGTGTCGTACTGGGACCCCAGTGTTTGCACTGTTTAGTTTGGTAGAGATGAGAGTTAAAGTTGGCCAAACCTCGTATCAGATGGCCTCGGAAAATTGCGTGTTTTGATTTGCACCCCCTATTTGGGTTTGGAAGAGCTCGGAGGCGGGAGGGTAGATCCTTCAAACTTCAGTGGCTTCAGATTGAAAGAGTCTGGGCACAGGTTGCCCAGAGAAACTGTGGATGTCCCATCCTTGGAAGTGTTCAAGGCTAAGTTGGACAGGGCTTATAGCAACCTGGTCTAGTGGAAGGTGTCTCTGCACATGGCAGGGGATTGGAACTCGGTGATCTTTAAGGTCCTTTCAAATCCAGGTCATTCTATGATTCTGTGATTCTCTGATTGCCCCAAGTTAGGGTCACTTCAGCTTGCATTATGACTGCCCAGTTCCTGGTGGAGTCAAAGGCCTGTTGCTATCTCATGCTCTCCATGTGATATATGTAATTTAGAAGTAAGGGAAAGGCTGAGAACTTTGTGGTGTGTTCATGAGTGTGGGCTGTAACTCAACCGATAATAACACTGTTGCTCAACAGAGTTTGCCCCATGAGATCAGTGAGGCAGAAGGTAAAGCATGGCTGGGAAATCTCTTGAACTCTTGCTGTGGTAGAAGGGCAGGAGTCCATATGGACGTGAACTTTAACTTTGAGTGACTTTAAAAGAGGACAGGTTTAGATTAGAGTTTTAGATTAGAGATTTAGTTTTAGATTAGAGACTGCCTAAGCTCTCAGTAGCTGCTTAATGGGAATAGGAATTTAAAAGGCTGTGGAATGTTTTGGTCCCAAGTTTATGCTGTCAAACTCCAGTGCAAATTTTTAATCCATGCTGATTTATGGCAAGTGAAGGTGTCCCAGTGTGTGACCACAAAAAGCACCATCTTTTTATCACAGCTCATTGTATTCCAGGAGCTTGTTTACCTCTACCAGCAGAAAGAACTTCTTTGCTGGTTTTGAGTTGGCAGCATCCCCCTTTAGGTGAGGGATGTCTGTGCGACCACACGGGTCTCATCATCCTGCAGAGACAGTTAGCTGTGGGCAAACCTCAGGGCAACACGAGGCAGCAGAACACTGAACTTCAGTGCAGGCGTGCAGCATGATTATACATGGAGTGAATGATGTTTGCAAAATCACCTCGAAGGGTGTGTAAAAGGAGCTACTGTAGGAATGACCTTTTGGTGGGCTTTGGCATAGCTCAGCTCTTCACACACAAACTGAGACCTCCTCAGGGAGCTGAAGAGCTTTCCCGAGCAGTGCAGGTCCTTCCAGGCTGTGGGGTCACCATGGTGGGTCTGAAAGGGCATAGTCAAGGGCAGGTTACATCAGTCTGCATTTCCATCTGCAGGCACAACACACTTACGTGCCTCTTAGGTTTTCCTCGCTTCAGAAATGGACTGTATCCATTGACGTGCCTATGTACCATGTGTGCTTTTTCATTTCTGACAGCAACAAGGAGTGAGAATTTTTGTTATGCTGTACAAAGAGGTGGAGCTTGCCCTAGGGATCAACAGTGAATACAGCAAGCGGACGCTCATGCGCCTCCATCCAAACATCAAGGTAAGTGCACGCTGCTGTAAGGAGGACATTTGCATTTGCTTGTTCTTGATGGCTAGTGCTGACCCCAGCGTATTTGGGTGTGGACTGAAAGAGTGTTTCCCACCATTACAGTGGGAATAGTCTGAGAAGACATACCCATGTAGTGACTACAACTCAATTTCTATAGATCTTAGTGGAACATAAAATTGCCTAGTTTGTATTTGCCAAAGCAACTATTTGTCTAATTCACAGGAAGCATATTTCATGTGACAAGTTAATGGGGTTACATCAGATGGAAAATTGCACTTTGAGAATGTTGCCTCATTTCAGCATTTCTCTTCAAACATGAATGATGAGAGTCATCACTGGATATGTTAAATGTTTCCATCACAGATGAACAGCTTTGCACTGTCCTGTGCTGTTACACTGCTGTTTCGGCACCAAGCAAAAAATGAGCTGTGGCAGACAAACCAGTAGATAAGGCTGGATCCAGTCTCTTAAAATTAGAGATATATACATCTTAAGGAGCAATAAGATACACATTATGCTAGAATAATTGATTTACTGTCACTTGATCAGTTGTCACAGTGAAGGGAAGCGTCCATTCACCATCATCTTCGCAGCAAGACCAGAAGGTGTAACTGGAAGATACACTCTATCCGTGTTACAGGTTTTGGGAGCAGCCAGATGAAATTCTGTAGCTTTTTCTCCAGGAAGCTGGTCCAATGGCTCGAACATAAAAAAATAAAACTATACGCTGTATGCTTAGATATAGAAATTTCTGTGCCATAAACACATGTTAAAAAGAATCTCATAAACAAATGCCAAACAACTTGCCGATTTTAAATGGGGGAAAAAAAAAAAACAGCCAACTTCTCATTTCACTTGTGTGGCGGCAACAACCAAAGAAGTGACTCAGATCGCCAATATGTTGTTTTCTTTTAGAGCAGGCTCTGTGTTTGAAAGCTCAGCTATTACAGCTCTACTGAAAGCATGGTTTGTTGAAACAGTTTCCTTGACTAAGGTCCTCTTATGAAACTGTCGTTGTTAAGTGTGACCTGTCCCAACATCAGTAACCATTGCTGCTTGGGAAGCACCTGCCTGCCAGCATGGCTGACCCAGCTCGTGGGGAATTGAGTAGCTTCAGTAATCAAGCAGTCTGTGTGGATGTGATGGTTTTGGTTTGCACCCATTAACAACTCCAGTGTTTCCCCGAGTGCAAAAAAAAAAAAAAAAAGCTGGACAGCTCTCTGCCGGGAGGGGTTTAAATTTGGCAGCGATGCTGAGCTGGAGTGCGCGTTTTCTCCGCAGGTGATGAGACACCCAGACCACGTGTCCTCCTCCGTGTACCTCTGGGCCCACCACGAGAAGCTGGTCATCGTGGACCAGTCGGTGGCGTTTGTGGGCGGCATCGACCTGGCGTACGGCCGGTGGGACGACGACGAGCACCGTCTGACCGACGTGGGCAGCGTGAAGCGAATGACGGCCGTGAAGTCGGTGTCCACGGCCAACCTGGCAGTAAGTGGCCACGGTCAGCACCTGTGCAGCAGGTGTGCAGTGGGGGTGAACAGGCTGTGTCCCCTTCTGAGCATAGGGTTGGGTTCTGGAGGTTCAGAGACGAAACGGTGGTGAGAAGGAGGGAGTCTCTGAGCACTGAGGGACTATCTAGGGCTGGATGTGACCAGCCCGTGTTAGGGCACAGAGATAGACAGCTGGAGCTGTCTTGGAGCTCCTCCCGGAGCTTGGAGCAGCATTCACACTTGAAGTCTGTGTTCTTAGAATCACAGAATCTTGGAATGTTTTTGGTTGGAACGGACCTTAAAGATTGTGTACAGTCAGCCCCCTCTCATGGGCAGGGACACCTTCCACTAAACCAGGTTGCTCAAAGCCCCATCCACCCTGGCTTTGAACACTTCCAGGGATATGGGGTATCCACAGCCTCTCTGGACAACCTTTCTTTTCTTAATGAAACTTAACTGAAAATGCACAGTAAGCACTCACATAGCGCTCTGAAATTCTCAGTACTTGTGCCCTCAGCAGCTGCTAACCTGGGTCTGTATGCAACCACGTATCTCTAAAAATTTGAGAGGTCTAGGTTGAGGAGAATTTGAAGGGGTGTAATCCTGAGTAAATTCTTGGAATCAAATGCTGCTAGTATTACTGGGGTTTTTCCTGTCGAGTGTCTCCTCAGTACAGGCTCTCCCCAAAAAGCCTGCCACCAAGGTGTGTCTGTCACAGAGCAAAATTAGGCTCGTGGTTGTTTCTAAGCATTGATAAGCACAAGATTCGGTAGTTAAAGGGGAACTTGTCTGAACATCACCTACAGCCATGTCTTCTGCCTCTTAAGTCTGCAGCGGAGTTGTCTGAGCGTGTCCCACTGCAGTCTCAAACTCTGTCTGTCCCAGAAAGCCACATGTTCGAGAGAAGCAATGATGATGCCCCAGACATATCAAAAATGAAAGGAGTAGGAAAATCCAGAAAGTTTTCAAGGTTCAGTATTTACAAGCATCTCCACAAACACGGCATGCACCATGCTGACAGCGTCAGCAGCATCGACAGTGACTCAAGTAAGTGATGATGTTCAACTAAACAACGTATATGAAGCGTGTGTGGAGGTGGGTGGGTGGGTGTATGTGCACATTCACATGATTTCTAGGGTAATGTGTCCTTCATAAGGAAGGAGAGTTGATGAGTTTCTAAACCATCAGAATATTGGCTATGTATAGTCAACGTGTAAATTTGTGTCACTGCAAAACGCACAGGAAAGGTTTCATGTGGATTTTTTATTTAGCAATTGTCATGAGCCATCAGGTGACATGATACATGATTCTTAAAGTTTATATTGTTGGAAAGTGTTTGTTTCTGCAAGAGAGAACTGAATCTTTAATTTTTCAGCTTGCATTTATTATTGCAAGCAAAACAGTTTCTCAGTGGGGTTATCCCCTCTCATAGGCTAGTGTTAATCTACCTTTAAATCAGTTCATTTGAATGGTAACATTCCCAATTTACCCACTTACTAGAGAGGAGAGGCTATTCAACAGCTGACTACTGAAATGCAGCTTTTAATTCTCCAATTAAAAATAGCTTCAGTGCTAAAATTACAAGGATCAGCTTGACATTTGTTCCAGCATGGAGTCCTTCCTGAAAAAGTCCTCAGCTCCTGAAGCTGTATGTTGCTCTCAGTGGGAATTTACTGGAATTCCCATCCCTCCCTGCAGATCTTACTCCTGCCTCTGGCCGGAGGAAGCCTTGCTGGAGCGTTGGTTGCAGCCAGCTCAGGACACAGCCGTGGCTTTGTACTTCATTACATCTGTTTGGTTTAAGACTAGCTGAGTCTTGAATCTGGTCTTCTGCTTGTTGGTCACTCGTAGTTCCAGCAAAGTGACATCTCGTTTGAGCTCCTGCCGTGCCAGGTGTCCTCGGGCAGGAGCAGCCACCAGGGTAGCAGAAGTGGACGCGTGTTTTTGCTGTGAATAGAGCATCTTGACTTTCTGCAGGTTTCCCTAACCCCACTAGAAGTCAACCGAATATAATCCAGAGTTTAAGGCCCCACCTGAAAATGTTCCATCACCACAGTGAATCCAAACAGGGGCTCGCTGAGCCTCGGGAGGGTAAGTGGAGGAAGGCAGAGGTGAGGATCCCTTCAGGCTTTAGCTGCTGATGGTTTTGCATTATAACTTTGGTGAGAGTTAGGTTGGGTGCCAGGATCAGCCTTTGCTGCTTGTTGTTCTCCCAGCATCCTTATCCCTCCTCTTCAGGCATCCTGGCAGAAGAGCCTTCTCCAGAAACTACAAATACTGCAGCATAAATAAGTAATAATCAACAAACCCAAACCAAAACAACAACAAACGCAAATCCAAATGAAACCCCAAACAAATAAACAAACAAAAAAAATTGCAGTAATAACAGCAGGGAACGGTTGAGGAAATAGCTCTGGTATATGATGATTTCAGCAGCTCTCATCCTGCAGAGGAAGGGGCTTGTTACTGGAACTGGGAACTTCTGCACTGGATATTTTAAAAGTAAGCCTGGTGCAGGAAGACATGCAAACAGAGAGAGGAAACAGCAGAGTGGCTGCTGTCAGACCTATGTTCCGACAAAGACTTGGGTTCCCTCTTTTGCCCCTAACTAAAATGAAGGAAAGCACACTCAGCTGAGAACAGGAGCTGGGTGGTTGTGTGTGCTGAGCTGTTTCCATCTCTGGATGGGCGTTGGGAGGGCCTGTTCCAATGTGGTACCTCACCAAGGTGCCCGAGTTCTGGTACACAGTGAGGAGCAGTTCTTCAACATCTGCCTCTTTCAAATGCCTTCCTCTCTGGCGTTTATTGCCAGTTGTAAAATACTGGTTACAAAGCAGTGGCAGGTAACCAGGGATTTCCATTGCTTCATGGCAGTGATGTGCAGTCTGCCCTGTGGTCAGTCGTGCTCACTCATGAGTCACTGTACAGCCATCGGAACTCAGCACATGCAGTGTGCTTTGGCCGGATGGTGTATCCCACCCATTCCCACTCAAGCATGTCGAGTCAGTGATTCCCCAGCTCCACCTGGACTCTCACTAGAAGCTCAAGCTCCCCAAGGCAGCTGTGGTGCATACCTGCTGCATGGCATTTTTGGCATGGCTTGGCTCAGCTTGGCTCGGTGGGGTCACAGCAGCGCTGGCAGGGCTTGCTTTTGTGTAACCCAGTCTTGTGCTGCTGCCAATGTATATTTTGTGGAGTGTTGAAAGGTGTTTTTTTGTGCTAAGGGGTTTTATGTTTTGTTTGTTTTATGGTTACCTGGAGATGTGGTCAGGTTAACATGCTCCTGGTGTGTTATTATAGAATTACTGCACTGATATTTGGTACTGTAGGTGAAGGCTGCTCTCAGGGTCAGGAGATAATACCAGTTAACTTTTTATGGTCTAGGCAAACATTTTTGGGTTTTGAAAGAGTGAGGAAAAAGAGTTTGCACAGAAATATGTCCTTTGTAAAAGGGAGCCTGTTAGGAGGGAGTATCCCTGCCTACAGTATTTTAGACCATTTTTAATCACAGTGAATTTTGGAACTTAGGATCCATTTGTTAAACATGTAAACCTTGTATCAAAAGATGACATTTTTATTTGGAAAAAGCAAAATAAACCAGAGAAAACCCACAATACTTAATGAGGGAACATGAACATCTCATTCCAGTTAATAAAGATTAGTTCTGTTAGAGGAGATACACCCTGCTAGAGAGGCCAAGTAGTAAACACTCTAGCAGAGAAGGTGGAATTAGTTCATTAGTATTTTAAAATATATGAAATAGATGATATGCATGATGTGGATTCTGCCAGATGGGAATATCTAGGTGTCATAAGACTGGGGAAAGAGAAATTATAGGGTGATTTTTTTTCGTCCAGTGTATAGAGAATTCAGCATCTGCTTTTTGTTTCCGTTACAGACTCTTATATATATATATATAACCTGTTCTGGTTGTATAACAAATACTAAAATAGGGAAGAAAAAATATTAATATGCATCCATTGAAAGCAAAAGAAAGACTAGGGAGAAATCAGCTTCAGCTGCCTGGGACTGGCAGGTCCCACGGTGCTGTTCTGTGGTGGTGAGTCTCTCACCAGCCGTGTGCGAGGGTCGGCCGTAACTCTGGAACATGTCTTTGATTTTTGGTTTGCCCGGGACAGATAAAGGATCCATCCGCAGCCTGAAGACAGGTGTTGGTGAGCTGCTGGGGGAAACCAGGTTCTGGCATGGAAAAGACTACTGCAACTTTGTCTTTAAAGACTGGGTTCAACTTGACAAGCCTTTTGCTGGTAAGTGCCTTTGCACCCTGGAAGTCTCTTTACTTGGCATTTCCCCAAACTCTCTTTCATATCTTTTCAGTCTCAAACCATATTTTTCCTGCTTCTAAGCCAGAGGTAATGAGGCTGGTTCGGTTTGGCTGCCAGGAAAAATCAGGAAACTCACTTTGAGAGGTTCTAGGGCCAGTTATGAAGTTATGGTCCATGCACGTGGATGCATAAGTCACCTGCCTGGCTCTCGGTGCTGTGTCTCAGAAACTTTAGAGGAGAAGGATGCTGCACTTTTCCACATTCCTGTCCTTTGTCTGAGAAGTTGAAATGTGCTTTCCTTTCCTGTAGACTTCATTGACAGATACACCACCCCAAGGATGCCCTGGCACGACATCTCCTCCGTGGTGCATGGCAAAGCTGCTCGTGACGTCGCCCGGCACTTCATCCAGCGCTGGAACTTCACCAAGGTGGGATGTGGGAATCACTGCTGGGGGCATGGGGATAAACACAGCCCTGCATCATCCACATACCCTCTGTAGGCATGCATTTTATTTCTTTATGTTATTGTGATATGTTGCAATCCCTTCAAGGATTTTTTTTATCTATTTTTTCCCCTCGCAGATTATGAAGCCCAAATACCGATCCCTGTCCTACCCATTCCTGTTGCCAAAATCTCAGCAAACTGCCAATGAGCTGAAGTATCAGGTGCCTGATGCTGTTCCTGCCACAGTCCAGGTGGGTGTTGATGGTCTCCTGCACACATACTCACAGCTTGTTCTGCATCATCCCAGAAGGGCATGTTGGTTCCTGGCAGACCCTCTGCAAAACTTGAATTATAAAATGCAAAACTCTTATTTAATTTAAGTCACAGATTAGGTGCTCAGATCCTCAATTATGATAAAATAATGCAACTCCTTCAGTGGAGAAGCATTAATTTATACCTCCACCTCTGAGGTAAGAGGACTAAGCTGTATGCAGTACTCAAGGTGTGGGAGCACCATGACTTCAACACAACTGTGTGGTTTTCTGGTTTGTTTTTTGCTGTGCTTTGTCTAGCACCTGACATTTGTTTTTTATGATTTGGGAAGGCCTGATGGGTTGAGGTTACTGAGTCACTGAGTATTTATGTCAGATCTTAGAGCAGTATACCAGACCCTGACGCCTCACTGAGACGGGCAGCGGTCAGCGAGAGCCCAGCATTAACTGGAGTCTTGGGGCTGTTGTTTTCTGCCTTGGACTTCATCTGCATTTTATTAGGCAGCCAGGCAGCCCTGTGGGTCCTGTGCAGTTCCACACAGTCAGCCCACAGTCTCGTTTGTGACAATCATCCTCCCAGTCAGAATTGCCAAGATACCTCTATTTAAAACCCAGTTAGCTCTACTGAGTGCATGTATTGAACACTCCTGCTACCCAGCAGAAATACGAACTTGTTGAAGAGTACAAAGTCAAAATAGTGATGCTGAAACAGCAAAACCATTGTGTGGATAAAAGATGTATGAAGTAAGAGAAGTTAGACCAAAACCAGGAAAAATGCATGCTTTTGCTCTTTGTAAGGAGTGGTCTACCCAGAAAACAGCAACACTTGGGAAAGCTTAGTGAAATAAGATGCTTTTTTCTGGGTTTGTGGGTTGCCAGGGCATTGTCTGCTCCTCCCTGCATGGTGTGAGGGATAGCCAGCACGGGGATCTTGTTTCATGGGTCTGGGGTGTTTTACATCAGCCTCCAAAGCAATGCTTGCAGTCTGTTGTGAAATAACCTCCTTCAGGAATCAGTGCACTTCCTTCTGGCTGTAAATGCTTCCCTGGCTGTGTCTGTGACACCAGCTTTTTGGGAAATCTTGTTCTCAGGGAAGTGATGGGGCTTGTGTCCCCTGAGCACATCCTAACCACAAGATAAGCTGCAACTTTTATATCATGGGGTTTGCTGTAGCAAAAAGGTAAGCTCTGCTGATTACAGAACTGGAAGCAGTTCCCAAAGGAGAAATTAGACTGAGAACAACATAGATTCAACTTCCCTTCAGTCCATACTGCAGAGCTGCTGGTTCAGAGCATCAGCCCATGGGAGAGAAGGATAGAGCTCAAATGGTGACTGTGGAATGCCCCAGACACCGGTGCTGATTGATGGGGGAGCCGTTGGGAAACTAGCCTGGCCACCGCATTTCTGGGGCATTGCAAATAACTGGTACATCCAGAAAACGAGGGGCTGTTCTCACTGATGCCATAAACAGCAAAAAAGGAGCAGGTTTGTCTTGTAAATTATTCATATGAAACTACCTTGCTCATTGCTAATTTATGTCAAATTGCAGCTTTTAGAGATCTGTCAGAGTAGCCCAGCCCTGCATGTAGCCATATAAATAAAACTAGATGATATTAGGCTGAAAACATGTTGTCCTGCTATGTACCAGCCTTCCTGGTATGAGGGAAAACTGGTGGGGAAGAGCATTTGGAGCACCAAGCCTGGTGGAAGCAGTGAGGGGGGCTTGTCTGCCCTACCTGGCTGCAGGTCCTCAGGCTGCTTGCAGCTGGGTTATGGTTTCTGGCTGACCTCCTCGAGCTCAGAGGCAGAGATTTGCAGGCACATACTGAAATTTTGACTGTCTGCTCCATAATGCCCACACTGGCCTGGTTTCCATCAGTCCCCAGGTAACACAAGTGCCCTGAGCATCCCTGAAGTCCCGCTGTGGGTCCATGAGCGGCTCAGGCTCTCCTCCAGATGGAGGTTTCAGATTTGGCTGATGCAAGTAGCGGGGGAGACAGGACACCTGCAGCCTGGGTCTGAACTCCCCTTCCTGGTTGCCTTTTTCTGGAGCTCCCAGAGTGTACATCAGGGCACCCGCGTGTGGCTTCTTTCCTCCAGTCGTGGAAATATCAACCTCTTCTCTCTCCTTTATTAGTTTCAGAGCTGAGGGTTGTAGGTGCTCACATGTCCTTTCAGTGGTACAGTCCAGTGCAAAAATAAGCAGATACCCTAAAATCTTTCACCAGCTTTTTAATCCAGAAAAACTAGAGCAATATTGTTCCTGTTCTTGATATTGAATCCTTGTAACTGGCCAACAACCAAGCTCATATTATTCTCATTCTGATGCTGTATAGGGACTTTATAGGCAGAAGTTTCTGCCCTAAGGTAAAATCCGTCATCCCAGGACTGTCCTTGGCTGTGGGGTGATTGAGGAAAGCCTGGCTGCTGGGTTTCTTGTTTCTGAGCCTTGTTTGCAAATCTGTCTTCAATTGTGGGTAGATCAGAGGAAGGGAAAACACAAAAGATCCGTGGGGATTGCAACGTTGCTGCAAGCCCGAACCACTGACCTGTCAGCAACAGATTCCAACCTCGTTGTACCATCTGGTTTTGCTCTCCTTTGTCAGAGGAGAGGAGCAGGATATTTGGGAGGGTGGGAATAGCAGGAACAGCATTGACAAGGGCTTTCCCCTGGGCAGGGAGGATGAATGCAGTGTGTGTGGGAAAGGCTGTGGAGGTACAGGTTTGGGAAGGAGGAAAAGGAGTCGTGAATGGTCTCATCTTTTTTCCTTTGAACTTCATTTGAAGCAACAGCAACGTGCTTTTTGCAAGACTACATCGATTTTTGCAAGAGTCAAATAGCCATTTGCCAGAGGCAGGGCCAGTTTTTTTTCCATCTCTCTATTTCCACTCCAGAGTTTGCAGTTATCTGCCAAAGCCAGTGTTGCAAAAGATGTGACGTGGTGAGGCAACATCCCGTTCCTGATGGAAATGCAATGAAAATTTAATGCTCTGGCAGCAGCTGACGCCCTTACCTCTTTGAAGTCTGCGTGAGAGCTCACATTGTTTGGGGTTTATGCAGTAGCCCTCCGCAAACATCACATTTATTATCCCTGTATCGGTCAGAGAAGTTAAAGGGATGACAAGCTGTTGAGAGGCTTGAGGGAGGGGAGAGCAGAGGCAGGAGCATGGAGACGCCAGCTCTGGATGGGAGGTGCTCTGCTGGGCAGTGTGAGGCCTTTTCTCCCTAGGAGATCTCCCTAGGAGAGAGGTTGTGTTTGAACCAGCTCACTTTAAATACCTTGACAGGAAGGGAGAAATGCCCAGAAGCGTGAGATGGAACATAGTGATATAGGAAGGCCTGTGTAGGAAACTTCCAGGTGTGTGTAGGTGTCTGAGTGCCACAGTTTTGGTTCCTTGGGATGCATGCTGCACCCATGGCATGCTGCCATCAGTGGCCTTGTCCTGCCACCTCCTCACCTGTCCCTGTGGCTGCAGACCTTTTAAAACTATTGAAAATAGCTTTCAGGTCCAAGCTGGAACACTTTACACCCATTCTGCTGTCCTAGCCAGCACCTTCTGACACCTCTCCTTCCCTCCACATATGGATTCGAGGTTGCACCTGGCATAAGCTTTTTGAGTGATGCTATGCCAGCTTTTTGGAATGAGCCATGACATTGTTTTGGGATGAGGCAGAGGGAAGATGGCCCTGTTACAGCAGGTACCCTGGGGTGTGGAGGCGTGAAGAGGAAGGCAGGGAAGGGCAGGCAGATGATGTGCTGGGAAGACAAGGCGCTGGAGAGGAGTGCTCCCTCCTGTTGGCCAAGAGAGCAGCCCAACAGGAGAGTTGCAGGGTCTGTTCTTCAGTGACCTATGGAAGAAAACTCCTGTCCAGGTGAAGGAATTAGCTCAGGAGTTGTGTACTCCTTAACAGCAGCGCCCATCAGTGCTACCTCCAGAGGTGCTCCAGAGACAAGAGGATTGATTTGGTTCAGGCAAGCAGCACCTGGACCAAAGGGCCAAATCCTTACCTGCTGCTTACTACTGGTAATTAATTAGCCCTTGAGAGTCTTCAGCCATGCCATGGCCAGCAGAGCTCAGGGGCAGGGTATCAGGGATGTTGGGGGAACAGGGGGAATAACATGGAACATTAGAAGAAATCCGTGGGAGGGATTTCCAAAGAAAAAAGTGGTTGATCCCAACATGTGATTAATCCCAAGAGATCAGGATTTTGCGTGTTCTGACACACAAATTTCACAGATCCTCAGCACTTGGATCTTGTCCTGTCTGGGACTGGCCCCGAGTGCTGGTATAATGGCTGTATTGAGATATTTTAAGGCTATTGTTTCAATGGTTTTTGTCTTGACAATGTTTAAAGACAGAGGCTAATCATGAGTAATTGTTTCCCCCAAGCACATACTCTGCCAACACATAATGAAAAACTACATTTCCATCTAGGAAGACGTCACTTGGGGCATAGTGTGACTTCCTCTTGACTCAAAGTTCAGGAGGAGGAGGTGCCACAGCATATCTGGCTGGGGGGGACAGGATGCTGGCCACTGTGGGGCTTGCTCAGCCTGGCATAGAGCACGAACAGAGGTTGTTTCTCATATTGGTTTGGGTCTCTTGCACAAAAACTGCAGGAGGGAGGGGCAGAACATGCCCAGGGGATCTTGCAGGATCTACTTTAAAAGTGGATTTCCAGTAAAAACTAATAAATAAACGTGGGCATCTGAACTATAAATTTTAAAAGTCACATGATCACAAATGGGATGGCTTGTGCAAGAATTAGGCAGAAGAAACAAATGATCTGGAGTGCAAGGACAAAGATATACAGCCTGTGTTATCAGACTGCACGATTCCCCTGCACAGGGAAAAACACACTGTGGGAAAAACACACTGACCCAGCTGGAGACCAGCTTTGAAGTGCTGGCCAGGAGGTCACTAATGGGATGTGCACACCTAAAGCTTGGAAACTCAGGTTGTTTTAAAAGCAGTTTATCGTAAGCCCTTAAGCGAGAACAAAATTCCATCGTGCTACTTCTGTTGCATCTGGAGGTGCTCAGGTGGGAGAGGGCAGGAACACAGCAACAGAACAGGGCACTGATGTCTTTAATCAAAACATTGGGCATTAATGCCATTTCTGAACATTCTTTCCCCTGATTACAGATGCAGTACGGATGTTGCACGTATTACCTTATTTAGTGAAATCCTGACAGGTGAACGCTGCCAGGGAAGAGTGTTGGCTCTGGAGTAATTCAGTTGCCATGCTGTGGTGGTGTCCTGGCTGGGCTGAGCCAAAGGTGTTATTCTCTTGCCCTGCAGGTGATCCGCTCTGCTGCTGACTGGTCAGCTGGCATCAAATACCACGAGGAGTCCATCCACAAAGCCTACATCAGCGTGATAGAGAACAGCAAGCACTACATCTACATAGAAGTGAGTGGCAGTGGGGGGGGGAAGCAGGAGGGTCCTGATCCTCTGGCATGGTTTGCCTCCATCAGGAGGGCCATTCTACTTCTTGTGGTTTGGTCTTAATTTTTTATGAATTTAGAGAGCTCCATTAACTTCAGTGGTCTTCAGACCAAACTGATGGGTTTTAGCCTGGCAGCCTTCTGATCATGAGGTGGAAAAAATAGACCTCTCCTTTATAAAGCTATTTGCAAAATTGCCAGCAGCTTTCATGGTCTGTGCAATAGTCTTCCTGTCCCCTCTGTGGCTTTGCAGTGTCCCTGTGCATGCCTAAACCTCCCACTCACAGAGCTGCTCTTCATCCATTCAGCCTTCAGCTGCAGTAATCTCTTGTGTCAGAGTGACACTCAGTGCTGGCTGAATGGAGATGCTTATTCTCTTCTTTTATTTTTTTTTTTCAGCCTCTTTTTAGGTTGCTCTTTACATGAACTTTCTAAGGAGTGTGATTAATAAGGACCAATTCATTCCTTAAACAAGCACAGACACACATATCATTTAATCATAATTAAAAAAAGCCTCCACTCCAATGGCACACAAACCCAGCTATCTTTAGTTGCTCTTGGTCTGAAACAAAGCATTCAAATATTTTTGGTTGGTTGCTGGCAGTGTCTGACAGTAGCTTTGCTTGCTTTTCCTGCAGAACCAGTTTTTTATTAGCTGTGCTGATGACAAAGTTGTCTGGAACAAGATCGGCGATGCAATTGCTCAGAGGATTCTTAAAGCTCACAGGTAACCTGTTCTTAACAAGGCAGTGGAAGTCTTCCAGGTGCATTTCCACGGTGTGGTGCAAAATAGCACCTTAATGGACACAGCTGTGCAAGAGCTGTGCCAATGCAGAACTGATGCAGTCGAGCATCTGCTTGTGTTCACAGCAGTGAGACTCCTTAGCAGCTTCTTTGCAGCCAGAAAAGGACTTAGCCTGATGCATCAGGACTTAGCCTGCATCTATCTGGACTTAGCCTGATGCAAATGTATTTTTAACTGTGGAACTTGTTTAAAGGCAAGTCCTTAAAGCTCTGGTTCAGTGACACCTTTGCTCTGCAGCCGACCCACCCTTCAGCTGGGTGGTCAGGCAAGTTAATGGGTGGGAAGGGTGAACTGGGATTTGTGGTTTATTTAAATCATCTATAGAGAGGATTGGCTTCAAATGGGGGAAGCAAACACATTTTGAGGATTTGACTGCAGGGTTCAGCTATTGTTTGAATAACTCTTTCTGGTACATGCTGGAGGGTGTTCACAACCCCCAGCCGTTGCAAGGGGGCCATCGTTTGTTCCTGGATGGATCAAATCCAACCACATTTTAGGCACTCTTTTTGCTTCAGCACACCTAAACCCGTGATAACATTAATGCCACAAGTAGTGGCTTGTCTTTGCTTTGATCCTGGGCAGCCCTGCTTAAGGTTGTTCCCCCAGAGTCTCTCTTTGAGAGATGCATATTTCGTGGTCTAAAACTGTATCCCGATCTTGCTGGGCTGTTATACAGAAAACTTTCTAAATTTCTTCCTTTCATCTCTCCTGTGCTTTTTCACCACGCACAAAGGAAGATCTTTCTTGCACTACTTATTTTTTCCATATTGTAGTTGTCCAGAGCTTTGAAGGGGCTGCTTTCCCAGATGTGCTCTCTCCAGGATCACGGGATTTTGCTTTTTTTGGCACTTGAGCTTGGAAATGCCTTACTTTAGTAAAGGCACCCAACCTGATAGAGGCAGCCACCGGGGTGTGCGAGGTATCTGCAAGGTCGCTGGAGCTCCCACGAGCCAGGCTTTGTTTGGAGGGACTGTGGAAAGAGGAGCACTATTCAAACTGGGAGGGCCTGGGCGTTATCTGTGCCATTAACAACAGGGTGGAGTTTCCTGTGATCTGTGTGAGCTGCAATTCATAGCCCAAATAATTGAAATTAGGTAAGGATGAAAAGATGGGGTGTATTTTCTCACCCTGGGTAAATGAAGAGTGGTGCCAGTGCTGCTGAGAATGGTGTTGTTGGCGTTTGCATTGCAACCTCAAGGCTCTCAGGCAGCTGGACATGGCACCTTAGAGCAACTTCCAGTGCATAAAGGGGCTACAGGAGAGCTGGACAGGGACTTTGGACAAGGGCATTTGTGATAGGACGAGGGAGGAGTGGCTTTAAAGTGAAAAAAGGCAGAGTTAGATTGGATATTGGGAAGAAATTCTATACTGTGAGAGTGGTGAGGCACTGGCACAGGTCGCCCAGAGAAGGTGTCCCTGCCCATGGCAGGGGCGTTGGGACTAGATGAGCTTTAAAGTCCCTTCCACCCAAGCCATTCTAGGATTTTATGATCTCTGTGCTGATGTGTTCCCCTGGGAAGCCACTCTGGATTGCCTTTCCTGCCTTTGGGGACTGATTACGACAGGTCCCTTGCATCAGTTGCCTGCTATTAGCAATGCTACTGAGGTAGCAGCAAATTCTTGGAGTAATCTGTTCAGATTTTCCTGTTACATAAAGTTTATGTAATGGGTGTCGTTCTGTCCAGATCCTAAAAGGTCTAGCACAGGAGGGAGTCACACAGATTCTTCAGTGACCCATTTCCAGATGTGATGCTCACTTCTGTATTATTCCAATTTTATGCCAGCTTAATGTTGGTGATTCCTCACTGAATATAAGGTTCAAATTCTTCACACTCCAGAGTGCTTGGCATTGCCTAAGATTAAAAGTAAATTCAGACCTAAATGGTGTCTGTCATAATGCTCATGTTCCAGACTGCCCCAGGAAAACAGCGTAGGTGACACACAGATGTTTAATTGCAAATTAAGGTCTCTAGTGAAGCCTGTATACTTTTCACTCTTCTAGACTAAATATTTTTTACTGATGTTATTAATATTGTTCTTTTCCTGGTTTCCTCTTTTTTTTTCCATGGGTGGCTCTCTAACCAGTTTAGTAAACACTGGCCTTAGACAAACAAGTTGCTTTTTGGGGAATGCTTTTGTTGGTCTCTTTCATGATATAAACAGACTTGGTTTCACAGTGTCTTGTATATGGGTAGGTCCTCACTAACTGTTTCTGAGCTCTGCTGGCGAGCTAAAGCCAGTCTGAAGTGCACAGCAGAGACAGGAGGAAGCTTTGGTTGAAATTAAAGACACACAGGTCCTCACTGTCTCCCTCACAGCTCAGATGGGACCCCAGGGGTTCACATTTCCCACACCCTTAAATTCACAGGCATGGCTTGCTCTAGGGAGGAATACTTCTAACAAAAACTTCACACTCAGCTTATCCTCAGTCAGCTCCTGACGTGATTTAAACTGTGTTTGCCATCTAGTGGCAGCGCCTTTCCATGGAGCATCGTCCTCCTCCTGAGTGCAGAACAGGGGATTGTCAGCATCCAATGGTGCCTGGGAAGTGCTGGCAGAGCAGTGGCTTTGGTCAGTGGAGAAAACCCAGAGGCTGGCTTTGAGAAAAATCCCAAACCAGTGCCATGGTTGTAGCTTTTGTTCTGAACGGGATCATGATTAGGGTATGGATTAGTTTGGGGGAAGTCTGGAACTCAGTTTTTGTGGCATTTGATGTACCAGTGACATATTTGCCTTCCACAAATGATCAGTGTATCGCTTGTGCCCCGAGTTTTTGTTTCTACCTTTTCTGATGATTCTGACTTCTGGAAACCAGGTGGCAGTGGAATGTCAGGTTAGGTTTTGGATTTCTGCCTGTGATAGCTCTGTGACCTTCATTGTGCTCTGCCAGGCCAGTTGTGTGCTCCGGTTTGCACCAGTATCAGTGGGACTGGGCTATTGGGGTTCTCAAACAAACTTCTGCAGTGGCAGAGACAATCTGCTGAGAGTAAATTATTCCTTCTCCTGCTGAAGGAGCGCTCATGGAAGTACTGATGGTGGGTGATGAAACCTGAAACTGGAAATCCGCTTTGCACTTTGCTCCCTGAAAATTTGTGTGGTAGCCTTGGGTGGAAACCAAGTCGGTCAGCACAGGGGAAGTGAAACCAAGGGGACTTCACCTTGTATGAAGCTGTAACATTTCCAGGCTAATGCAACATTTCCAGGCTGATACTCCCCCAAAACTATCGTTGCAGGGAAAACAAGCGTTTCCGGGTGTACGTGGTGATCCCGCTGCTGCCTGGGTTTGAAGGAGACATTTCAACCGGCGGGGGGAACGCACTGCAGGCCATCATGCACTTCAACTACAGGTACTGCAGGGCTGTTGGACACCTCCCTGGACACCTCTACCTGCTGTGGGGGGGGTCCCCAAGACCCCACCTGCCATCAGCATGGCCAATTGGATGGGCCTTTGGGCAACCTTTGGCAGGGGAGTTGGAACAAGATGAGCTTTAAGGTCCCTTCCAACCCAAATCGTTCTATGATTCTGTGACTTTTTTCCATTTAGCTGATCCAACCAGGACTTGCTGACCAGGATTTGTCTCCAAGTCCGCCTTTTCGGCCAATACTTGGCCTGACTCTGCCCACTGGCCCCATGAAGGAAGTAGCCTCTTCCCCAGTGTGATTCCCCTGCTCTGGGATGGATGTCCAGGGGGGCACTTGCAACCCAGCAGGTCTCATGGGAAGGACTGAAACACAGCAGTGCCAGGTAGCCCTTGTGCTGGGAACAGGATGTAGAGGAAGGCAAAATGGCCCAAGGCAAGATATTTTTACTGGAAAGCTGCTGTGTTATGGTATGGCCAGGGCACAGTCAGTCAGCCTGTGGAGACTACTGCTTCCCCCCCAAGAGTGAAATCTCCCTCATCTGCTGGGCTGCAGGTGTCCTGCTGCACCTCCAGAAGGATGAGTGGGGCAGGGGACACAAACAAGGAAAGCAGCATGTCCCCCTAACCAGACCCTTCTGCCTGAGCTTTTTTCTTCAAGGACAACCATAAGTCTTGAGAATTGCCCATGGGCTGGTTGTTTCTCAGTGAGATGCCAGCTGTGGCTCTTCCAGCCCAACTGTAATCCCACAAACTCCCTGACCCAGCATTCTGCATGTATTGTGTTTTTTCTTAACGTGATTTCACATCCAGAACACAGAGGCACATCCAGTGGCACACAGGGTAGCAGCTCTGTTTGTCACACGTTTACCAGCATTGCAAAAATGCTCCTCAGCTTCTATGCTGGGTTGGTACGAGCTCCGTAAGGAAATAAGCAGTCCTTGACGTATCAGCAGTTATTTGGGAAAAATATGGGCTCTGGAAGCACTCTGTTTCTCCTGCTTGCACGGGGTGCTTGAGAGGCATCTGTGTTTGTGATTTACCTTGCCTGGTTCTGCTCCAGCATATGCTGCTGCCTCGAGGCGCAGTGGTGCTTATGGCTGCCTACCTTCTTTCCAGGACCATGTGCCGAGGAGAAAACTCGATCCTGGCTCAGCTGAAGGCAGAGGGTGGTAAGAACTTTATTCCTCTGTGTTGTTCAGTCTCGTTACTGCTGTAGCACATAATGCAACACGTGCTCTGGACTTGTGGGGCTGTGAGCCACCTCCTCCTGAGCCATCATCCCACGGAGAGGTCTGCTGGGTCATGTGAGCCATGGCCACTCGTCAGACTTCACGCCTGGATGCAGCCCCAATCCGGAGGAGGGGAGCACCCCAGGGAGGAGCACGGCACAGTTGCAGCTGCTCAGGATTGTGTTATTTGGAAAATGTCCTGAGAGGGGTCACGCTTCTGGGAGCGGTGAGCCCTCAGCATCCCCCGTGAATCCCACCCAGGGTTTTGCTTCAGGCCGTTGTGAAACACTTAGAGGAAAAACCTGCCTAAGCAGGACGCTGAGTTGCTTCCTTGCCACGAGGGTGCCTGCTGGAATTTGCCCTGTTGGGAATCAGAGTACCATGAAAACCCACATATCACAAACTCTAGGAGCGTGCATAATGCCTCATTCGTTCCAGGTCTTGGTGTAAATCTGAACTGCACACAAGTAGGGCACATTTTCCATACTGTGCATGGACAAAACACCTGCTTCCAGCCTCCTTTCTGCAGGATCTGCAGAAAAACAGTCACAGAGTCCAGTTATTTTAGGATGTTCAGACCCTTGTGTGCTGTGCCAGGGAGATTGGGGTCATTCTCGCTGAAGTGGAAGTCTCCGAGCAGGCAGCAGATCAGAGCAGCACTGAGAGCCCACAGGCAGCTTTTGAAGTCTATTTTTAAAGAAACTTATTTCCATTATCCATTTGCCTTATTTTTTTTTTTTCAAGTCAAAAGCGAACTGTTATTTATGTGGGTCTTTATGTAAAGAGGGTCTTTTCCTTCTGTCTTCTACCTCCCTCATCCCCTTGGTTTTGTTGTCTTTTAATTTTCAGTTGGAGATAAGTGGATAAACTACATATCATTCTGTGGACTTCGAACATATGCAGAGCTGGAAGGAAAGCTTGTCACGGAGCTCATCTATGTGCACAGCAAACTGCTCATTGCTGATGACAACACGGTTATAATCGGTGAGCAGGAGCTTGCAGGAGGGATTTGGACCACTGGGTTATACCTGGATCAATCCCTTCCCATCCCCATGCACAGTGCAGGGCTGTGGTTCCATGGGCTTTTCTGTGTTGTCATTTCTTTGCCGAGAAATATTTTTCTGTTAAAAAGAAAAAAAAAAAACACAACCAAAAACCAACCTCATAAATTCATCACGAGGGAGGAAGGGATTCGGAGGGCTGTCATTTAATTTTTTTTATTGAAATGGTTTTAAATCTGTGTGTAACCGTGAAGAGAATCCCAGTGCAGGGAATATTGTCCATCTGTCTTGTATCAAACTCTGCTCGAGCAGGAAGATTTGTGAGACTTGTCATCTGTTCCTGAAAGAACAGAATGTGCTGTAAAATTTGGAAGGTTTGGACAACATGTGTCATGTATCAGCTCTATTTCCTAAGAATGGGGCAATATGCTATAAGGAGTAATAGATATTATTTCATCCGTTTCTCTTACCATATTTATTAGGAGAACATGCAGCAAAGATGGGATAGTTCAGGCTCAGAGTTCCACACTGCAGCAGAAAAGCAGAATTTCAGCCTGTTTCTTTAAAGGAGCCCTTTTTGAGCTGTTATATCAGCAATGAAAACTTTTGCCAACAAATAATTTAATCCCAGATTTTGCAAGACTCAAAATACTCCGCCCCTTCAAAGCAGCGATCCAGCCTGTGGTCCCAGATGACCTGTGGTGAGGTTTGCTGCTCTGTTACCCTCTCAGGGCCAGATCCCATCTCCAGTGTGCACAACAACTCAGGGGTGGTTTGATATTAAAACAGGAGCAGTGCTGTTCCAGCTGGGATGGTCTGGGGGCCTGGGACAGCTCTGAATTGCTATTTTCTGTACCGATAAGCCTGAGGATGGATTTTTATACAGCATGTGCATCCATCTGGGTGGTGAGGGCATAGGAAGCCAGTGTCATCCCCTTTTCACATAGGAAAGAGAGTGTGCACAGAAATTAAATGCTCTTGGGGCTACTGTGCAGGAGATGAAAAGGAGAGGGGCTTACCTTATTTTTCCTCTGGAGGTGTTAGCTCCCTTGGAGTTAATCCAGTCCCTGGGAAGGCTCGATGGCTAACTGCCGCCATGAGGGTGTCTTATGGCTCTGTCTGGAGATTTTTCCCCTCACTGCATGCTTTCTGATGGCTGTGTGGGAGAGAGAAACCTCTCTGGGGGATAAAGCCTCAGCTGGCCTTGAGCAGAACGCCCCTGAAAGGCACAGCCTTCCACAGCAACCTGATGTAGTGTAAGGTGTCCCAGCCCAAGAAAGGAGGGTTGGAATGCGATGGTCTTTAAGGCACCTTCCAACCCAAACCATTCTGGGATTCTGTGATTTGCCCACAGAGCCCATCCTGCCTCAGGTAACTTGGTACCCAAACCAAGTGCAGTAAAGACCTTTAAAGCTGTGGCTCCTTCAGCAGAAGCATCTGGGAAGTTACAGAGAGAGTAAACTTTTGAAAATGTTGGCCTGGGCGTGGCTGTGATTTAACCTTCTTCCAAGCCTGGAGCTGTTGAATCCTGAAAAAATTTGTGTGGGGTGTTTTTTTCCCCCCCTTCCCCAAGTCCCGTCACTCAAGGTCTGTGTTTCCAGAAGGAAGCCCTCTGGTTGGGGTTTTTCCCTACTGATGGATGGTCCCCATGGAGCTGAGGGATGTGGAGGGCCCGGGGGTGGCGGGTGGTGATGGAGGGTGTGTGGGCAGCTCTCGTGCAGCAGTGGGGCATTGCCTGTGCTCCGTCTTTCCCCCTGCCCAGGCTCTGCCAACATCAACGACCGCAGCATGCTGGGGAAGCGGGACAGCGAGATGGCCATCATCGTGCAGGACACGGAGACCGTCCCCTCCGTGATGGACGGCGAGGAATACAACGCTGGGAAGTTCGCCCAGTCCCTGCGGCTGCGCTGCTTCAGGTGGGATGCGTGGGGCTGGCCCAGCGCTGCAGGGAGTGGGGGCACAGGCAGGGCTTGCTCGGGGTTACACGTGCCCACAGCCTTTCAAACCAACCAGTTCTAGCGCTGCCTGACCTGGATTTAGCCCAGTTTTGCTGCTGTTTCACTGGCCTTCCTCAGGCCACTCCTGTCCTCAGCTCAGCAGCTGGGCAATACAGATCGCTCTGCTCCATGATTTCTCTAGCAGAGCTCATAAACAAGTGGTATTTCCCTTCCACACCCCGTTTTCACACTCTCTCAATCTTGGGTGGCAATGTCACTTTCTAATGGAAGTTTCTTCTCTGGGAGCAGCCATTTGGCACACAACACGGCCATTTTTTCTCTAAGACCTTTTTCTTTTTCCTTTTCACTCCCCACCCCTCCATTTCCCATCTGGACAGTTACTGCACAGAAAAAAATGGAGATAATTGAGCAGCATTTCTGCTGGCAGACTGTCACAGGGGATGGGAGTGGGAGGGTGCTGGGAGGGTTTGGCAGGTCCCAGGGAAACTTCTAATCTCCTGGCATTTCTCAAGAGGGGAAGTGCCCAGCGCTTCAGCCTCCCTGAGCATCCATCCCCTTGTCTTCTCAGGGTTGTCCTTGGCGGCTCCGATCTCAATCCGGAACACCAGGATCCCGTCTGTGACAAGTTCTTCAAGGAGGTGTGGATTTCCACGGCAGCTCGCAATGCCACCATCTTTGATAAGGTGAGGAACACAGTGCCTCTCCCCTCCCTCCATCCCCATCCCACAGATGCCAACGGGAAAAGCAGCACGGGGAGGGCAAGGGCAAGCAGGTCCAGCTCCTGGGGTTGGACCTTCGGAGATGCTTTGAGGGAATGAGTCAAGTTGGATGCAAGAGCTGAGAACAAGAAACTGGAGTTCGTGCATCTGATCTGATTTTCTCCTTGTGTTTGTATCGGTACTTACTACTTGTAGTCAGCCACAACGTCACTGGGTAGGAGCAAATTTTACTTCTGTCTTCTAATGAGCTTTTGCATTGATCAGAAAAAGTCCTGGAGCTTCCCCTCTGCTTGGTCCAGTGGTATCGTGGATAGGCACATACCTCTTCCCTCCCCGTTCTTTGGGCTGCTAAGTCACTCCCGTCCTGGGGAATTTGTCCTGGATGGTTTGGTGTTTCTCAGGAACTCTGCACTGCAGCATTTCCCCCACACTAACAGGCCGTTCCTCCTTTCTGTTCTGATCAGGTGTTTCGATGCCTTCCCAGCGACCAGGTGAATAACTTAACCCAGCTGCGTGATTTCATCAGCAAGCCCAAACTGGCAAACGATGATCCTGCAAAAGCAGCAGAAGAATTAAAAAAGATTCGTGGGTTTTTAGTACAATTCCCCTTTCGTTTCCTGGAGGAAGAGTACTTGCTTCCCTCCGTCGGAACAAAGGAGTCCATGGTACCCATGGAGGTTTGGACTTAAGAAGACGCAGACTGCTTTTCCTATTAAAGTCTTGTTCTCAGGAGAGCTGATGAACAGTATGGGATTTCGGGAAGCTTTTTATTGCGAAAAACATCTCCACCAAGCTAAGGTGCCTTTCTTAGGGATTTTGGTGGAGGAACATGGAGCAAATCGACGCTAGCAAAAGGAGAGGAGCAGAAAGACTTGGGGATGATGGCAAATGAGAAGTTCACCCTCTGGAGGAGTTACTTCTTCAGGCACGTTCTGAGCATCTAAAGGACACAGGCCACTTCCTAGGACAGGAACTCAATCCCAATCGATGTTGTTACCACTGCCAGCTGTATCCTGTGGTTGCAAACGTACTGTGATCGTGCTGTGGATGCGCAGGAGTCGTGGGCTGTGTGTGCTTTTAAGGCTTTTGGGTGTCTGCACCGTGGCTCACTGGAGTCCCCCCATCCCACCCCTTTCACACGCTGTTGGAGCATGTTGTGCAGCCCTGGCTCTGTTAGGAAGTGCCATTTGCTGCTGCCTTGGGCCCTCCTACAGCTTTCCAAGTGTAGGTGTTTCACTTAAATGGAAACAGACTAACAATCGTGTGTCCGAATCAGCATTTCGGTCTCTTCTTCCCTTTGGGAGAAAAAATACCCTTTTCCTATCACAGCTGGAGCAATCAGCAGCCCTCAGGCTTGGCAAAGGGCAGTCTCGATGGAGCCAGAGGTGCTGGAAATCAGTGGAATTTGCTGGCCTTTGCAGACACACAGCACGTCAGTTTGGTCCCACTGTGAGTGACTCGGCTTTCCTGAGGAGAGGGTCAAGGTTCCAGCTCAATCCTGAGGTCTCTGGAGCCAAAGGAAAGCAAGGCACCGTGTGTAACGGGACAGAAACTCGAAAGCTGGCGCAGGACAAACCAAGCTCTGCGCTCGGGGCGCTCTGTTCATACATTTTTCTGGCTGTTCATGGTAGATTTTACATTTCCATCCCTTTCCTCCCTGTTTAAAAGAAGAGAAAGGCCATTAAGCTGACACGATGCTCAAACTGAGCTGACATGGTTTTGTAGATGGGTTGAATGCAGGGGGAAAGGGAGCAGTTGGCAAAGCCTCGTCTCTGCTCTGCTTTGCTATTGGACCAGCCACAGTCTCGAGCTCAGTCACGCAGGACGTGTCTTCCCACGCAGAGGTAAAACTCATCATGCCCAGTCCTGTTCTCCATTTCTGTAAGATGGTTTCCAAAGCTCTTTTGCATCTCCCTGTGCAGCACAACAGCAGTTCAAAACAGCATCCCTGGGAAAAACACTACTGTTCCTGGGTTAGGACCTTGTGTGGTGGGCACCATCCCGGCCCTTATCTCTGTCCCCCATCCTGCAATGAGCCGTGTCTCCCGATTTTGTGTCCACCTCCAACTAGAGGTGTTCCTGGCAGTCAGCAGTGCTGTGTCAAATGCTGAGAGAACATGAGAAACACCTAAGGAGACTTGGATCTGGAGGATTGATTGTGAGGCTGAGCTCCTCTGCTGCCCCTGCATCCAGGGATCCCTTCCCTAGCTGGGTTATACCTGTGCCCAGCACTCCTTAGACAAAAGGCCAGGTGAAGCAATGTTCACAGGCAAGTTTATTTTTCCTTTTCTGGCTCTTCCAACAGTCTCACCTGTTTTTAACTGGAAAAGAATCCCAACAGTCGCTTACCTATCCCCAAAACATAGCTGGCATCACATTTTAGTGGATACCCTCCTGTGGTCAGACCTGTAAAGAGGCACCTGCTGATTCTGTACCTGCTGCAGGTACAACCCCAGACGTTCTTCCAGGGCAGCCCAGTCTGAGCCCCTTCCTTCAGTTTCCACTGTTTTATGCTTGTGTTTTGTAGGTGCAGTTGCCTGTTTATACTCCTTTTCAGCTGGTGCATCTGTGGTCTGGTTCACCTGTTGGAAGTGCATGTGCAGCATTTTATGTGATGAACCTGAGTCCAGGGGGGTGATGCTTTTACCTGGCACGCTGTAAGCACAGAATTATGTTCCCTTGATTTTTTTCTCTTAAAAATACTGACCTGGGGTCACCCCCTGGAGAGCCAGAGCAATATGTGCCCTGACCATTTACGATCAAGAAAGATCGAAGGTGTCTTGTTATTTCACATCGGGTTTGGAGCTTTTCTCTCCTGAATGTTTTTAGCTGTTTTAGTTTGAACAAAGCTGCTGACTTCAAACACTTACAGCCTGTCAGAGAGTCCTTGTCAGTCACGCAGATCTGTGTTCAGAGCCAAGAAGAAAGCATCCAACCCTGCCACCTGTACACTGAACTTTAAAGTGTAAGACTCCTGTCATCTTCCAAGTGCTCTTATTGTACCCGTCCTCACATGAGCAAAGCTTTTTGTAATTGTTAAATTATCCTTATGTTGTCTTTTAAAGTGGTAGGTAGCTAATTACTGGGGCTTCCTAACTGCAGGGGTGTTAAGTTCCCCCCTCTGCCAGGCTGCTGTTGGGAAAAAAACACCCAGGTTCTGCAACACTCAGCCCACCATGTGATGGCTGCTGGTCCCCAGTGACACAGCAGAGCCATGGAGGGAGACTTAACTGACTGATTCTGTAGGGAAAGGTGCTAATTAAGAAGGTCTTTCATTACTGAGGTAGCAGACAGCCTGACATTGGCTCTCTGTCTGGGAGGAGGCTTCCCTTTCTAGGAACAGAGGTGCCATGCTGAGCCTCCCTTCCCTGCACCCTGTTGGTGCTAAATTCCTGATACTGGGAGTTTAGTTACATTCAAATGCAAGCAGGGTGTGCACAGCAGCCCCAGCATGGAGCAGAGTGCCCAACATCCCTAGGGGCTCGTGGGGCCGCCAAATCCCCCATGGATGCAGCACTGCTCGCCCCAAACAGAGGATGGGGCTGGAGCCATTCCCGGGGAGACCCCACTCATTCACACCACGGGCTGTGCTGTCCTGAGCTGGCTCCGTGGGTCCTGTCAGCTACAGGTTTGTTTCTTATATTAAGAAGCCTGTGAGGTTGAACAGCTTGAGAGAGATGGTTTCTGCACCTGAACAATCACTACTTTAGTCCGTCGTACCAGCGTGGGCTCAACACCTTCAAACCAGAGAGGGTCGCCCACAGATACCCAGTGCTGTAACAAGTGCTGTGGATTCTAGCACTAGCAACCCCAGGAACATCAGCTGTTTCTTGTGGCATTTATTTGTTAGAACTATAGGAAATGAGAACTTCTTCCAGGCTCAGACTTTATTTTGTAGTTCAGCCCTAGTAGAATGCTTCTTTTCCCTTTAATTTATTCTTTAACCTGTACCACTTTGAGAATTCACACTCCTTTCCTTATTTTTTTTTAATGGTCTAATATTTTAAAATACATGTTTTGTTGTATAGATGTTGGACTGGATAAATGTTTCACTGTAAAGTTAATGCATGGTTTAAAAAATGAGGGATAAAATGTTGTCATATGCAAGAACTGTGCTAAAAGATAATTTGTAGGAGAACCACTCCAGCGCTCCATGGCAGTTGCAAGGTGCTGGGCTCAGCTTCTGGTGTCTTGGTCTCAGTTTGTCCCCTGACTTGGTGTGAGCTTTGCTGGATTAAACCCCCAATGCTCCCCTTTTCCTGTCTTTTGATCAGGTTTCACAACATGATTTTGCAGTCCTGGTGCTGTCCCTGGGAGGACCTCGGTGCAGGTGTTGCCTACCTGGGGCCCTGCCATGAGTAACTTACAGTATCTTTATTCCTTCCAAGGGAACATCCCTGTACAATCAAGCCCAGATGTGGTTTGCTGTTGTTATTTCAGTGTAACGAGTCTTGTGCACTTGTAGCAAGGACAGTCAGGGGGTTGTGTCTGGGCACAGAGCTGTGTGTGTGGAGACACTAATATGTAAGTCTGAACAGTCTGAACAGTAGGATAATGCCATTTCCCTCTCCTGCAGAATGTAGAGACCCAAATCCATGCTGGTCTAAACTGACACCTCTCCACCAGCAGCAGAGCCTTTCATGGTAGGATGCTGTGGTGGCCAAGGGGAAGAAAGCCAGTGGTCTCCAGACCGGGATATGGGCAGAGGTTGGCATCTCTTGGGTGCCCCACAAGATGTCAACACACTGTCACAGTTTGTGGCACTTGTACTGCAGATGGTTTCAGACAAGCAATCCTCTCTGCACTGCTGAGATCCTGCCAAAACCAAGAGCTTTGCAGAATCCCAGTTTAAACCGGGAGCATAACGTCATGGCAGTGAATCAAGGCCAGCATGTAGATCCTAGTGCATCGAAGTGGAGCAGCCCCACCAACTGTACATCGACCACTGAATGCAATGATCCTCTTGGGGTGTCACTTTTTTTTCCTATTTTCCTTTCCCTGCCTGCTTTCTGTTGTATTTTCCAGTATTTGTGATTATTCTATTTTTAACCTTCCAGTGTCTTTCCATAAAATCTCCACGTAAATAATTCCATCTTTCCCTAGTCCTGACACTAGGGAAATGACAAAAAGTGTCAAAGTCAGTTTTGGAATGTTATTTTGTTCTGTTTTGTTTTTTTTAAAATCATGTCTCTAGCTACCCTAATCCACACAAGGAGAGCTTCCACTTGGGGTGTGAGCGCAGGTCTCCGTGCGTCCCTCCCTTCCGACAGTGCCGCTGTGACACTGAATATCCCTTCTGTGAAGGCTGCTGGAACTGAGTTTTGTACCCTTGTTCTTGCTAATGATCGCTTTCCTTTCCACTCCATTTGTATCTGGTAAATGAATGTGTATTAATGGACTGAAAATACAACCGAGCATCATGTTGGAACGCTTGGCTTTGGTGTTGTTTCTGCCTGTTTTGGGGGCTGTGGCCTCATCCTGCTTTGGGCTGAGTTCTGCCCTTGCTGTGCAGCAGCAGTGCTGCCCCAGCAGCTGAGACATGATAGGAAAAGGCCCAGAATTGCAATAAAAATGGCTAGACATTAGTAATTTGGGTTTTCCTGGGAGAGAGAAATTGCTGGGGTGAAGCAGCATAGAAAGAAAATTGGACTTCTTAAAAAGATTAAAAAATCCTGTTTTAAAGGAGTTTTAATAATCCAAGAGCATTATGAAAGGCACAGACAAAAACGCTCTGTCTCCAAAATAGAATTAACTTGCCACTGTCTCTTTTAACTTCCAGTGAAGGAAATTCAGCAGAGACAGAGGAAGAAGCAGCTGCCTGTTGTCCTCCAGGGGCAGAAGAGATTAATAAAGCATCAGTGGCATTTCTAAGCTCTCTTGCGAACTGAAAACATATTAACTTCTCCGTTTCTTAGGTTTCATCTCCTTCCTCAGATGCCAGAGGGCTCTCCGCATCTTCAGAACTTCCAAACCCAATCTGTGCCCTCAGTAAACACAATAAACCAGGACAACAGAGCCGGAGGGTCAGGCAGGGGGTCGGTAGGAGGCATCAGGCTGAGTGACACCGTCGGCTTTGGCTGCCACTCTGGCATCTCCCCGCTGATTTTGTGCCTCCTGCATCCTGCTCACAGGCTCTTGAAGCGGAGACAGTGACAAGCAGGAGCGGTGTGGGACCTGACAGGCACCGATGGGTGCAGGGGTGCTGGCTGGCACCAGGGTGGGCAATGGGCTCACACAGGGCTGCCACAACAGAGGCTGGTGGCATTGCTGGCTCTGTCTTGCCAGCTTGGTTTCTGTGTGAGCAGTGCAGGAGAGCTGTGGGATCACAGTGTGAGCTTATCTTGGTGTGAAATTAACGTGAAACTGGAAGTGGTCCTGAATCTAGGAAGTTCAGGTATGACTTTGTAGGAAGGCTCCTTTCCCTCTTCTTTGTGGTTGTCCTGGTTTGGGCTGGGATAGGGTTCATTTTTTAGTAGCTGGTGCAGTGCTCTGTTTTGGATTTTGTTTTGCTCTGTTTTGGATTCAAGTAGGGGCCCAAACTGAGGGCACTGTTGCTGTTTTTGTTGTCTTCCCTCTCCTACACAGAGGCACACAGTGCTTTTTCAGGGCACGAGTTCATCCATGTCCATCCATAAAAGCAGAAGAGAACACCAGCTTTATGGCTGTGGCTGGCACCGGCTGCGGGGAGGCAGGAACACGATGGCAAAACTCCCCTTGGCTTTCCCACAGCCAGAGCGCTCCCTCACTGAACAACTTGCAAAGCCTCTCATTTGATGGCTCCTTGCTGAGCAGGAACGCAGCCCACACGTACCCCGAACACAAAGTGCTCTCTTCCCAGTGTGTTCAACAACCTCTCCTTTCCAGGATGATTTTCTCCAGCCACTTTTGCACCCAGGCCGTTCCTGCCCCATCCCACAGGTCAGCTCCTCCATCACAGATGTGTCCACAGGCATCCAGTGCTGGAGGCAGGAGGAATCCTCTCCTCCACCCCAGCACCCAGCACATCCACTTTCTGGCCCTTCATTAGCATTTATGCACCGAGCTCTCAGTAACACGTCGACTTTTTAATGAGTGCCAGCCCTTTGTGCGTATGAAATCACTAACAGGCTGTAGTTATTTTTGTGTAGAGGAGGAAAGCAGGGGAGAAAGAAAGAAAAGGTTTTGTGAGCCGGGTCTAAAGGTGCGCAAAGAAACAGGTTTCTTCTCGCTGCTAAAAATCAATTTATTTTAGTTTCTCTGCAATTGTGCCAGTTCTTCACATTTTCAAGTACTTCTCCAAAGCGCTGATGCGGTGGAGCGAAGGTTTGAAGAGCTTGAATCACAACAGCACTGTGAGTGAAATGCTCGATTTTTCTTTTATTGGAAAAATTAAAAGTGACAGCTTCAAAATTGGTTCCACTGCTTTGATTGATTAGTCAGAATATTTAGCTCAAAATGATTATGGCAAGATTTTCTACGGAGTCTCTTGGCTGGGATGGAAATTAATTTGGAGAAAGGGGGAGGGGGAGCTGTTAAAAAAGAAATTATTCTGCAAAGGAGACTGTTTATCCCCAGATTCAGTGATGAGGAATGTCTCCATATTCAGCATGATCTTGAGAATTAAACATCCCATGAGTTCCCATTTGAGGACAAAGGCAAGGGGAACAGGGAGATAGTGTTGAAGTGGCTTCACAGGTGACTATTACCTGGAGATTCTGGTGCCCAGTGGCAGCAGGGTGCTGCCTGTGTGCTGCTCAGGAGCTCTGCAATGCCCCATGGATGGCCTGTCCTTATGGAATATCCTGACTAGGAAACCTGTCCTGGGCCAAGGGTTGGGTGTTTCACTGGAGTCCTGCCATGGCAGGTGAGCTGGAGGTCACCCAGCGGGAAGCTGAGGGATGCTGAAGGTGGTCTGGGCACAAGGCAAGTTCAGGTAAGATCTGGACCCACTTCTCCAGCTGGAGGATCCACCAGGGCCAAGCTGTGTGGTGGCTGCACACTTGGGAGCATCAAGCTGTCCAGGCAGGTGCAATCCCACCACCGTGGTCTGCAGCCTCTCTTATCCTGGCCAGGTCCATGTGCACTCCCTCACACTCCTGATAAAAGCAAGTGTGTCACATGGATGCTCCAGTGTCTCCAGACAGACAGCTGCTCTCTCTCTCCAGGTCCTTCCTGAGATGGCAGAGCTGGGACAGTCAGGCTGGTCTGTCACCCAGCGAGACACCAATCTTAGAATCACAGATTGGTTTGGGTTGGAAGGGGTTAAAGGTCTCGTCCCACCCCCTGCCATGGGCTGGGACACTTCCACTAGCCCAGGTTGCTCCAAGCCCTGTCCAACGTGGTCTTGAACACTCCCAGGGATGGGGCAGCCACAGCTTCTCTGGGCAACTTGTGCCAGGGCCTCACCACCCCCACAGTAAAGGTTTTTTTCCTGATATCTAATCCAAACCTGCTCTCTGTCAGTGTGAAGCTGTCCCTCCTTGTCCTGTCGCTACATACTCTTATAAATAGTCTCCCTCCATCTTTCCTCAGGCTCCTTTCAGGTACTGGAGGGCTGCAGTTAGGTCACCCCAAAGCCACCTTCTCTCCAGGCTGAACAATTCCAATTCTCTCAGTTCTTTCTCACGGGTAAGGTGCTCCATCCCTCTGTCCCATCTTGTAGCTCCATCCTGCTCCTGGTGTCCTGGCTTAGGCATTTATCTGATCCCTCCAGTTTACCTCACAAAACAGGCAGAAAAGTATTTCTATTCTCTTCCCTGGGTTGCCTTCCTTATTTCATTCTTTACCAGCCAAATGCACATTAAGGGACCCCAGCCAAGCCCAGCAGACTCGCAGGCTGGAACCTGCATGTTGTACATCCAAGGAAAATGGATCCTTCAGGAGAGGACTTAGGCTGCTTGCCCAGCTTTTTTTAATTCTGACTTGAAACATGGGTTTGAGACTTTCAGGTTTGGTTTGGGGTTTTTTTTACATTTTAGGATTTCACATTTCAGACATGCTTCTCCTTGAAATCGATACATGGTTTATAAAATAAAATACAAAGCACTGTAACTGCAGAAATATGAACTAGGTACTGTATACAGAATTAATTTGAGGCAGAGTTAATGGTTTTCTTTATGCAGAAAAGCCCCGTTTGGCCAGCATGAGATGTGGAACTGGGAAACTCCAGACATAAAGACAGCTGTAGCCACAAGCACAACAGTGGAAGGATGTTTGTCCTCGGGTGTCTCACGTCTCCTACACAGTGAGTAACAGATGAACCCCACGTATCTTTTAGGACTGTGTGTTGGCCAGCACATCCTGACTGGAAAGAGTAATGCAGATGTAACCAGGGCATTTAATCACACACGGGAATTTAAGCTATTTTTCCTTGTAGGATCCCTGTAGGGATCACACTACAGTGGGATTTCAAGGATAGGTCACTCTTAGGTAACAACCCACCAAACTCTTTTTGACTTGACACAGCTGCTCCGTCAAGGCAGGTGTAGGGATGCAGTGCCCATGGCTGAGGGATCCTAAGCTAAAGTGAGCTGCAGTTTTACAGCCTTCTGGGGACCAGATGTTATGAGTGAAATGTCCATCCCCACACCTGCTAGAGCTCCACTTCCAATCTGTGTTAAACCTGGCATCCTGGCAACATTGGCTGCAGCTGGGGACCTGGAGCCCTGCAAGGCAGGAGCTCAGAGGACTTTTCCCTGGGTGCTTCTTCCTGGTTTGCTGGTTTGGTGGGGAGCCTCTGATCCACCTCCCCCTCTCCATCAGCCTTTGCCTGCAGCAGTGCCCATCTCCACCCCCTCCAGCTGGAGGGACAAGCTGGAGGCCTGATGCCACTCATCAGAGACGCACAGGGTTCATGAGTGATGCGTCTCCAAGATAAACTGGTGCACAGCAATAGGTTAAATCCACCTGAGAAGGCATTGCTGGAAAGATGCTTTCCCATGGATCCAAATCCTCCCTGAAATCGAGGGCTGGGTGGCCGCGTTCCTCTAGAGGGTGCTGCGGGCTCAGCCTGCGCACCCCAAGAAAGGGGCTGCCCACTTTCCTGGGTGCCTGCGAGCCCCGACCCCACTGTGCTGGGCCCCGCTGTGCCTGCAGGACCCCACAGCCACAGCTGCAGTCACAGCAGGTAACCCCTGGGCTCCCTCCTCCACTGTGGGGTCCCGTGAGAGGGTGATCCTTCTTGTCTTGAAGGTGTGCCCCCCCACATCTGGCCTTGCTGCTGGGGCACGGCAGGTCAGTGCCTCCCCCCTTCCCCCTGAGCACGGTCACACTGGCACATTTTAAAATGAAATACTGTGTGTACCGTGACTGTTTGAGCTTAAACACATTTCCCTGCCTAAAATGCCCTTCCCAGAAGGCCGTGTTGGCTCTCCGATGACTCGCTGCAATATGTATCTCCACTTTGTTTCCTTGCAGACCATATCTGTACGACATCGATTGTACTGGCTAAGAATGCTTACAAACCTATTTCCTGCTGCAAGATGATCACATTATACACAATTACACACTCTAGGAATTTCTCCTGAGATCCAGCTGTGTACAGGCTGGAGTGGCAGAGGAGCCGGAGCGTGTGTGGAATAATGAATCATTCATTCAAACCTCCATGCTGACTTCAAGCTCCTGGGTTGTTGTGAGCATGTGGTGAGCTGTACTAGCTGCTTATTGCCCTAAAAAAAAAAAAAAAAGCCTGAACCACCTAAATCATTCCAAATTTGGTTCCCACTGTGTGTACGCTTTCTGCGTCTTGCCATTTCTTTATTATTATTTTTACCATATCAGAAAGGTTTAATGCAGAATTTATTCAATGTCTCAGCAGGAGAAGTCCCCATGAGCTGAGACATGCTGTTCCAAACAGAGGCTTTCTCAGCAGGAGCAAGATCAAGTTGTCCACGTCCACAAGGTTCCTGCTCTCACAACAGACCCAAACCAGTATCCTGTATTACTGGTGGTGATGGCAGTGGCAGCAGCACTGTTTTGCATTTGCTTTGCAGCACCATGGGGCGCCACCTTCCCAGCATCCTGTGATGCCAAGGGACCGAAACTCCAGCATTTTCCTGCCCTGGAAATCTTACAGCTTTATATAGGACAGAGCCAACTGGAAACATGGAGATGCTGCTTGCCCTTGAGGTGGGCAGGGATCTCACATGCAGGGTTTTTCTATTAACAAGTGAACTTATGTTTTTCTTTGACCCACTCTTGGATCTGTCGAGTAAACCCACGTGCTGTGGTGTCATGGGAGGAACATGGAGATGACATATGGACACGATGAACCCCCTGGTGAGGAGCATGAAGCCCATCAAGCTGTGCTGACAGTCCCTGAGAGCAGGGAGCCGGCACGGCCACGGTGCCGGGGCCGCAGCGTGGCACATTGCAACACCCAGCAAAACCTAACCTCCACCTTCCTCTTCCTCTTCCTGGCCCAGCCACTCCAGGAGCAGCTCTTCTGGCCTGCCCTGCTCACCCTGGCCTGCTGAATCACCCCCCCACATGGCACCACATCCACTCCTTCCCTGGTATCCCCAGCTATGCTTTATCCACTGTTCCATCGTTATCTGCCAGCTCAAAAGGCTGGAGCATATTTGTTAGCTAAAGATTTCCTTTTAGGGAGCTGGAGGCAGATTATCCTGGCTGTTTCTAACGATGTGTAATCTAAGCTGTCACCCACATTTCCAATATTTTACTTCTGGCAAGGCTACAGCGAGGCTGGAATGGAGCTGAGGTGCTGGAGAGCCCTCACACAGGATGGGTGATCCCTTCGACCTGAGACCTCACCTGATCGCATCTCCTTCATCCTCAGGTCACCTGAACTTACCTTTTGTTTCCTTAACCCTCTCAAGGATCATATTCTCTTGTTTTCCTAAAGCT
Source organism: Empidonax traillii (assembly GCF_003031625.1). Lineage (NCBI taxonomy): Eukaryota > Metazoa > Chordata > Aves > Passeriformes > Tyrannidae > Empidonax > Empidonax traillii. The sequence goes on from NW_020955512.1 coordinate 418,417, forward strand.
ACAACTTTCAGTTGTTTATTTATTTGAAAAACAAGATCTAAAAGTCACATATGGGCGTGTGGTTCCGGGATCTTGAAAAGTGCTGAATGTTGTGAGAGCTTGGACAAAAATCAAGCGAGACGTCTCCACAGAAACACCCACACGTGCCATTTGGAAGACCCATCCCTTTTCTGAGCAGGCTTGTGCACCCTCCTTTTGTTCAGGGTAACTTATGTTCACACTTACCTCTGCAAAGAGAATTTAGCAGTGGATTTACTGATACACAGACTTTTTTTTTTTTCTATTTTTTCTGGTGCAGCACATCTCCCCACCTGGGTGTGTTTAGCAGGTGCATCTTGTGATAAAGCTGAAGGGACATTTCCCAGTGCCACGAGAGGTAATTTCACTTTGACCCTCTATGCTTCTTTCTTTCTGACTAACCAGCTGCTGCACTGCTGGTGTTGCTGTGCTCAACCTGAACTCGGTATCAGGCTGATGGGCTTGTTATGATCCCCAGTAGCTTAATCTGCAAAGCCAGGGCCTGAAACAAAACACAGGCAGCTCTAGCAAGGGCAAACACGGCTGCTTTGCATGCCTGGAAGAAACTGTTGTCTTACAGTTGTCTTACAGGTTTTTTTCATTATTTTAATGGGTAATCTCAGGCAAGCTGCACCTCAGCTCTTGGAGTAGCTCAAGTTAGAGACAGAAAAGGTGGGGGCGGATGGGGGGGGGGGAAGGAAACAGACTGAATGATGGCCTGCATGTTTCAGGAGATCAGCTCCTATTTTTCAAAAGCAACCTGGGCTTTTAGCAGCCTAATTGCCATTTCCTAGCAGCTGGACTAGCTCTTAATGCTCAGTTTTGCACAGAAAAAAGGTTAATTCTCTTCCAGTGAACAGCCTGTGCCAGCTACTGCAAATGCAAAACTCAGACTTTGCTGTACTTGTCATTTGGTGCTTCTGAGAGCTCCCAAAGGGCTGAACCCACCACCTGCCTGCATGGAGGATGGTGGATTTTCTGTTAAGCTATGGCTAACTTGCTTCTTGAGATGCTGTGTAAAGCACTGAAATCTCCTTTAAGGACTAAGTAATTCAGAGAAATTTTGTAGAGAGGTTTCTCATGGGGCTCTTGGCACCTCCCCTCCACGCACTTTGATGAGATGGGTGTGGTATGGAGTGGCTTCATCCCCTCTTTCCAAGCACGTGGTGGAAAAGGACAACAGGACACGACAGTGCAGTTTGCTTTGCTCAAGTAGGACTTGGAAGTGGACTGAGCCACTGGCTTATTTTTACAGCCCCCTTGGCATCCCTTGCCTCTGCCACTGCCCCAGGCCTTTCAGTTGGCTCCACAGCAGAGGTTGGGTTAGATAAGGACCACTGACAGTGCAGTGCATGGACAGACACAGTGTTTGGTATTTGTAGAGCTGATGTCTCAGCTCTCCAGAGCCCTGCACTGGGCATGGCTGGAGCACTGCTTTGACAGTGTCAGCAGTGATGGCCAAAAAGTCACACTCTCCTATTGCTGTCGTCTGTGGTGTGTCTCTTTCCACTCATCATCACGTGTTTTCGAGGGTCTGGTGTTGTAACCCTTGGGGAGGCCAAAGCTGTCAGCAAGCTCAGTGCAGGCTGCAGTACTGCCTGTGCCAGGAGCCACAAACTCAGAACCACAAATTTCTGAATTAATTAAACATATAAAGACACTTTTAAAAGTCTCTCTAATACTCTGCCCGCTTTGAGGCTGTAGGGGACAGAATCTAAAAGGAAATTTTCCAGCTCATCCCTCCCACTCAGCAATGGTGCACAGGGGAACTGGTCTCGGTCATGACTTTGCCATTTGGGGTTGGTGTAAGTTTTTTCCTGAGGTTTTCCTGAGTGCCCTAGTTAGTTCCCAGCTGATGGCTCCCTTCTAGTAACCTCCTCGTGAGAGCCCAAACTGCAGGCTCAGATGTGGGCAGGGTTTCCCCCTGCTCCAAGGATCAGCCCACTCTTTTCTGCTTTCTCAACTGAAGATGGAGTCACTCCACTGATCATGCAGAACGCCTTCAACAGATATTTTCAAAACCACCCAGTTTCCTGCCGGGTGTTTTGGTAGTTTCTCAGAAATCACGTGTCAACACTAAGATCATCAGCTTGTTTCAATATACCCTTTTTCTCTTGGTCTCTATATCCTTGTGCTGAACCAAGTGTTGACCATGCTTTTCCCATCCCGGGTGTCCCTTTATTCCCAGGGCTCTGCTGACCAGTGGGATGCTGCACAGCAAGGAGAACCCTTGTCTCTTCCTCATGGGTTTGCCTCCTGTGGATAAGGATGTATAAATCCGAGTATGTAAACTCTACAGGACCTCCCAGGCCTGAAGCCAGCCTCCATCCACAGCGCTGCTGCAGAAGACTTTCCATACAGAAATCCAGACTCAAGTGGCTCTGGTTCCTTTTTGAGATGGTGAAGTGATATTTTTGGGTGCTCTGGTGATGGTTTTCCCTTTCAGCAAGTCAGAAAGCCCATGCCTTGATACGTTTCCTCCATATGTTTCCTAAGCAAGCAGCATGTCTTACCTTTGGTGAACATTTGGATAAGCTTTTTTTTTAGCTTTTCCATGTTATGACAGGACCTAGAACGCCCTCCTCCTCTTTTTTTTTTTTTTTTTTAAACCATTTTCATCTAATTCCAGGAGGAATGCTTTCATAGACTGCCACATCTCCATGAAGGCATGAGGAAGTAAACACCTCTGAGCGAGGCCTCCCCAGAAAGGCAACAGCAGTTGGCTCAAACCCCGTCTTCCTACTCAAACACTCACACTTTAGGCACTACTCAGACGATTACTTTAAGTTGCTTTAAGTACCTCCAGTTGTTTTCTGACTCGCTTCTGCTTTGGGCACCGATGGTAAGTGGGAAGCCTGAAATATCAGACTTGTAAAGTCTGCTCTGTGGTTTAACCTTTCTTTTATTCTTTTTGTTTTGTGTGTGTGTGTGTACATAAAAGACTTCTGCCTTTTGCAGGGGGAAATGACAAGTCTCCAACATGCTTCCAACAAGGCAGAAGCAGCGTGCCTTTGTGGCCCTACCTTCTTTGCAGAACAACACAAGCCATGGTGGCGACATTGAAATCATTAAAAATAAATGAAAACCTGGAAAAAAAAAATATATATATATGCCAAGGAGGTTTTGGACCTGGATTGCCTCCAACCCCACTGGACTCTGAGCACCCTGTGTGCTCAAAGCCCCGTGGGACCTTTGTTGTCAGGACCTTTGCCAACTGCAGTGCTCAGCTCCAGTGTTGTAACCCCTTTCCTGAGGAGAGATGTTGAACCCTGCCCACACCTCAGGATAGACTATAATTTCAAGAAAAAAAAAAACCTTACTGTTCCTGAAATGTGTCTTAATTAACTCTCAGCAATTTGCATTTGACAAAAGATAAAGCCAGTTTCTCTTGTTCTGTGCTGATCTGTGCTTCATGCCAGATGGGGGTGGCTTCGGGTCAGGTGTTTCCCAGGCCTGGGGCTGCCTTTGGGATGCAAGACAAGCCAGGAAAGAAAAGGGAAAGAGGGAATACAAATACTGGTTAGCTTAGGTAGCTCAGCTCCAGACTGATCCGCATAAAAAACATATTGGGATGATAAATAATTTTGATAAAAGGCATTTGACAAACAGAGCAGCTGTTCTGCCCCATGGACAGGGCTGTAAATTCGGTATTTATGGGCAGGGGCTCCCAGAGGACTTTCCTGCTGCGGCTGGTGGGTCCTGGGGAACCATCCCTATTCTGGCAGCTCATAAGTTCTGAACCTTACACGTACTGATATTATCCTTCAGATCTCAGCAAAGAAAGGAGAAATTAGTATTCCTCCGCAGGACTTGGGGGTTATGATTTGCTGGGGGCAAGGCCACGTTAGGTTTTCTGCAAGCAGTGCAAAAATGGGATTTTGATTGGTTTTTAACCAGTCTCAATTGGCACATTTTAAATTACTATAACAGACCTGACACTCTCCTGAAGAGCAGGGTTGCCCTTTGATGTTGTTTTTTTTTTTTTCTTTGCAGGGGAGGCACAAAGGAAATAGGTTAATTGACAAAACCAAGTCCTGCATCACTAGTGTGGCGTGTTCCCAAAAAGCGACACAGAAACCTATTGCCAAAAGGACATGTTAGACCTCCAATGCTACAGCCAGGCTGATGGGAGATCAACATCAGTGCCTGCTGCATCTGCTGGGGAGGCACAGGCATTATTATTTACAGCTCTGCTTTACCTAAAAATTGCAACTTCCATTTAAATTTTAACATTCTGGTAAATAACACAGCGGTGCTTCACAGGGTGCAGGCACTTGCCACCCCAGAGAAGCCTCTCTTAGCTGAGGCAAGGCAAGGGGTGAGTCTGAGCTACGTAAACCAGGGAAAGGCACAGCAAAGAGCAGTGGAAGAGGCATAAAGGAAACCTTTTGCTGGCCCTTGGTGTCCAACATTTTGGGGAAGAACAGCAGCTTGGAGGGATGCTGTGCACAAGTGAAGCTACTGGAAGGGAACCATCCACCACCTCTTTCTCTGTGATGCCCCAGGTCTTTGCTATTTAAGTGCACCCTGGTGTTCCCTGGGTATAAATCTGTGGAGGAAGGGTTTTCCAAAGAGCCCTTGCTGATTCTCCATTTACTCTCCCATCACAGTGATTACACAGGGGTTTGTTCTTGAACAGTGCCTAATTGAGGGAGCAATGAATTGTTTTGGGGGTATTTTATTTTATTTTTTTTTATAGACCTACAGGAAAAATCCTGGCAGCAGGGTTCCCTCATGTAGTCCTGCTCAGCTCCAAGGATGCAATAGAAAAACACCCTTCTCCCTGGAGAGGAACCCCTATCAGCAGGAGGATGAGCAATCAGTAAGTGATAATGAATCAATTAAAGTGCATTTGAGAAGATCAATAGATACAGGTTAGGGCACACTTAGCCAGTCATTTCTGAGTGCCTTTTAACACAGCTGCATGTTATCATGTTAGCCTAAACCCCAATTATTATGCATTTTATAGAGTATTAATTTTTTAGAATCCTCAGTTCAGTTTGTGCAGAGTCCTTCAAGTATTGTCTTACATGGCCTAACGCTGGGGTAAACCTGCCTGGACACAGGGAACCAGAAAAAACTGGGGTAAGTGGTCACAGAATTATTGTGAGCAAGTGATCCACATGTGGTGGTGGAATAAAATCCGTGTCAGGGCCCAAATGTGTTTCCTTGTTTGCTTCTTTCCTTTTCTTGATCACCTTTGGGATAACGATCCAAAGTCCAAGGCACCTGAAGCTGCTGCTAATCGGACAAGGGCTGATGTGTCACTTAGATTTACTCATTCTACACACATCCCCTCACGATATAATTAACTGTCAGTTAATTAAATTTAGTTTCATGCAGAGGTCAAGTGACCCAGATAGTTTATATATGAGCTGATGCCTTTCAATGAGTAAATCAAAAACGGTGATCTCAGGGTCACTGACACTGGCCCTCCACTGCTGACAGCAGAGCTTTGGGTCATTCAGGTGCTCATTGCTCACCGGGCTGACCAAAACCTGTGGGAAATACGGTATTTTCACATTTCCCCACTTCCCAAACAGAGATGAAATGGGGAAAACAATGGTTTGTCACCAAACAAAATTCCCAGTTTCTGTGGCAGTAGGAATGCCGAGTATGGAGCTGATGAGGGACGTTTTGGGGAATGTCGATGAGCTGAGAAGGACTGTGCTCTCCTTCATGGCTTTTGCTTAATGGAGGATGGGATGTGGCAACTCAGTGCCTTTGTTTGGCTCCTCAGTGAGCTGCCTGTGCTGCATCCCACCCATAGCTCTGCCAGCACTGACTGGAACACAGGGCACCGTGTGGGAAGAGGGGCCACAGTGTGACACAGCGGGGTCCGGCCACCCTGACCAGGGGGGACCTGTCAGGTGGAAACACAATTTCCTGCTGAGCTGACTCACAGCAAAATATTTTGAGCCAGTTCAACCGACTGCTCTGTTTTGAGTCACGGTGACTGCAACAGCAAGGCTTTGTTTAGATGCTCCTGGCACAAAAACAGTGTACAGATAGACCAGTAAGTAAATAAATAAAAGAGCAACATATTGGAAACTTAACTTTTTATGGAAAAAGCTTCCTGATAAAAAAGAACTGTCCAGTTCTAGCTTTTCCTGCAGCCTGGCTGGGCACCAGTACAGACTGTGCAGCAGTCCTGGCATCTCCAGAGGTCACCAGGCACACATCTCCCCACCAAGGCTGCTCCTTTCTGCAGGCAGCCTGGAAACAGCAGCCCTCTCTGGGATTTTCCCGTCACTTCCCTCTATTACTTTATGCAATCCTTATGTCAGTGGCAACAGGAGGGTCCTCTACATTTTTCCCATCTTGATAGGCAGTGGATAGATCATAATAAAATTGCAGCTTAGCTTGGGACTTTGCTTTCATGCTGAGGATCAGGGCAATCTGTCAGTCTGCAGGACCAGAAATATATATAGATATGTATATTTATGTATGTATGTATTAATCCTAATGTTTTTCACAAATAATCCCTTGTGTTCTTGGATGGAAAGCACATTAGAGCAAACCCGTGTCCTCTCTCATCCTGTTTGTTCCTCCCTTCTCTCCCAGAGAACAATGACAGCAGGAGGAAGCCTCGCATTGGTTTGTTACTAGTTTCCAGGCAGTTTTCCTTCCAGCTTCCCAACTACAAGCGCAGCATTGCAATCTCCAGGCTGGAACAGACACGGACAACATCTGGTTTAAAAAAAAAAACAACAAACACCACGAAAGATTCGGGAGGGTGCTTAGAGAGTCCTGGGTGTTTATTTTATTGAATTCAGCATTCTGATGAAATTTGCCTCTTTATATACAAGTGAGGGCTAATGACTCTGCATGATATCGAGGAGTGATGATTTGTAGCTTGGGAGAAGGGGATAAATCCAGGCAGGCTGCTGTCGCTGCAGGTGATGTGCAGCCCTGTACAGCTTCCACTACCTGCCACTTGGGCAGTTCATTACCAAAAAAAAAATCACATTCTGCTGCACCCTCACAGCCCTGCAAGCTGAAACACTGGTGCTGCCATCCCGGGTTCCTGTCACCCCTGCTGCCATCAGGACAAATAACGCTGATAAGCCAGGGATGCAGTCGCCCTGCTGCCGAGGGTGGAGGCACCAATGGCACTGATCCTACTGCTCCTGAGGAGATTTCATCATCTCCTTCTGTCCTTTGGTCTGACTGTGTCCCCCAGTCCTGCCCAGAAAGGCTGCACCTCCGGCACCAGCAGCAGCAGCACACACCCTCCCCACAACTGCACAATTGTTTGTGAACCCATTTATTATTACTTTTGAAGCACATCTCCAATCAGAAAGCGTAAGAAAATCCCATCCGCCTGCCAATTGACTCATGTGTAGGGTTTCCGCTTCCCAGATCTGCATATTGTAAGCTCCTGACACAAGTTGATGTTGTAAGTACAGCTTCCATACGGTTCTCTCAAAGGCAACAGATTTTTTTATACATATATATTTATATATGGCACCTGGTTTGGCAGGAACCACATCCGAAAAAGGGAAATAGGGACAACTAAAAGCTGACTCTACCTAGCTATTGCTGGCTTTGGAGGGGGGTTTGGCCAATTCCAAACACAGCATCAATCTGTTATTCCTGCTCGGGACAAGAACAGGAGTCAGTAGGGCTGGGGTGGCTCCTGAGTGCGGAAGGGAACAGGTCGGCAAGAGGCTGCCAAATCCAGGTGTGAGATGTGGATCCAGCTGCAGAAGGGCCAGCGCTGGAGCTGAGCCATCCCGAGGAGCACAGGGCGGGCGGGCGGCTGCTGGACAGGCCCTGGTGTTTCCCAACACTCCTGCCTGGCAGAATTTGGGTTCAGCGCCCGAAACGGAGCAGCTTTTCCCACCAAAGCTGTCAGGCACCACTGGCCTCCTGGGGTGGGAGAGGGACCCAGGTCCAGCCCGGCCCCCTGAACCTTTCCGCCCCGGCCCAGCCTGGATCGCTGGACCCTTCTGCCCAGGTCCAGCCTGGATCCTTTCCTCCCGCTCCCAGCCGGGGGTGTGTGTGTGTGTACCGAACGTGCCCGTTTGCGGGGCACCGGGGGCGCCCCAGCGAGGCTCCCGAGCCTCCATCCCGTCCCCCCTTCCCTTGGCGGCGCGGCGGTCCCGGCGCAGCCCCCGCCCGCCCCTCAGGGGGGCTCAGCCCGCCCCCGCGCGGCACCGCCCCCTGGCGGCGGGGCGGCGCCGCCCCCGCGGTGACAGACAGGGCCGGGGCCGTGCGGGCGCGGTGCGGGGCGGGCGCGGCGATGCGCCGCCGCCGCCGCCATCCCGGCGCAGCCCGCGGCGAGCCCTGCCTGCCTGGCCGCCCGTAGCTCAAGCCCCGCTGCGGGCGGAAGGGGCAGGGGCGGCGGCAGCAGCGGCGGCAGCAGCAGCGGCGGCGGCTTCTCCTTCCCCGGCGCCCCGCATGAGGAGAGGCGTTAAATAGCGCCAGCGCCGCGGCGGCCGCCACTGCCCGCTCGGTGGCGGCGGGGCCGCCTGGCCGGCGGCGGAAACATGGCGAGCGACTCCCCGGCGCGGAGCCTGGACGAGATCGACCTCTCGGCGCTGCGGGTGAGGCGCAGGGCCGGGGCTCGCGGGGCGGGGGTGCGGGAGGAGAGGCACCGCCATCCATCCATCCATCCATCCATCCCTCCCTCCATCCCGCCATCCCTCCATCCCTCCGTCCGGCGGGGGGGGGGGCTTCGCGTGTGTGTGTGTGTGTGTGTGTATGTGTGATGTGCGCCCGCATGTATGTGGATTGCGGGTGCATGTGCGTGTGTGTGTGTGCACCTACACGTGTGTGCGTGAACATGTGTGTGTGTATGTGGGCGCCGTGCGGGGCTGCGGGCACGGCAGGTGTGTGCGTGTCCGTGTGAGTGCACCCGCGCAGCCCTGCGGGGACGCGCCCGGGCGGGTCCCCGCGCCGGGGGGGCCGTGGGGCGCGGGGCCGGTCCCCACTCCCGCCGCCCCCCCCCCCCCCCCCCCCCCCCCCCCCCCCCCCCCCCCGCGCTCCCGGAGCCCCCCACGGGAACGGTGGGATCGGGCATCTCCGGGGTGCGGGGCTTGCGCCCCAGAGTCCGCACTCCCCCCTCTCTCCCGGCCCCGCAGCCCTTCTCCATCCCTCTCCCGCTGTGTCCCTGCGCGCTGCCTCCTCCTCGCCCCCCTGGAAAAAGAAGCCCGGCGTGTACCCTTGAAATGTCAGACTCGTCAGACGTGTCAGCCTCGGCGTGGGCTGTGGCCTGATGTCCCCCCCGGTCCATTTTTTCCTGTAACTTTCTTCCTTTTCCCCCTTTCTCCATCCTCCTGGCCGTAAGAACGGCTCGTTGGGAAGGAACGAGCACGGGGAGTCATTGAGGGAAGCAGCGTTTTATGCGGGAGGCAACAGTGAGGCTGCTTCTCGCAGCCTGCTGGCATAGACAAATAAATAAAATTAAGCAGAATCCGCTGAAGACTTGCACAAGTGTATTTTTAGAAATATTATTTGCTTCAGTGCAAGGGAAAAAAAAGAGAGAAATCTATCTTTATTCACTTGCCCTACTTTCTTCCTGGTGAGTTTCTGGTTGATTAATAGTGTAAATGATTGCTCAGCAATACACACTGTAGATGAGATTGGACTGGGGGACCCATCCAGCTTAAAAACAGACCTGGAGCTCATTTACCCTCGTAGGTGGAAGATGTCTTGGGAGAAAGGTTGCTGAATCCAGTGGAGTTAATCCAGGAGAGAGGTGTCATTTGTGGGGGAGGGGGCTCTCTCCTTCTTCCCCGCCCTCTGAAAATCGTTCTTTTATTTTAATATTCTTTTTTTAACATCTGTGTTGGGAAGCATATTTGAACTAGGGTAAAATTTCTTTTTAAAGCTGTATCCACACATGCTTAGGGTGGTTGTTTTTTTTTTTTTTCCCCCCTGTTTGTGGCTTTTTAATAACAATGCACACCAGATACAGTCAGGGTTTTGTTTTCACTTTGGGAGGAAATGTATATTCCCTGCCTCCCCCGGAGACCCGCCGGCAGCGCCTGGTCTGTGAGCAGAGCTGTGCTGGCATTGCAGGGTAACAAGGGGACCTAAAACGAGGGGACTGACAGCGGGGTGGGGGTACAAAGCCGTGTCCCCCCTGCCCAGCAGTGACCAGTCTGGCAGCACAGGGCTCCTGCCCCCTCTCAGAGGGAGAGACCTGCTCTGACACTTTCCTGTAAATGATGAGGGATGGAGTGGTTTGCAGGCAAGACAAGAATAGGAGCTCAATTTGCCAAGGAATAGATCTTCTTCTAAACTAAGCTCTCCTAGCACTTAGAATAATTGTTAAAGGTCATAAATTCAGCAGATAGGGCACGAAGCGTGAATCATTCCATGGGCTCTGAATCAGAAATCGATAGTAAATTTGCTGCCTGAGCACAAAACATGGCAGGGAGGAGTAATTCCCCAAGCCTTGCAAAATTTTATTTATTAGAAAAGAAGTGTCACATTGCTGAGGGTTTGTAGGTGAGTTTGGGTGGGGGAGATGTTGCTCTTGTGCTGCCTTCGTGTTTGAAGGGGTGAGGGAGGGCAGTGTGAAACGCTGGGAGCAGGTAGTGACTCGAAAATCTGGCGAAGGGGATGATGTGTATTCCCAGCAGGGGGGAAAGGAAACGCTCAGGCCACTTATCTCCAAGTTTGAATCACTGAAATGTTCCAGGAGGCTGGGGTTTATAAGCAATAAGCAAATGTGTGTAAGAAAGGTGGACCTTTGACTGCCAGTTTGCCCTGTCCTCTGCTTCGGCTTCCCTACCCCTATCCCGAGGGAGGGAGGTGGATTTGCAGGACAGCAGTGTGTTGTTGAAGGCTGAGCATGGCACAAGCAGAACCTTGCACGCCATCATTCATTTCAGCTTGTCTCTGCCCACTGGCTTACGGGGTGGGATTTGTAGGGCTGGGCTGAAAGGTGACATAGGAGGTGGCAGGAGCTCCTGTTTTTGCCACACTGGGGTTTATTTTGGCCACGCCGTCGGGCTCCACCACAGCAGCGCATCTGTTTGACGTGCTGGCGGCTGGGCCAGGAACAAAGCGCTGAATCCTGATTAAAATGCACAGCCTGGTGCATCGAGTAAGCTCACTTCAGGCTGGCTCCTGCCTCCTCCGTGACACGTTCCTATCCATCACTGTGCCCTGTGCTCACTGCCGTGGTACCCTGGTGTCCCTGTGTGGGTGCAGAGGGCTGAGCGTGCCGGGAAAGGGCAGCGTAAAGCCCTTGGCATCGGAGGGATTCTTAAAACGGAGATGTTCTGGTGGTGCTGCTGCTAATGAGTATTGTTAATGTTGCAGAAAACTGTAATTTTAAAGCGATGAGGCCATTGAACAGGTAGTGCTGCATATTATACTGACAGGGGGATAAGATAAACTGCATTATAATGTTCTTTTGTATGGGCAAGGAGATATTTTTGCTAGTCCACTCGGTGTGTTTAATAGCCGGGTGACCTGGCAGTGTTATTAGCAGAATAATGATTAACATGGGGGTTCACACAGGCTGTTGACAGGCATGTTTGAGAAGCAGATTTTTGCAGTAAAAAATGGGAATGAGCGTCAGGAGGGATGCAGTGTGCCGTGCTCTGTGGTGCTAAGTGCACAGCTGATCCCAATAGGAGAGAGCAGAAAGATGGGGCTGGGTTTGGTTTTTTTTTTTCCCCCCGTCTTTTTTTTTTTTTTTTTTCTTTTTTTAAATGTCTCAGCAAATGCAAGAGCCTGTCATCTCTTGCTGAAGGCAGTGGCCTTGATCCTTCTCAAATATTCAGGTCAATAGCTTTTCCTCTGCTGCATCCATCTGCAGGGCCGGACCTCTGGCTGATGTGCCGGCGGTGGCACTGGGCTCTCCTGCAGTAGCTGCCACAGCTGGATTCATCTGGGGTGTTTGGCAAGGTGTGTGTGTGTGAGGCTGTAAGAGCTCTCAGGAAGGAAAGCCTTTCTCAGAGAGCTGATAACCCCTGGGTTGGCACTGGCTTGGGGCCAGCAACCCTCCTGCTCACAGCTGCCCCTTGTCTTCTGTGTGAAGGGCTTGTCCTGGGCACAGGTCACCCAGCTTACCTGGGATGTACGGATTGACTGAGGGTTGGGAATTTTTTTTTAAAGAAAGGCCTTTTGGGGGAAGAAGTAATTGTTTTCTGCACGTACCTGAATGTTGATTTTGTTTTGAACTCATTAGTAAAACCCGAGCTTTTGTTATTTACTCCAGTGAAGTGCTGATTGTGCACTTTCTGGAAGCTGGATCCCAAAATCATTAGCTGTTTTGGAAAAGCCTGGCCTTTAATGCTCGGGCTTGGAGAGGAGACAGCACAGAATTAAGGAGCTGGTGGGTATTAGCTGTTGCTGGGGAGAATTAGATGAAACCCAAAAATGTCACTACTCTTCCTTTGGCTTTGCTTTGTATAGAAGTGAAGTTCGTGGCCGTTTGTTTGCATTAGTTGGTCACTGTCAAGTGTAGATAAAAGCTGGCATGTTTAAAAACCCACAAAACTCAAAACAAACATGCTGGCATTGTCTTGTTTCCAGAACTTTGTCAGTTTATGGCGTATTTCAGCATCATTAAAGATTTAGAAGAGGCTTTAATGGGGGATAAGCACTGCAAGCCACCACTCAGGAGCATTATCCTGGCAGCATTATGTTAGTTTTCTTCTTCCAGCACCTTTTAAAAAAAGCTCTGAAGCTCAACAGAATTTGGGCAGCTTTTGTAAAGGTCACCTTCTTCCTAAATAGAAAGAGGAACAAATTTGACTAGAGATGACTTCTGGAGATTAAAAAAGGCATGAAGAGCTTGTCTGTGCTGTGTTTTACATGATATGCTACGATGCAAAATTTGGGACAGGTCTTCAACAAAGAAATATATATAGTCACAATTGCTTAGGATAAACACTTCCAGGGTCATTCAGTGCGTGTGTAAGCTATGGACCATGACAGTGTCCACATGCTTAGCGTATATTTGAACCTTTTAGGTTTTTAACCATAAAATCTCGGCAGCAGAATACTGGTCTCTGAACCATAGAATGATGGAATGGTTTGGGTTCAAAGGGACCTTAGAGCTCATCTAGTTCCAGCTCTCCTGCCATGGGCAGGGAGACATTTCATTGGACCAGGTTGTTCCAAGCCCCATCCAACCTGGCCTTGAACATTCTGAGGGATGGGGCAGCCACAGCTTCTCAGGGTATTCTGTTCCAGTGCCTTGCTACCATCTGAGTAAATAATTTATTCCTAACATCTAATCTAAATCTTTCCTCTTTTAGTTTAAATCATCCAAAGGCATGGCAGTGCCCAACTCTGAGCCTCTTTTCTGCATCTCGCTTCCATTCCTTGAGCCAGGAGTGCTGGTAGCGGTGCAGACATTTACCCTCTACACATGCATGTTTATTCTTGGGTGTGCTTGTGAAAAGTTGCGACAGAAACAGGCCTGTCTTCTGTCTAATCTCTCTGTAGGGTTGATTTTAGGTTTTCCCCTGTCTTTTGGAGTTGTGCACCCCAAATGCTTCTCTTCTGCAGTTTTCCATGTGTCCTTCAGCACTGGTGCTGTGGTTACTCTTCCTCTTCTTTGGAGCTCTTCCACAATGCCAAAGGGTATGGTGTTTTTAAAGGCATGGAGAGTCTCTCTGTTCTCACTAGTGTTCCTCTGCTGGGGAGCCATAAAAATTAATAATTTGGAGTGAATTTATAGCAAAGTATGTGCTTGAGCAGGCTGAAGTTTGAGCGCAAGCACTTCTTTGAGTCAAGGTTTGAAACAACAAAGAGCATTTGATTGGTGTGCATATTTAAAATGAAGGGTCTGATTTTTTAATCCATGCAAGAGGGAAGAGTTAGAGGAGGTTTTTACCCTTGCTGTGTGAAGGTAGTTTTTATCTGCCAGGCGCACAGATGTAGCGGTGCAGTTTGTGTGGGGTGAGGGGGGAAGTGGTTTGCATTTGATCTGTATGTAAATCTCCACAAATGAATCATCCAGCTGTGGAAGAGGTGTCCTTGAAAGACATCATTCACGTGGGGCCAGGGCAGACAAAAGCTGCTAGTACCTCTTGGGCTTGGGCTCTGAGCTGCTCCTGCAAACCCTTGCCTGACTCTTTCTGATGCACCCTTACCCTTTGCAAGGGTAATTACAGACACCGGTGGGAGTTCTCTGCCTCTGACCTGAAGACCAAGGACAGAGTATTGATCCCTGTCTCATTTCTTCATGCCTGAGACGTAAAGGGAGGAGAATCCTGCTAGATTTCCTGTGCTTCCCCCAGTGAAATGCTACCACCAGGCAAAAGGGTGCACGGTGTGGAGAAACAGCATCAGTAAAAGCTGTTGTCCCTTGGGGTGGGGAGGATGTCCATTTTGGCACTAGCTGCTCTGCAGGTGCTCTGCTCACCGGTAGGAAGTGTAGAGCTTCCATCACATGAGGTTTCCATTTGCTGATTCTCAGGTGCCTTGTTACTTTTCACGCAGCCATTAAAACAGGCTGCAGGTAGAAAACCATCAGTCTAAGTCATTGATAGCTCCATTAAGTGGGAGGTGGCATTTCCTAGTTGTAAGGCCAGTGGGTTTAATTTCCTTCTCCCCAGTCCCCTCCTCCTGTCCTGTTTTTTCACTTTGAACTGTGAGTGCTCATTGCCACTGACAGGCTGTCTGCTCAGGGCTCAGGAAAACAATTCGTGTAAGTGAGATTTGATGTTTTCCATGCAAATCGTTTATGATTTCTAAAGGAGGACTGTCTGAGGAGCATGGTCCTTGGGAAACGGATACTCCCCCTCTCTCTGCACTCCTCCTCCATGGCTGTTTCTAGATGAGCCCTGCAAGAGGCTGAACATCCATCCCCTTCCTGCAGTGGGATGAGGATGCTCAGCAAGTTGGGCCCCAGCCCTGGGGAGCTCCCGCAATGGGTCATTAGTGAAAGGAGAGGAAAAGCCACCAAGGTTGGGAAAACACTGATAAGAAATTGAGTTGGCATTCAGTTATAACCCTCTGCACGCCTGATTTTATTTTGTAATGGCAAATCCGAAAACCTCCTTTCCCTGTGATCGAGAATGTTGCTTTTCCGGGTTAATTTGCTGCTGCGCTTGGCAGAAGTTCAAGGTTGTGTGTTGGTAGTAAATGATGGATGGTGGTAATCAGATGGGCAGCATTAGAGTATCCAGATTGGATAGCATCACCTCCTCCTTCCATCCGAGGTGAGCAAGCAGCGCTTGCTGCCCCGTGCTCAGGTGCTGAGTTACCCCATGCAGCGAAAAGCGAGCGCTTTGCTCTGCTGCTGCAGGGAGCCAGCTCTGCTCTGCCACGGGAACCCTGTCAGATATCAACAGCTTTGTGCAAACGCCACCCTCCCATCAGCGAGCCAGGCCTGAGCGGGTGACACGGTCCCATCCTTCCCACGGATGCGCTCAGGCTGAAAACAGCCGCGGCCTCTGGCGAGCGCAGGCGCCGCTCGGGTTGTGCAGCTGCTGCGAGCAGTGAGTTGCTCTTCTGAGTGAAGCCTTAGCAATGGCATCGGAACATCCTCTCGGTTTTCAGCGCTGCTGCTGCTGCTGCTGCTGCAGCAGCGAGGGTGGGTGTTTCTCTTCACGTGAGCGCACGTGTGGTTTTCAGCTTCACGGCGCTCGGAGCCTTTTGTTACAGCTTCTGCTTGGTCCCTGCAGCAGTGGCATTTTGGGGTGCAAAATGTGGTGCTTTTAGTGGTGCTTTTAGAACAGTTCGTTGTTCTGAAAGCAGCACTCTGCAAAAGCCAGGAATTTTGCCTGGGATGCATATTCCTTTATAAACTAACAAAAAAAAAAGAAAAAAATTTAGGTGGCTGACAGTTTCCCCGCACTTCCTTTTAAAAATTCCCTTCTCTCCTAATTTTGAAACTCAGCAGGAAAAAGCCTGCTGCCAGCTGAGTCATGTGTTTAGTGCATGACAGAAGTGACTGTTTGGGACCATGCCCTTAATCTGCTGGATGGTGACTGTAGGATGCATTGGAGGTGGTAGAGCCTTTGCTGAGGAAAAGATCGCACAGCTTGAACCTAATAAAATGTGTCTAATAACCTCTGTAGCATGCTATAGAAATACAGGAGATCAAAGCTTCAGAGGCATTTATTTTCATAATTTGTGGGTCAGATCCTCACAGGACTAATTGGTTGCTGTTTGATGTCCAGGCAACAATAGAAATCTCTCTGTAAATCAGAATATATTTGCCTCTTCCTTTCTCTTTCATACAAAAGTGTAAAAGCTTAGTGTGATTTTGAGATAAACTGGCAAAAGTGAAGGTACAGATCTCCTCCCTCACTGCCATCTTTCTTAGATATATTAGGAGGGTGGTGAGGCACTGGAACAGATTGTCCAGAGAAATGGTGGAGGACCCATCCCTGGAAGTGTTCAGGGCCAGCCTGGATAGGGTTTTGAGCAACCTGGTCTAATGGGTGGCACCCCTGCCCATGGTAAGGGATGAACTTTAAGGTCCCTTCCAACCTAAACCATTCTGTGATTCTTTTACACTGAGGACCGTATAGCTGATACAGTGACCAAAAAAAAATGTGTTTACCTGATAGCTGTTCATTGTTCTAATTCATGTTGATGCTGCAGGAACACTAAGCCTGATGGCTGTTGCCTTACTGCTTCTGCTCCCCAAAACATGATCCAGGATGAAAACAGAGAGTGAGCTTTGCTGGTGCAGCTCAGTGAATCTCCCCAGTTGTGGGTCATGGTACTTATGGGGTATCTCAGCACTGTGGGTTGTCACCCCCAAAACACAGCAAGTCAGATATTGCTGTGGGCTTTGTGGGGCACTTACAAAGTTTTTATTTATATATATATATATATACACACATATATAAATGTGTGGATAATAAGCATGGAGCTAACTCTTCCCTCTTGAGTGGAGTAGGACGACATGGTGTAGCTGTGAATGGCACAGCCTGTGTCCCTGGCACACAGACCTCCTTCAAAACACAGGCCAGAGTTCTCCAAGCTATTCCCTTTGATGGGAGATGCCAAAATAGCCACGGACCTGTTACTGCATGTGAAATGTGGCCGGAAGGGGAGAGGTAGTGCCCTTAAACTTGTGGGTTTGGTATGTTGCCCTCCCACTGAATACTCAGAGTAGGTGTTTGGGGTGAGGGGGCTTTTCTAGTGTGCCTGCAGATGCCACCATTTTGGGAGGGAAGAAAGATGGGTGTGCTAGGAAGATGTTCTTGGAGAAAAGACAGTGGCCAAAGCAACAGAATGAAAAGGACTTTGAATGCATTTTCTGGCCATGCAGACAGGCTGTCTTCAGTGCAATAAATCTTCAGCCTTTATGTATTGATTAGCTTCAGTAAATAGTGTGATGACTCTGCTCTTCCCATTGCTATTCTGTGGGGATCGGTGTGTTAGTGTGGCTGAAGAGGCTGTAATAGCTAAATGGGATTCCAGTAGTGAGAGCAGTTTACAAATGCTCTCCAAAGCCATCCTCGCAGCCAGTGTGACTGTGTTTGACTGCTGTAAATGTCAACAGAGTGCTCCACTGGTGACCAGCCTGGTAATGGCTGTGTTTTCTAATGGGCAAAACCGTGTTCCCCGAGCCAAGTGTCCTGCAGTGACCGTGCCCTGCCCTGGCAAGGGTGCTGTCTGTTCTGGTTCACTGGCTGGGGAGCTGTGATGGGTATGATGAGCTTGGTGTTGTGTGTGGGGTGAGAGAAGGGAACAGGAGTGGAGAGGAGAAGCTGAAGTCCTGTTGAAATGTGGGGCTGCTTGGCTAGAAAATGGAAAATGCCCCTCTTTATACCAGCCCATGTTTGTGACATGTAATAATTTCTTCAATATTCATGTCATGCTGGGCATAGTTCGTAGTGATTTTGCTTGTTGAGCTTTGCCCCTGCTCATGGAGGCAATGAAGTGATGTGTCAGCCTGGAGGTGGTTGTGTTTGAGTTCTGGGCAAGCCCCGGATCCTTCAGCAATTGCTGCAATAAAGCATGAAGGAGGCAGGGACAGCAGCTCCTTGTCCCTGTGGAGCAGCAGTGGGAGGAGGGATGGATGGAGAGCTCCTTTAGCCATTAGGTGCCATAACTGGAAGCCCATCCAGGACAACTCCCATTGGCATACCCACGTTTTGTGACTACCTCTAACTACGCCGCGGTGGAAGAGCTCTTCCAGAGGGGATTTGGACCATGAGCTGAAATCCCAGGTTGCTCTGGAAACAGTGGAAGGAAAGATGGGATAGAACAGATGTAAAATTAGCATAACAATAGACCTTTAATTCAACTTGAAGGAAATAATTGAAAAGTAGTTGTCACTTAGGATTGTGACCTCTGCCAAGATGACTCACGCTTGCAGTATAATATGAGTCACTTGTTAGTGATGACCTGGTAAGGAGAAAATGCTAAATCCTTGTAACTTCTTCACGGTGTGCTGTAAAGGCCAGGGTGAAGAAGGGTGTTCAGGGTATTATTGCCTAAAAGCAGCTGATACTTAAGAGCACTGAAGCACCTTTACTTGGCTCTGGGGGACTCCATCGTGAAAAGGCCATGGCTCTGAGCAAAAATGCTGCTTCTTCTTTGGCCTTGGCCTAAAAGAGCCACACAACACTGTGTACCTCTCCTCCCCAGCCTGCTGCCTTGATGTGATGTTGCCCAAGGGTGGGGACCCTGATAGCTCTCTCCTTCCTGCCAGATGGCTCAGCTGGCTGGAGGGCGAGTGGCAAGTGCCTGCTGGTGGGAGGGAGATGGGTGGGTGCTCAGCTGTGCAAGTGGGCACCGTGGAAAACCATGGCCACCTCTGCAAAGGCTGTGGTCTCAGCACGGGGAGGGAGGTCTGTGGGGCAGCCTGGCTGATGGCAGAGCGGGAAGGTAGGAACAGGATCCTCTGTGGGAAGGTCCGTGGGGTACCAATGATAAGGAGCCCTGGGCTGGAGACTTAAAATTAGGAGACTGGGGCCTGGGGGAGGGAGGTGAAGAGCTGCAGTCTGTGGCTGTGTCAGCCCCTGCAGCAGGGGTTTGCCAGGCACTGCCCCTCCATGAGCTCCTCTGACGTCTGCCAAGTGGGTGAAGGATGAGAAGGTTTTTATGGCCTTAAGGAACCAGTGGTGCTCCTGCAGCAATTCACTTGAGGACTCACTAGTTAATCATCTACTACCTGTCTTAAATGCTTCCTCTTACTGAACTAGTGCTTTCCCTCAGTAAATGAGATTTCACAATCCACAGAAGAAAGTGAGAGCTGGTGTGAAGGTGCTTGTGATCGGGGAGGGACCTCACCAAGAAGTGACTGGCTCCTGGGCTCAGCCTGGGGCTTGGTGCCCTTTCATGTAGCAGAGGGGCACCTTGCTCGTGGGGAAGGCTTTCTCACTTGTCAGAAGCCTGATGATTTTTGTCTGTGGTCATGAAATCCTCTGAAATGCTGACATAAGAAATTAACTTGAGAGAGGAGTATTTTTCCCTGCATCTCATAATTGTGGAAAAAGGGTATCCTGAAAGTTCATAATCCCAAAGGCAAATAACTTCAAGTAGTTCACTGAAAATTCAGGGAAAAAAAAGGGGGGGATTAATATGTGAGACCTTGCCTTCCCTGTTCCCTGAGTGATGCACCACAACAGCCGGAGAACCCCGGGCTGCTTCTGCCACACTTCCATTTTCTGGGTGAGGAGCTGCCTACCTGCACCGTCCCTCGCCTCTGCCACCTGTTCCAAGGTGTCTCTTGCCCTCTGGACTTTGCCTGTTGGCAGTCCAGACAGGACTGACAGATCCCACTGCCTTGTGCAGCACCAGAGTGGGCACGAGGAGACAGGAGGGTGGTGGTGAGGGGCTGTGGAGGAAGGTTCAGGCTTGAGGAGACATGAAGGGATGGACCTGAAGGACAGATCTTCCTATCAAGGCAGTCTGAAGCAACTAAAGGACATTGAATGTGCGAGTGGTTGCGCTGCAGAAAATTGGTGTGTAGTTAGGAATAGCTCTGTGAGGGTCAGAGGAACATCACTTCCTGAAAAGAAACTGCCTGTGCAGTGGGACACAGGTCTTGAACACATTCTCATTTTGTCTTGCTCGTTTGATAGTTATCATCGTATTCTTGAGCAAGTTCCCACTGTAGCCCAGTGGTCCTGCCACTGAGTTGGCAGCTCCAGGTAGCTCTCCTCGGGCCTCTGGCCATCCTTGTCAGCTTCAGCACCAGAGGGACCCACAGCAGGGAGGGGTTTTGCTCTTTGATAAAGCAAAACAGAGCTGTTGGTTTTCACTGAGCAGCTGGATCCCACCTGGGTTGGGTGGAGTGAAAGCGTTACAGGTTTGAATAGGCAAAGGCTTTATCGTGTGACTGAAAGGGAGGGACGCCTTGCAGGTGGATGGGCTGCACCGCTTAAAAAACGGAGCACTGTGGTTGACAGGGGAGAGGGGGCGTAAGTTCAAAGCTGAAGTTGCTTTCCCAAGGCCCTTTCACAATAAGTCGTGGGTTTGCTTTTGCTGGTTGATGTGACCTCTTCCGTGCTGTGGTGTAAAGCAAAGCGCCTGCACGGAGGAAACGTCCTCGAGAGAAGATGCAAAAGCTCTGCTCATTATCAGAAACGAGTAAAACTGCTCCAAGCTAATATGGCTGCCTAAAAATAGAAGTGGTGTTAGGGGGAGGGACTGTCTTCTGTGTTCATTTGCCCTTGATTTTCATGACATTTTGCTGCTCCATATTATGTGTCTTGTAGGGGAGGTGGCGCGTCCTGGTCACACTGAGAGTAATTCACAAGAGCATGTGCTTGTGTCGAAAACCATCAGGGAGGAAGACTGAGGAGCTTGTTGGGGGTTCAGCAGTTAACTCACAGAATGCAGTTTTTGAGGTTTATTCCCTCGCTCTGCTCCTCACAGGGTCGCAGTCCGTCCCTTGCTGTGAGCTTGAAGCCTCCCCCGGGGTGGGTCTGAAAAAGGGATGTGACTGGCAGTGAGGCTGTGGGGTGGGATGGATCCCTGGTGCTGCAAGGAGGTGGGAGCAGAGGGCATCCATCATGTCTGCACCTCCTCAGAGAGGACAGTCATACCACAGTTGAAGGTTGCAGCATCTACCAACCTTTGGAAAACCAGCCTTAGCACTTAAAGAGAGAAAAAAGGGAAAAAAAAAATTTATGAGACTTAATTACTGTGTTATTGTTCTTCAGTATTTAAAACCCAAGTTTCATAACTGCCTTGTGATATCAGCATTCATGTTCTTTGTCAGTATTATGCAAGCAGCTCACCTTGTGATCATGAAATACCGAAATGTGCTTTCTAATGCTCACCCTCGTTTCTCAGTAAGTCCATAAAACCTCTTCTGCTTTCTATTAGTTATGGAACAACAGGACATTTTTTGCTTAAAAAGACTGAACCTTTTTTATTTTTGATTCAAGTTCTTGAGCCAGCTGCTGCTCTGAGACCTTTCTGTTCCATGTGGCTTGACCAGGGTGGACACTGCATTGTCTTTTGCCACTTGGGAGGAAGCAGGAAGTTTGTGGATGTATCTTAGGGGCAAAGGTCTTGCTGGACTGGAGCAGTCCCAGCTGGTTGCTGGCACTGGTGTGGTTGATGTGATCTGCCTTCAAGGTTAATTGAGGCAACTGGGAAAGATGGGAACAGGCCCAATGGGGTAATTCAACATCCTCCCCAACAGAGCTGAAATCTTAGCTAACTTGTTGATATTCAGTTGTTTTCCATCTGGGAGTTTCTGTTTAACATCAGAAAAGCCCTTTATGTACCCCAGCAGGAGTTGAGCCGAAAGGAAGACCCTGGGAGTGAGGCTCTGGTCTTACCTGGGGGCACATCCATGCTGGGTCTGGATTTTCCTTACCTCCTCATCCAGATTTTGCTGGACAGGGAGAGCAGACTTCTAGTTTTTCTTCTGATCAGTCTAGTTCTGCCACTCATTGGCATCCAGAGCAAGGGTTATCCTTGGGAGGGTTATCCTCTTCTGTGGCAGGGTTGCCTGTGGGGTATTTCTGCAGGTGACTGACTAGAGGTGGTGGGGGTCTCTCAGTACTTCACTGGAAAAATCTCACGTGATTTCCTGGACTTATGGAGACATGGAATTTAATCTTTCCTCTGAGTTTTCTCAAGAAAAAGGAAATTGCTGGTGTTTCCCTTCCCAGTAGAAGGGAAGGATTCAAATGTTTCAGATGTGGAGTGCAGTGTGCTGGGTCTGCTGAGCACTGGAGAGGATGTCTTCAGGCTCCCTGGCCAGTGCTGCTTCTCCACTCCTTCAGACTCTGCTTCACATCCACATCCGGAGATTGGTAACTCTTTTCACATGCTAATGAGGACTTTGTAGATAAGATCCCCTGTGAGGAAAGGAGCTCTAGGAGAGTCTCATAGCAGGGGAAATCAAGGTGAGGAGAGGTCGAGCATCTTCCCTAGATTCTCTTGCAAGCCATGAAACTCTGGCAGAGCTGTGAGTAGAAATCAAACCCTTTGGCCTCTCATCCTGTGCTGCAGCCATTAAACTATGCTCTCCTAAGATTAGATAACCTGTGGTTTTATTTTCTGCAAGGCTTGATGAGCGAATTCCTTTGGATAAATGCTTTTCTTGTATACTTGCCAACACAGTGATGTTTGGGACGTGAGGGAAGGGAAATAACTTGCAGGCGTCAATTTTCAGGAGATGAATCAGATGGAGAGATAATACCCACGAGGTTAGAGCTCTTGGGAAGACTCAGTGGTGAGGATCACATCCTGTGCCTCTGGTCTAGACTAAGTGATATGGGGAACCCAAGGTGCAGCTGTGCTGCCAGCAGCTTGCCATGAGTCTGAATATTACTGAACAGTCTGGGTCTCTGGCAGGGATGAGATGGAGCACTGGAGTTTGTTTGGGCCTCGGGATAGATGCTGAAGGGACTGTGGTATCGCGGTAGTCGGTGTTGCCCCAGACAAAAAGTCCATCCTGACTTTAGAGTGCTTTGAGTCTGGGGAAACTGATAGCTGAAGTGGTGTCCCTGCATAGAGAATTATTCCTTTTCAATGCATCAGGTCTTCAGAGGAGGGAAGAATTGCAAAAGACTCTTGGTTTTGCAGTAATTTATCTTCCTTGCTGTAGCCTGGGGCTGTGAGGTGGACTGGAGCTCAGCTGGGCAGGCACTGCAGTTGGCTTATAAAAAACCTGCAGCAGCTGCCCTCCCTTCTGACCAGCAGAGGTGGTGATGGGCCAATTGGGTCTGCTAGGTGGGGTGAGGTGATGCTCTCTGAGGATTTAGGGTGGCCTGGCAGAGTTTGTTGTACTGTGTTTTTTTTTTTTTTATTTTCTGAGACGGTGTGTTGTTGCTGGAAGGTGTGGATTTGATTCCTGGTTGTGAGCACCCTTATCTGCTTTTCTAGCCATTAGCTCTCTGTCTTGCCCACGTGAGAAGCTGTAAGTTGCTTCATCTGATAAGGATATTCTTATCAGTTCTGATGTTTATTGTGTGGAATTGAAATTATTCTAGGACCTATAAAAAAGGGGAGGGAGCCTGGGAATTACAGCTGGAAAGCTGTGTGCCTCTTTCCTGCGCAGACAAGCGAGATGTCAACAGACAGTATGAATATCTCCATGTATCAAGCTGGAGCTGAGTTCTTGGTCGTGTAACGTGTCTAGAGAGAAACATATGTCCTGAGATTTTGTTTCCTTCCTTACTTTGTGCAGCATCATCAAAACACTCCTTTTGGCCTTTTAAACTCATCAGCCTGCTTGTGAAATATTCGGAAAAAGCTTGGGCTGAGTTTTGCATCACTGTCAGTGGGTTGAATCCTTTTGGAGTGGCTTTGATCTTGCTTACTCCGTGCTGAGTAATTTACACTCCTCTCACATGAGCAGCAGCTTCAATGGATGTGCCGCCCTCTGAGAGTCTGGCCCTTGCAGGCTCCCTCAGTTTCTCCTGATCGTAAGCATTTAAATGGTATTAAAGCTGCTTATTCGAGTCTTGTGCTTTTTTAGAGTCATTAACACCTCTGCAAAGAAAGTGTAAAACTCCAGTAAAGTCAGCTGGTGGCACTTTGCGATGGTTTGAATGGTTACCCAGTGAAGGGCTGGGTTGCCTGAGCTGGAAGGGGGTGTTTAGGAAAGGTGCTGGTGGTGGCTGCAGTGCCCACGGGTATGAGAAGAGGAACATCAAGTTTTTATTGAGTCCCCTCCCTCATCCTGTTTCCAGGCCAGAAATGTCCATCTCTTCATGCTTGCTATATCTCAATTAAGGACAAGTTTCAAGTGATGTCAGCAATTTTCTTTTGAAGGAAATTGTGCTGTTTTGTTACCTTTCCAAAGAGATGTTGATGTCCAGGGGCCATCCCATCATGAAGTCATCACAAAGAAAATAATGAAGCTGGCGTTGTTTTTCGCCTTGAATGTTGACTTGTGAATCAACAGTGCCACAGTGGTCTGATCATTCTTGTGCCCACTCCTGCTCTCGTTTCTTGGTCTGTCGAGCCAGTTGAGCTCCGCACTGATTGATTAACAAGAAATTATCATGACTAACGTTAGGCTGGTAGAAAAACTAATAGGGGTGAATAATAGCACAAGATACATGGAAATCAACATTTTTCTCCTTGGAGGCTGCAGATGTAATCCACTTAATATTCTGTGGAACACAAGATTAATGTTCTTCAGCATAATATATGTGAGGGCTTTTCTTTTTAGTTTGCTGGCAGAGGCATTGCTGCGTTGCTAAAGCTGAGGGCAGGGGATTAGGAGGGGGGCAGGATGCTGACCCAACTTCCAGAGGATTCAGAAACAGCACAATCTGGCTAGAGGAGATTAAACTTCCCCCTCTCTGGCAGGACTTTCTGCAAGAAGTGTGGCTGGACTGGATATGTCCCACTGGGATGGCCCCTGTTGAAATCTGGTAGGGTGTCTTTTTCAGCTCTCTGGAAGCATAAAGTATAGGGGAATAGATCTGATTTCCTTGGGCTATGTGGTGTGATTTTGCTGGTGGGCTCCCAGTGCAAAGCCAGCATCAGCAACATGTGGAAACCTTGCACTTGTCCTCCTTCACAACATACCTCTGCCATGATTTAAACTCATGGAACTGCTGAGCTTGGTAGAGGTCGCTTTAAAATAATAATAAAGCGAAGCTCCTGCTCTTTTTCTTTCACAGGATGGAAAGAATGCAGTGACTTGCCAAGCTTAAAGAGGAGTAGATACAGCAGAAATAAATAAATCAAGCCCATTTATTTTAAGTTGATTAATCTGATATGTTCGTAGTTTTCTAAAATAAAATCTAGCCCCAGAGAGTTTAGCAAATCAAATAACAATAACGGCAATTAATTTAGAAGCAGTTACGAATGTTTCCCGTCCCCTTTTCACATCCCTACACCCACATGATTAATCTCACAGTTTATGACTGCAGGCCAAATCCCGTGTGGGGATGTGCAGTGTCTCCCTGGGGCTGGATAAGGTGGACCTGAAGAGCCGATCCCATTCCTGAGTACGGGGGAGGATTGTGGGCAGGGGTGAGATGGGTGGTTGGTGGATGCTGGGGCTCCCGGGGTACCCTGTGCCTGCAGGAGGGCTTGGAATGCTGCTGGGTGGGATTCCTCAGCTGAAAATCCAAATATTATGGACTTTCCTGCCTGCTTTATTTTCCTGTTCTCTACTGGCCTTCAGCATGCTGGTCCCCATGGTCCTACGGGGCTCGCTTAGCTGCTGTGCGTGTGCTGCCTTCACGTTTCCAGCCTGCTCGTGTGAGCTAATAAAAACCCCTGGAGCTCTGCAAAGAGTCAGATAATGTCATGGCTGGCTCCAGGGACCAGAGCAAGCAGAGAGCTCCCAAGGCAGGGAGGTACCATGGGGCTGTAATTTGACGGGGAACACAGATGATTCCGGAAAGCGAAAGGTGGTGGTTGGATTTACGGGACATCGTGGGGACCTGCAAAGCAAAACCAGCGCGTCTTTCTGGGATGTCTCTGTGGAAAAGGTCCCTCTGCTTTGTCTTACCCAAAGTGTAATGCATATATCAAAAGAACTAAATTAAATAATTCTTGCCGCCCCCCCCCCCCCCCCCCCCCCCCCATGTTTAGGAATTCAGGGCACTGGGATTTGAAATAAAAAGCATCTTCCTGAATTTACGAGAGTGTTTCACAGTGTAAGAAACCACCAAGAAATACAGAAGTCTCGCTATGGGAAATACTTTACGCCCTGGCAAAACATTCTTGCAAAATCATTTCAGCAACTGTGGATGGTCCCTGACTTCCAGGCTGGTTTTTTGGCATGCATCGGGCAGGAGCTTTCTTTTTGCTGTGGGACCTTGTTTTCCACCCAGTTTGAGTGTCTGTCAAGACCAAACCTTCAGACTCCCTGCTGGGTCTGGCATTGCTGGAGAGACAATCTGTGAAATGCAGGCAAAAAGGTGAGAAGCCTTCCATCGCCTTCCCCACAGTTTGTTAACTGTTGGGTGAGAGAGGTATTTCTAGATAAGGAACGTGCAAATTAACATGTTTTTGATATTCTTTTAAATAATTTTGCAGCTTTGTCAAGACAGTTCAGTGTAGGAATGAGTTTATAGTACATGGTTTTGACAGATTGTTGGTATGCTTGTGGATTATGGGTTTTTTACAGCCTCTCTTGCAGAGTTCTGCTCAATAGTTTGAAGTGATTTGGTCCCCACATTGTCCTTTCTTGAAACTATTGCTGCTGGACAGTTATCTGATCCTCTCCTGCTAACCAGCCCTTGTAGAGCCAAGCACGAGGAGCTGATGACAAGTGACAAGGCTGGGGGTAAACTCTTCAAAAAGTACCAAACCAGGAGATAACTCCATCTCCAGATGATCTGTGAAAATTGGGCTAATGTGAGAAACGTGACTGAATCCAGTAGGGAGGTGTTGGTTCTCCAGACACGTATATAGGGACAAGAAAATATTGAAAAGTAATGGTAGCTGCTTTAAACTGGGATGTGGGGATTTCTGATGGGGAAGGCTCTCCACCAGTCATCTCTCTCAAGGCCCACTTGTAACTCCTCTGTTCAGGTGGTGTGCAGGGTTTCCAGCAGGTCCACGAGACCTTGGCTTTGAGTCTCCCTGAGGCTCCTTGGAATTCCTGCCTGCACACCCAGCGTGTGTGTTGGTTGTTGCACAGATCCCTGCTGTTGAAGGCTGTAATCTTTGGGTTGTTGGTGTCACAATGACACAATGCTTTAATCCCTGATAACTCTTCTGGTCAGCTCAGCAACGATAACTTAAAAACAGACATAGAGGTACAAAACCATCCTAGTTTTAAAAAGCAAAGGGTTTTAAGATTGCTTTTCTTTCTTTTTTTTTTTTTTTTTCCCCCTCCAAAATGCATCTGGGAGTGAGATGTTCTCCCATTTTAAAGGCATCCCTCTGGCCACAACTCTCACTGCAAGGAGGGAGCAGGGCTGTCATTTCTTGACAAAGGCAATCCCAGATGTCTGACCCCAGCAGCCTCCTGTGAGCACTGCAGAAGCCGGGGTGTGCAGTCTGCAGTGACTCAGAAAGGTGCAGCCTGGCTTCTGAGCTGTCACCCCTGCAGACATCCACACACAGAGCCACAAGCATGACCTGCAGTTGGAGGCTGAATGTTTGCCTGTGTTTGAGAGGGTTCCTTCTGCTTTTGGTGTGAGCTTGGCAGCAGCCCTGCTTTACACAGGGTGTCTTTAGGAGTGGGACGTTAAGAGGCCACAGTTCCCGAAACAGCTGCCTTGGTAAGTAATTAAATCAACTCCTTCGAGACCCCATAAACTTTTGACAGCATTTATCGTGACAGGGTTACAATTTCATCTTGACACGAGCATTTGCTGGCCAAGGTTGAAACTCTTTATTTCTCCGAGGGATGAGATCTTTAGATCTCATATTATTTAGAAATAATATCTTATTGGTCTGAAACGGCAGATAAGTGACTTCCAGCGAGGAGAGCGTCCAGCTGCTGTGCTCTAATTGATGTCTGCATCCCAAGAAGCGTGGTACAATGCTGGTAGTGACTTTAGATCTTCTGGGGACTATAGATGTGATTTATAATTGGCACTGTAGCTTTTTAGAGACGCTGAGCTTAGCCAAGCCTTTTATATATCGTCCCGCTGAAGTTGCGTGCTTGAATTAGGCATATGTTGAAGTGGCTGATTGTGCTGAGGCTGCATTCATCTAACGTGGCATTGAAAACCTCGGGGTTCGCTTGGCAGTAGGGCTTTTGCTGATGCTTCTGGACTGATTGACTTCTGACTCTTCTGGATGAACAGTCTTCTGTGAACTGGAAGGAGGGCTTGTCATACAACTGCAAACAGTTCGTGGAGTCTGTCCTGGGGATCTATGGAACGTGCTGCAGAGATTTAAAAATGAGAGAGGGTTGTCTGATTTGGAGGGAGAATAAATTCAAATGAAGGAGAAGTACAATTGTGCTGTCTGAAGAGTTATTGAACATCTCAGCATTTTCTTAGTGTGGTGAGACTCAGGGAGGCCAGTTGTTGATCTTCAGTAGCTTTAAGTCAAGACTCATTGTCCCTCCCTTGAATGACATCAGGATGAGTTGGAGTCACCGTGTTGCTAGCGATGCTTCTGAAGGAATGGGGAGTAGGGTTGGACCCTTCTTGCCTTGATGAATGTGTGCAGGTTGTGGATAGCTTTTCTTTGGACTGGGCTGCTCCAGTGTGCAGTGGTGGGGGAAGGTTACCTTTAGATGTCATTGTTGTCCTCTCCTGGTATTGCTACTGCACCTTGGGCTGTGGGACCCACCTTCTGCAGTGGTACAAATGCATCACTTTGGCTTGAAAAAAAAGCCTTATTTCCAGGTCTATATGTTAACTAGACTGGAGCTCCCCTGTTTCATATTTGTGGAGAGGGTACAGAATGGCTGCTTTTTCTTTTGACATACTAGGAAGCAGAAACTAGGTCAGAAGAACTCTAATTTTGTATGTGCAAGTGTGAGTCTGTGAGCAGGAAATCTGGAATAGTCAATTTAATGTAGCTTTAATGGCTTTGCCTCAACAGGACCAAGTGGGACTGGACTGCAGATGTGCATGGGGGATTTTTTTACTTTTTTTCTCTCAGCACTGGTGTTGGCTATTCCTTTGCTGGCTGGGGGCTACAAATCCACACTTACATCCTAAGTTGAACAGGTAATAGTTGAAGAAATAATCCGGCTTTATTGACTGAAAAGCCCAGTGTGGTGATTAGTTCTTATTTAATTTTGCTGCTGCCAACTATTGGCAGGTCTTAATATTCTGGAAAGGAAAGAGACTCACATGTGGTGACTGGAGCTTTACTGCAGTGAGAAGCTGGGGAGAAGAGTGTTGGAAGCCTGCAAAAGTGGATTTATGGTTTAGAAAGGGGAGGTGGACAGAGCACAAAAGTGGCTCTTGGTAGGGTCTAGAGGAACAGCTCCTGGTGAGATGCTGGAGAGGAGAGGTTCAGATAGATTTATAAACAGGCTTCTCTCAGCTGTCAAGAGGGGGGGGAAATTTTTCTTCTGCTAACAACTTAGCCTTGACAACAGTTTTTCTTACGCTGTGTAGTAATGCTGTTTCTCGACTAACATCTTCGTTTGAGTTATGGAGCTGGGTGTTTGGGGGTGAGGGAGGACAGACTGCTTCTTCAAAATGAAAACAAAGCCCTCGGGGAGTTCATTATTACTCTTCCAAGTAGAGCAGCTTGTATTGCTTGAGTAGGCAGGAGGTGCAGTGGTAGATGCCATTGATGATAGCTTGTCTTGTGAGTCTCTGCATGGGTGGGTGAAGGAGGGGAAGGTACCAAAGCTAGGAGAAGATTAAGCAATCCGTGTGAGGGCTGAATAGCACCCATGGTTCTGCTTTATTGCTTGACTTATATCTCAGATCTACCTCAAAAATACCTGTGCAGCCTATTAAGATTTTTGGTACTGCTTTAACTAATGAACGGACTTAGGGCTGTGCCTGTGTGATTGAAGCTCAGAAAGGTAATGACTGCAGCCTCTTTTTTGTGAAGTTTCAAGTTAAAACTCCATCAGAATTTTTTGCCTTGGCCTCTGCCTTCCTGCTTTGTGTGATGTTGTCTGCAGCTGTATTAGCAACCCTCTCCTGGCTTGTGCAGTCCATCTTCATATTACTCACAGGACTGTTAACTAGAAGTGCCTTGGAGATGGAGGCAGCCTTTTGATTGCTAAAAAGCAGCTGCGTCTTCAAGTACTCTTCAAACCCCTCTATTTTTCTCTGAGCTGCGTGTCATTTGGGGTAACTCCCCCAAGGTGATCTGGACCTTGTTTTGTCAAATCATAAAGTGCTTCAATTCCTTCTCTAGAAACCAGTGCAGAAAGTATGGCCGAGTGAGTGAGTTGATGTGCCTGCAGAAGGGATAGCAGTTGACTTTGTGGAGCTTGAGGTTACTCAGGTCCCAATGCTTGGGAGGTTCAGGGCTGTCTGCAGAGCTTCTGACTTGGCTAATGAGAAGGATGGCTTCAAAGAGCCAGCTTGGGCATCTGGCCTTGGGGAATTAAAGTCTGGGCAGGTGTATAGTATGGGAACTAAAGGCTTTATCCTTGTACATGTTCCTTGTAGTGGTTTTACATAATCAGAAGTACGTTGCCCTGATGACAGTTTTACATATCAGACTGTACTGCTGAAGGGCTTTTCTGTCTCTGCTGCATTCCTCACAAAGCCTTCCTCACGCTCTGAATTAATGATCTTCCACTCCTGGTTGGAGCTTGCTGGGATTGGAAGACTCTTCTCCAGGCAGTTGATGACTTAACCACTTGGGCTGAGGGTGCTGCTGTGTCGAGCTGTGTGATGCCGGGTGGGATTACTGCTCTCCTGGGCTGTCTGTGTGCCACAGCCTTGTCATTAATTTAAAAGAGCCAACTGTTTGGGAAGAATGTGCTTCCCAGCACCAAAATCTCTCCTTGTGACTGCCAGGACTTCTCCGGGCAGAGGCACCTGCAGACAGACAGAGCTCTTTGGGCCTCATATTGGGGGTGGTGAGTAAACAGCTTTGGAAGCCTGTTTTGGTTCTTGTGGGTGCCTCATCAGTTTAATGGGATCTCCCGTTGAGGCCATTTTATTACGGAGCTGTAAGGCAGAGGCTCATAAAATCCTGATATTTGGGAGCATTAGTGGCGCAGACTTTGTTCTCTGTGGAGATTAAAAAAACTCTCCTAGTGCCATGGAGTTGCTTTAGCTGACAAGTGCCTGGGGACACTCCTCTGTTACTGACCCGTAACTGAGCTCTGCCTCCAGTTACACAGCCCGTTTCCCTCTCCAGGGTTATAACATTTGCTTAATGACTGGGTAGCTCCATGATTTTTGGCTGGAAGTTGTCATTAGCTGCTAGAATTGGGGGACTAAGTGCACGATGATTACAGAGACTCCAATCTCCCATTTCCCCTCCTGTGCATCCACAGCAGTCGTGGTTTAATTGGTGTGCCCCTCGGTTCCCTTCTCCCGAGCATCTCTCCGCTGTCTCCTCATGTAACCTTTCCTGTTACATCCCTTTTGTGTGGGCTAGAAGGGAGAAAAATGAGGCTCCTTCAAGGAAAACAATCAAGTTTGGTGTACAGACTGTGTATAAATGCTTCTCGTGTTTATGGACACCTGCATAACCATATTTAACTGGTGTTCTGATAACCCAGTGGTCACCACAGTCAGCACAGGTACGTGCCTGCAGCCCTAACTGACCTAGCCCTGGGTATGGATATTGCTCTCTGAATAGTCTCCTCAAACAAAGCATTGGCTCTTTTGTGCCTTGGACCTGTTGAGACATCATGGTGTAGGCAAGGACATCTTTCAGCTTTAGTTCTGCAGGGTCTGGGTTGGGCAGAGCAGAGTGGTTTTAACCAGGAATGTGCTCCTGCCGCGAGCTCGCTGCGTGCTCCACGCCGATAAGTCCTTCAAAAGGGATGCCTGTTTTGTTGCTGAAATTTGAATATATCCTGCTTTATCATCCACATACAGAAGTCCCTTTTCTGATAATGTACCAGTTTTAAATATACTGTTCATTGAAATATAGTGGACTTTTTCCCCCCCCCGCATGATAATTGCTGGAAAGGGAGATGCTCCTGCCTTTTTCTGTGCCTCAGAGTGGTTTTAGCCACTGAGACTTTTGTACCACTGATATTCCTGAAAGGTGAGCGAGGAACATAACAATTTCCCACTAGAATTTGAGCCTGTCCTGGCTGCAGCTGTGTAAGCAGGGTCAGATCCTGGCACGGGATTGCTCATCTGCCAGCCCGTCCCTGCCTGAAGGACCATTGGGCCTGCACAGCCCTTGCCGCAGGTGCTACTAACATTTCCCATCCCATGAGCAGCTGAAAGATCTTTATTGAGTGTTTCATTGCTTCATGGAGAGCCTGAGTTTGCTCCTGTGTCTTCTGGCACAAACCCCAAGTAACTCATCCTCCTCAATGAGGCTTTGTGTGCGAGCGGTCACGCTGGGACCAGAAGCACCTTCCTTCGGAGAAAGCTACAGCTGAGCTCTTCTGGGAGTGGGGTGGTGAGCCCAGAAAGCTTAAACTAGAAATAAACCCATTCTTTCCTTAGCAAGAAATGATTGAGCTGTGCATCAGTGCAGGTCTGAAACAGGAACAGCCGATAGTGGGTGATTTGCAAGTGTCCACCGGTGTCCCTGCAGCTCTGCAAGCGCCTGCCTGGGTTTGTGGGGCTGCCCCTGCCCTGCCCACCCCTCCTGGAGCTGGTGTGGGGCTGGTGGGTGCTACTGGCCTTTACAGACTCGGGACAAGGTTTTAATTTCTGGTGCTTGTAGCTAATGTGATCTGAAATGATCCCTGCCTTTCTACTCCCCTCCTTAGGAGGGAGGGGACCCCACCTTAGGTCCTTCTGCTACTACAACCATGCAAATCCTTTTCTGTGTGAAACTAATCTAGAGCTGAAAATTATTTGTGCATTTGTCTTAAGCGCTGGTTCTCTCCCTCCTTTTTAAACAGTGCATCTTCTTTGCCTAAACTAACAGCTTGCCTCGTTTTCTTTTCCTTTTATTTGCGGGCTTGTTATTTAGTGCAGATGTTTTCAGTAACGAAAAACGCAGTAGTGCTTGTGAAGGCATTGTGGGGTGTGGGAAGAGGAGGCTGGAGCAGCCTCACCACCCGTGTGTCCCTCGTGGATGGGGGAGAAGGCACCAGCAGAAGGTGGTAGGAGCCAGGCTGGAGGCACCCGTGTGTGATGAGCTTTGCAGCCACCCCCAGCCAAGCGCAGCCCAGCACTGCTGTGAGCCCTGATCTGCAGCACAGGCTATATTTGGTCTGAGATTACTCCCTGCTTGGCCTGGATTGGTCCCAGTCTGGGCTCTGCAGGATGGGTTTCTTTTTCCCCTGGCTGACATACCTCTGTATATTATTCCCTTGCTGCCCGCTCCAGCCTGCTGGAGCTGCTGTCACTGCTCTCTGGTACCCTCCTGAAGCATCTCAGCTGGGGCTTTGTGGCATGTGCATGATGTGCCCCTGGTACCAGGGACAGCCTATTCCAAAGCTGCCATTAAGATGCAAAGCTCTGTTCTGTGTAGGAACCCATCCAGGGGAGGCCAGTGGGAAACAGGATTTTTTTTTCCCCTGCCCTGCCCCATCCTTTGCTGTGTATTTTCTGGAAAGGCCATTAACAGCACGTGGTTCCTGGGTTCAAACCGTGGCTTTTGAGGAGAAGCTTGTCCCTGTGACTGCCTGCTGCATGGGAAGAAGCCAGGCTGGCGACGGCAGTGTGGCTGGGAGATCAACCCCTTCTGCTCCCTGACATTGCTGGTGCTCCCCGTGTGTTGTCGGGGCTGTGCTGAGATGGAGCTGCCTGTGCCAGCAGTCAGGGGAGAAGCGTCACTCATTGCTGTGCTGCGAGGTGCCCAGTTACCTTGGCGATGCTTCTGGAAAAATGCGAAGAGGAAACAAACGGGGGGGTGGAGAGGGGACAGGGCGGCAGAGAAACTGCTTGGTGGGTTGGAGCTGTCGTGGAAGGGAGTGGGTGATGGGAGCAGTGGGGGAAAGCCCTCCTGGTGTGCACACAGCTGCCTCAGAGGCAGCAGAGGCAGGTGTGGGGCTGTCAGGTCTGCAGTCAGGTGATGGATGGACTCAGACAAACCTGTTGGAGCCACACAACCTCTGCCATTTACACACACACTGGAGGAGTGAGAAGTGACCTGGGATGGTGGGAGAGGGTGCTCTTTAGTTTCAGGACTTGTGGAATGAAGGTGGAAAACACACTGCAGGAAGGAGTTCCTTTTATCAGAAATGGCCAGATGCATCCATGGATGTTTCTCCAAACCTCCTGAGCATGTGCCCTAGGCACAGCTTTCTTGTGCCTTAATCTCCTAGTGAATATTCAAAAATAGATATACTTGTAGCACTGGAAAAGCCTCTTTCAGAGTTGTTTCAGCACTGCAGAGAACAACCCTTAGGAAAGAAACTCAAAAAATAAACAGCAGCTGCTGCCATGTTTCCCCCTCCTCCGCCTCCTCACCCAGTGTGGAAGCCTGGTCCCGATTCCCTTTCCCATCGATTCATGGTTTTTCCCTGCCTGGTACCAAGGCAGCAAAGCCGCAGGCTGTCCACACCTGGCTGAGGTTTTGCATGGTAGAAACCTGTTGTGCTGCAGCTTCCTCTGTGTCCAGCCCAAGTGCCCAGCTGGAGGTGTGCGTGCACCAGGGCAGGTGTGCCCTCGGTGGTCTCTGAGTCTCCTCCAGCACAGCTTCTGTACCCTTTGCTGTGGATGGTCCCACTGAAGGATGAGTGGGGCTCCCACCCTTGGAGCACCTCAGGGTTTTCCAGGCAGCTTGAAGAAGCTGCTTGCATATGATGGAGGAACAGGCAGAAGGGGGATGTGGCATTTCTGAATGATCAGAGGGGTGGCTGTGATGCTGTCACAGGGATGTGCCAAACCCCAGGAGGCCCACGGCGGTGCATGTTCTGAGCTGGGTGGAAAGCTGCTCCACTCACGTCAAGCCTTGGATTAATTTGCTTGGGGCATTATTACTAGGTTAAACCTTGCTGCTCAGCTGCTCACAGAGACCCAGTGTTTCACTTTTGGACCCAGAAGCATCTTGAGCTGATGCAGCTTTGTAATGAAAGAAACCTCTGTGTCCGTAACGGGGTGGTGGGTGTCCATCTCCTCTCTCCCAGGGAGTGCTGCTGGCTGATCCTCTTTTGCCTGTTAGGGCTGGCAGTTGACCTGTCTGCAGCCTCTGGGATTGCAGCTGGCATCCCTTTTCCCACTGGGATGCCAAGCCGTCTGATAGCTCAAGTGACTCCAAACCCATGAGGGAGGATGAGGATGGGGGTGGTGCCAGAGCCGGGGTCAGCCCTGCGGCAGCTGGGTGGACACAGGGGTGGCACAGACCCTCGGGATGCCTCCGCATCCGCCGGCTTCCAGGGGGATTGCACTATCCAAAATTGGAGTGATGAGTACAGGAAAAGGAGGAGGAGCAGGAGAGTATAAATAAAGCCTCTGTAAGGGGAAAACCCACCGAGAGGAGAAAATAGCAGCGCTGGTGTATTCCTTCTCCACCCTCCCTCGTACCTCACTGCTCATATCATCTTTTAACTGTGCCAGCGGACACACATGACTGTCCTTCCCCTGGCTGGGCACACGCCTGGTGGAAGGGGAACTGGGGACAGGGCTTGGTGCTTCGTTGCCACCCTCCAAGTCGTTGTGTCCTCATATAGCACTGCCCTAGGTCTGCTCATCTCAGTTGACAAACCAGGTTGTCAACAACCGGGATGCACCAAACAACAAATGACCTTTAGAGCAAGTAACACTAATGCTGCTGACATCAGGAATAGACCTAAGAACCCTGTTTTGAGCCCCAGAAGTGACATCCTGCCAGTGAGCTTGCTTTATTCCAAAGCCAATGCGTATGATAACCTAAGTTTTAATAGCAAACATTTGCAGTTGAATTTAAAGCATAAAGTGTGTTCATGCATCGAGCAGATGACATTATAACGGACTGATGATCACTCACCTGCTTGGCATCTCCCAGCTCAGATGCTGAGATGGGCAGTGCTGGGCAGAGCTTGGGACTTGGCAGGGCTGTCACTAGGATGGTGCCATGCTTCTGCTCACTGTCACTGTAATTCCGATCCCAGGTCTGCCTGAAAACCTTAAACCGCTCAAAACATTTGTCAGTCAGATGTTGATCTTCGTAGAATGTTTTCTTTTTTTCAGAGATCTGTAAGTATTGCTTATTAAATATATTTTTTTTCATTTCTTCTAGGATCCTGCAGGAATCTTTGAATTGGTGGAGCTTGTTGGCAATGGTACCTACGGGCAGGTCTATAAGGTAAGGGCTCCAGCTGAAGGGATCCAGTTTTCCTTGGCCGTGTGTTGAACATGAAGCATCTCAGCACATCACCTTGGTTAGGTTTTGACCTTTTTCAGGCCTGAAGAGCAGCATTTCTGAACTCTGGCCTTTTGTGTGTGAGTACCATGTAGCACAAAGCTCTTACAGTAAGCATTCGTATTAGTTCTGATAGTGCCACAAAAAAAAAAATTTTTTTTTTTTTCCCCTCTCCCCCCAGTTGCTTTTTATTGATTAGATGATGAGGAGGGAGTGAAAAGTCTGTGCTTTAATAGCTGAATCTCGATCTCTCCTAAGCGCTGAGTTTACGGCTGCAATAGGCTGCCAAATGAGTTTGCTACAGTCTAGTGCTCTGCTTGCACATGGGCTGGCTGCTGTCCTTTCCACTGGCAGAAACCTGCTGCAGGATTGAAAACACCACTAAAATGTTTTTATTAAAGTGCCTGTTAAAGGCGGTAGGATTGCTTTAAATATCTGTAAACCTTGGGATGCAGCAATAGTGAAGGGACTGTGGAGAGCAGGATTTTACACCCGTGAACTTCTTTACAATGATATTTAAAATGTCCTCCCTCTGCTAAACTTTATCACCTGTCTCAGGCACATCTTAGCTTGGGGGATCTCCAGAGTTTGTCATCTTGGTGGGGTCTTCTTATGGGTGATTCTTGTGTGGTCGGGGAGGGATTGAATTGTTTCAAAGTCTGGGTTTATCTTTATTTAATGTATGGTGGGGAGATGTTTTCTGGCATGGCTGTATGAGGAGTTTGCTAAATATTTTGATTCTGCTGGGAGTCAGTAGTTCCCCTGGGCCTCATTCTCCAAAAAACTTCTGTATGTGTGGGCATGAGTGCTGTATACACGTGTACTTGTGTGTGTGTGGGTACACAGAGATCCTGTTTACCCATCATGCACGTATTATCCTTTGACTGTAGAAAGGAATATAGCCATGTGCTCTTACTCTGTGGCTTTGGAGACACAGCTCTTGCTTCTCATGCTCTAAAGGACAGTTAGTGCCCCTGCTGAAGAGAAGAGAAAGGTTTTAAAGGGCTGCAGGTTCCCCAAACTCCTCCTGCAGCTGTAGGCTAATCCATCAGTAGAAGGATCAAGGGACTGAAGTGAACCAAAGGTGAACTGGAACTTCCGGAGTTTTAAACGTACGAATTTTTGAACTGGAATGAGTGTTTTTAAAAAATACAAAAACAAAGGAAAAACCACCCCACCCCAAAGCTGTTGTTATCAAGGTTATATTCCAGGGAGCCCTCCCTTCTGGCATTCATTGTTTTCCCACCATGTGCTCCCCACCACTGGAGCTCCCCTTCTGAACTGTTTTTCTTCTCAGCTGCTGAAATAATGGTCGAAGGTGACCTAATTTTAACTGGTGCATATTTCTAACAATCAGTGGAAACTATGTGCCCGTAACGGCCTTTTGAAAGCGTCATGTTTTTGTGGAGAGCAGAAAAGGGAAATAGGCTGGTGCTGGCACTGCTGGTTGCATGGCTCAGCTGATCGAGTTTCCTCTTGCTGTGTTTGATTCTCTCGGTGCGTCTGTGTGTTACCTCAGAGAGGAGGGGGGGAAAAACCACCCAGAAGTGTCCACGTGCGGGCTTTCTGGGAGGTGAACGCTTCTGTGTTCCTTTTTCCCCTGCTGTACGGGGGGAAAATCCTCCTCTTAACTGTTTTTAACTTGCTGGAGTAACTGGATTGTCCTCGGTGTGATTCACGGGGTGCCGGTGCCAGACGGGATGGTGACGGGGGTGGAGGGGAAAACGTTGCTGCCCAAACCAAATTAGTAAGTATTGAGGTATGAGCTAAGGCTAAGGCTGACTTCACAGCTCTCTTAAACTGAAGTCTTGGAGTAGCACACACTCTGTAAACAAAAGGAGACTTTGATATAAAACATACATAAATGTTTATGGTGTCCCACCCTAAAACCCAGCGCGGAAATAAGATCTCTGTGATTCTTTTTCCCCAGATACCACCGCTGTATTTATCCCCTTGCAGCAAAACAAATGGATCAACTTTCAAGACACACAGACCTTCTGGCTCCATTCTAAATCAGCCTTTAGAAGTGATCCATACCTAGGAGCCATGTCCTCCGTAATTAGATTGTTCCACTGCCATTTCAGACCCCTCTTAGGCAGGGCTGGGGTTCACCGAATCCTTTACTTTGGAAAAGATCTTTAGTTCGAGTCCAGCCATTAACCCAGCGTTACCAAGTCCACCACTAAACCGTGTCCCTAAGTGCCACATCTGCATGTCTTTTAAATCCCTGGAGGGGTGGTGATCCTCCCTTTTAAATCCCTGCAGGGGTGGTGATCCTCCCCTCTGTGCTGGTGTTACCCCAGGAGCACCATTGGTGTCCTCATAGAGGCTGTATGTGCTTTTGGTTGTGTTTTTAGGTTCTGGTGCTGGCTTCCAGCCTGAGCTCTGTGGCCAGGAATGGTCACCTGGTGAGCATCACCTCTCCTTTGCACAGCTGATCCCTCTCTTGAGGCAAGAAAAGCAACTTCCCTGTTGGGAAGAGGCAGAAGTGAGATGTTTATTCCAGGCAGGGGAGGACATCTTGTTTGTGTGCCACGAGACTGCCAGAATAGGACTGCAACTCTGATATTTCCCCCAAAAACCTGATTTAGCAGCCAGGTCTAACACTGCCACATGGCCACATTTGTGTTAGAGGCTGCAGGTGTTCTGGTGATAGCTAGCTGGGCCCGCACAGGACCTCAAGGGACATGTACAGGGTGCAAAGTTCCCACTGATCCCGTGGGATAAAGTGCAGAGTTATGTTGTTCTGGTGACTGAATGGTGTTTGCAGCCTGACCGTGGGGAGTAGGCTGAGAAGTGTCTGGTAGTACTGCAGTAAGAGGAGCCCTCAGAGAGCAGGGATTCAGGGAACCAGCTTCCAGATCTGCTGTGCTGGAGAGGATGGGGAGCCCCTGCCAGCGCCTCCTCCTTGCTCATAGAAGAGGCACGTTGGCCAAGCCCAGTACACGTTAAGAGCCCCCAAAAGGAGGGCTGCTGGAGTGCAGGCACTGGAATGAATCTCACTGCAGAATTCACTTTGATTCTGCTTTCTGGGTCATGGTTTGAAGGTTCCTCTCAGGTGGTTCAGAGTGCTTCTGTGAATCAAAGCCTTGTTCTCTCAGCCTTGTGCTCAAGGCAAAGGTAGCTGGTTTGGTTTGACCTCTTTGTTTTCAAGTAAAGGTCGGTCTTTGCTCAGGATGGCAGGTTAAAACATCCCTTTGGTCCTTGCTAGTTTTGGCCATACCCCAGTGACACCTCAGTGCCACAGGAGCCCTCAGCAGTGACCTGCTCTGCTCTCACTTCTCTAACCCCGACCACAAGCTCTTCACTTGGGAAAAATGCAGAGAGAAATAACGATCCTTGTTCGCTGCTTAATGATCTCTTGTGAATAGCTTGGTTTTTATTTTAATGAGGGACCGCACCAGTGATGATTTATCTCTCTAACTGAATCGGAAGCTTTTCTTTGTTTTCTAATAATCCTGCATCTAATGTTACAGATTGTAAACTGGTTTTGATAAAGGACTGAAAGCTTGCTGGCTTCTGTGCCAGGCATTATTGCAGTAGTGCATTTTAGTGTGTCCTTGGATTTCCTTTTTTTTTTTTTTTTTTTTTTTTTTTTTTTTTTTTTTTTTTTTTTTTTTTTTTTTTTTTTTAATTTAAGGTATTTAAAGAAATGGCTAACAGGAATACAATGAATTGGACTTGGGGAATTGAGCTTTTGCCTCA
This sequence comes from Empidonax traillii, assembly GCF_003031625.1. Classification (NCBI taxonomy): domain Eukaryota; kingdom Metazoa; phylum Chordata; class Aves; order Passeriformes; family Tyrannidae; genus Empidonax; species Empidonax traillii. Next base: position 458,272 of record NW_020955512.1, read on the forward strand.
CTGATTTTTAGCAGGTGGCTGATGGCTGAAATGAAAACTGTAGACACGAAACTCACTAAGACCCTTCAGAGCATTATCCAAAGTGTAAGGAAATGGTGCTTTTATGTTCCAGAACATTATTATTACTACTTATCTCTGCTTTGCATGAGAGCAGACAAATACTCCTTAAAATACTCTGTATGCCTAGATTGCCTGGATAAATCAGGGCCACAATTGCTGGAGTGTCCAGCACCAATAAAGACATGGGTTCAAAGCAAAAGTACACTGTGTTACTCAAATACCTGTCCAACAGATGGTTACAAGGCTGGGGCAGACATGCAGTGGGCTACTTACTGTGCACTGAATATACTGATAATCAGAGCACTCCCCTGATGTTCTTACGGGCTTAGCCATGGACTTTCACACGCTGGCCTGTGTATGGTGTCACCCAAGAAGGATTTTGATGCAAGCCTTTGCAATAGAGGGGAAAAAAAAAAAAACATCAGGAAATAGATCAGATGGTAACCTTTGCCCCTCTCATCTTGTGTAGTTTTACAACACTGAAATAAATGATGCTGAGATTACATACTCACGTGCTTCTTCCCAGCTGTGCCAGGAGGACAGCAGCCACAAATGCCAAGTCCTGCTTTGCCTTGTGCTGTGGGGATGTGGCTCTCCATTTACAGCTTCAACAAGGTTTTATTTTACAGGGTACAAGATACAGTATGTGGGCAACTCTGTAACTGCACAATAACTATTGATTGTTTAATTATCTGGTAAATGCCATATAATCACTAAGCCGTTACGCAGCGGTATTCTGTGTTCTAATTTAGAGTGTGTGGGATCCACGTGCCACCACTCTCAGCTGTGGCCTGCCAGGGAGCTCCTCCATCACCACAGGATGGGGCAGAGCATGGGGTCACCCCAGGAGCCAGCTTGGGGTGCCACCAGGCAGGGTGGCTGCCCACGGGCTGTCCCTGTCCCCTGCCAGCCCAAGTTAGGCAGCTGTTTGAAGAGTACTCTCTTTTTGCAATTGCTTTTTGTTGCAGTGTGTGTGTCTGCCTGAGGTACAATACACAGGGGAGAAAGATAAAGAAATGCATCCCAAGGTCTTTAATCAGGACTTACTTATTTACTACCAGGCTGGCATTTGCCAGAAGCCAGGACTGATCCACCTGGAGGCAAACACCCAGGTTTGACCCAGCAGATGGAGATGCTGATGTGTGTGGGCATGAGAAAGTGGATGAAACATTTGAAATCCAAGGTCACCTGTTGCTTGAGGGCTGGGAGAAGCAGGACTGCTGGGACAGTTTCTTCCCTGAAGAAGTCAAACCCCTGAGAATGTCCCAGGCTCAAGCCTGTTACTGATAATGTTGTCCCAGAATTTGCCCATGCCAGAGAAGAAGACAGAAGATGTGTTCTGCCCTCCCTGTTTGTGCATGCCCTGCATAGTGGCATCCTTCCTCCTGGCGTCTCTGGGCATTCCGCCAGTGCAGGCTGGTGGGGTAGCAGGTGAATATCCTAAAGAAAGGCTTTGAGAAGACTCTTTTTCCCTTCTACTTTTTTTTGAGGGGGGGATATGAGAAAAGGAAGTGGGGTCTGTGCCAGATTTAGCCTGCCTGAGGTGTGGCTGCTACCAATCAAGCACAGGGCCCTTGCATCAGCCCTGGTGAGAACAGAGACTGCAGGTTCCTGGGTCATTATTAGCAGCTCAGGTAATTAGGCTGAGTCAAGAATGACAGTAATTGTTTTTAATAATCAGTTGGTTTATTGTCTCCCTTTCTGAAAGGCTGATGGTCAATAGTTCGATAATTAATCACTGTTGCTTTTAGCCGTGTGGAAGAAGCTACCATGCTGCACACAATTAATATTTCCCGGGGATTGTTGATGTAAAGAATTAATCTTAGTTTACACACACAGCTTTTTTAGCTGCAGACTGACTGCTGTGCCTTGCTTGAGAGACTGGACTGAATGTGTGCACACCCTCGTCCAGACACCTGTCCTGCGGTGCTGCCCGCTGTGTGCTGGTCCCGAGCACACCAGGGGCACCTTGTGCTCGCTTTTGCAGGCTGCTGAAGGAATTCAGAGCTCCATCGTCTTGCAGTCCAAACAAGCAGCTCTAACCCTAGACAGCCAGCTTTTGATCTGAAGGTGCACTGCGAGCATTTCCCTTTTCCCACATTCTTGTTTATAGAATGAGCCGTGACGTTCACCCGCTGTGAGGCTGGGTGTGACTCGAGCTGTATTGGTGGTTCTAGCCTCATGTCCTCAGTTTTGAGTCCTTCTCATCTTCAGGGCCTTCAGAGATTGCTTTTGCTGCGTGGCAGGGCAGGCTGAGTGTAAGCACACGTGTGAATTGTGTAGTCATCCCTGGTGGCCGCTCTAGATGAGGGGTTGGCCCCTCAGTTTTGGGGAGCTCTCTGGCTTTCCCTGGACTTTGGTGCTGCACTAAGAGCCTGCTCCATGATTCTGGGAGAGGGAAGCACCTTGCCTCTGACCCACAGGGGCAGCAGAGCAGTTAATCCTGTCCCATCAGGGCTCTTCCTTCTTGCTGAGATGGTTTTGGGGGTGTCTGGGCCGCTCACATCCCCATCCATACGCAGACCCATGTGTGTGGGCAGCAGCCACTCCAGCACCTTCAAGGTCGCACATGGTCTGTGTGAGTGTGAATGGATTTAAAAACCCGACAAGCTGCTTTATAATCCCTCCGTATTACAAGCACAGTATTAAATATTTAAGCCATTGTTTCCGCTGGGGTGGCTCTGTGTGCTGGCAGTGAGGGTGGTGGTGCTGCTGTGTGAGGGTCCTCACCGGGGCTGGTGTCTCCCCTTCTTCTGTAGGCACCAGCTCGCAGATGCTGGGCTTTAATCAGCTCGTACTGGGTCGCAGGAAGGGGCTGGGCTGGCATTCTGGTGTGTGATAACGCCTGCCAGCCTTATCAGGAGGGAAACGGGCGACCTCAATTTATCAGCTTCCCTACAATGTTATAATATCTTGAGAGGAGAAGGTCCTTTCCTTGCTGACTCCAATGGAGTGTGTGTGTGTGTGTGTGTTTCTGAAACGAGGACTTGTTTTTGCCATGCAGGCAAGGAAGTCTGAACTGGAAAACGCTTAAAATGATGTTTCACTCTTACCCAAAAAAAAAAAAAAAAAAAAAAAAAGGCAAAAGCTTTGTTACCAGAGCAACTGGTACATCTTGTGCTGCTTCGTTTCTCTGAAACACAGAGCGAGCCCTCAGCCCTCCCTCCCCCCAAGAAACCAACCCCCACACACCTACGCACCAATATGTCACATTAGCTTCGCTGCTTTCTGAATAATATAAGGGAAAGGTGCTTTTTGCATTTCAGTCCTATAGAATGCAGGTTATAAAAGGTGATTATAAATGTTCCTATGCTGCCTCCCTGTTAATCTCTGTTCCCTTTCCCTACCTGCAGAGTTTGTTGAAGGGAAAGGGCAGGGGGAAGGTCAGGAGCAGACCACTGCATCTATGAAGTGACATTTGTCCAGTCTTCCCTGCATTGCTGAATGTTCTGATTCTGTAAATACTGCACAGAAATTATCTTCAGTGGTTTAGGGTTAAAAAGCTGGCTTAGAAGATGCCAAATAAAGTCAATGGTAATGCAAAGCATGGGGAACATGGGGGTGGGTCTTGTAGTGCTGTTCGTGTGGGTGCCAGGCATGGATAGGGATGGAGGGAGGGCTCTCGGCTTGTGGAATGGATTAGAAGATGCTCTGTGCAAGCACTTGCTCTGCAGATGATACGAGCAAGCCCCATGTCCAATACCACCTTCTCCTATCCCGTAGGAATGGCTGGACTGGGAACTCAGACCCATCTGTTCTCAGGCCTTGTGTGAGGACACTGAGAGGTGGAAGTGCAGTGTGGGAGAGCTGTTTAGAAAACAGCCAACTTCTAGAACTGGGATTACAGCATGTGAAAGCATCACCCTCCCTTTTGGGAGGGGCTTCTTGCCCTGCTGAAGCTTCCCTTGCTCTACTCACTGTAGTATCTTACCAGTAGTAGGTTACAAGGGTATGGCTGTGGCCAGTGGATGAGGGTGCTGTAAGGCTCAGGTGGGTTACAAAAAGCATCTGCTGTTAGGATATATCACTCTAATGATAACCCTGGGCTGCAGGGCAGCAGGTGAGGAGCTCCTTGCTCCAAGTAGAAGCTGGTATCTGCTGTTTTTTGCATTTAACTTCAGTATTTAAGGAGTAACAGGTTAGTAACTGGAGCCTGGTGCAGTGCACAGGTCCTCACTGCTGTGGACTTCTCTGGTGACCTTTGCTAAATGAGCCCTCTCTTCTCCTTTCCTTCCCATCCCTGTCCTCGCCCCTCTCCCCATGAAATCAGACACTGAGCAATGCTGGGGTGGTCTGGGGAGGCAGAGCTGGGAGTTGCTGGGTGGTGCCAGCACTGGAAAACGATCTAGGAGGAGATGGGGGTTTGGTGCCACTGTACCAACATTGTGAAAGCAAAAGGCTGTGAGAGAGGCTGATTCCCAGAGGAGCAAGTACAGCAGCTGCTGATAGGTCAGCTGAGGAAAACAACCAAGAGAAGCACAGAAAAGTATGTTTTAGAGCTGGGAGGTGTTTTGTTCCTCCCAGCTCTGAAGGTGCCACTCTCAGCTAGGAGGGCGCTTTTTAGAGGGTTTAGAGAAAGGGAGGGGAGGAGCAGCAGCCCATAAATGTTGGTCCAGGCTGTGGATTTGAGGCATTCTCTAATGCTGTTAGTGTTTGTCTTCAGAGACGTTTCTTGCTTGTCATTTTTTTTATGTCTTTCCAAATTTTGATGCAGTTTGACTTGTGGCTGACCCTGAAGACTTGAAGGCAAGCGATGCCTACGGGGAGCCGGTCGGAGCTCTGCAACTTCTGGCTGTGCTTTGAAGGCTCACTGCAGAGAATTGTCTCTCTCTTGAAATCTGCAGCTTATTCTTAGGTTTACCTGGGAAGCCCTTTACACTAATTACCTAAAGATGGAAAGTGCCAAGCAAACACAGCCTGCTTCCAAAATGTTGTGGGATTTTTTCCTCTCCTTGCATAAGAATGGCAGATTGGCATATTTTTTTTTTTGGTTTTGTTTAAGTCTCTAAATTTTCTATGTGTGTTTTAGGTCTCTAAGTTCTTGTTTTGGAACGTGCACATGGAAGTGCATGGCTAGGAGCCCAAGTCCATCCCCACATCCCCACCATGCTGTGTTTTTCCCCTAGCCTGTCTCCCTTGGCTCGTGCGTGGGTGGCTGGGAAGGAGTCTGGGCTGCAGACAGCACTGCAGTCAGCTGGAGAGGGATGTGGGGGAGCCTTTGTTAGCATGGGCTGTGATGATCCAGCCCAGGGAATCCTGTGCACTGGGAGCAAGGCAAGGTGCCACAGCCACCTCTCTCTCCCCATGCCCTGGCGGGGACGTGGGGCTTGGTGCTTGCCCGTGGGTGTGGAGCATCCTGGCCTGTGTGCTCACAGTCACCTGCCTTGGCCTGGGCTGAGCTATAGACCTGTGTGTTGATGTCCCAGGGATTCCTTGTATTCTCAAACTTCCCTCTCCAAGGTTTTTTCTGTGCTGGGAGCACTGGGACAATGCTTATAAAGATATGTTGGCACCTGCTCCTTCTGAATGTGTTGCCTCAGTTTTCCCAGCAGAGAGGATGTGCTGGGATGCATCCAGCAGACTCAGCAGTGGCCCACGGGTCTGCAAGAGGATGAGAAATTTGAGTGCTGGATTGGGGCTGGTGGGCTTTCTCTTGATGTGAGTCTCTGCTGTAGTGTGGTGGTTGGACTTGGGGGCTGTAGGAACTTCCTGGGTTGTTGGGCTACTTCAGTTGTGTGGTTGGGGGTTTTTGACAAGGGTCCAGCAGCATGAATAGGAGCAGCACCCTGGGGTGGAAGGGGTGCTGCTCTGCTCTGGTTTCTAGTATTTACATGGGCGCTTGTGATCTGTGAGTTTCCAAAAGGAATAGTCTTCTGCACATCCTTTTTTTTTTTTTAACCCACTGAACCTGATGGCAAATGATACCTCAGATGAACTGGATGTGCAGGGGCAGAAAGGGACAGGGATGTAATCCAGCCCATTTTGTTTAAAAATGGGACAGAAGTGGGTATCGGATGCCCATAGTTAATTTTACAAAGCTGCCCACAAGACTGGTCTGGAAGCTGTGCTGTCTTTGTTAGCTCTCCGAGGGCTCTAAAGATGAAGAAGCAGGATCACCTTATCTGGGCAAGACCCATTAGTGTGGCATGCTTCTCCTGCTGGAGGTGATGCTTCATCTGGGCTGCAGGGAACGGGCAATGCTCCACGCTCCCATCTCATCTCATTTCAGGGGATGTGGCCTTAGCTTGATGTAATTATTTTTTTTCCCAGTTAATGCTGGGTGGGGATGTTGTTTCAATAAGTCTAGCTTGTAATAAACAAATAAACAACGGGTGTTAGCTCCTTACAGTTCTTCTTCTCTCTGGAGAAATGCTTATTAACAGGGTCAGTGTGGAGAAACGTATTTATGTTTGCCTCTATAGTATCTAGAGCAAATGAGATCAGGATTGTACAGTAAAGCAGCTGTACTAAAAAAAAAAAAATTAACTTGTGGATGTCTCCTTATTACTTAAAAGGTGTGATTCATTCCTCAAAGGTTGTCATCATGCTTTCCTTGAAATAACTGTTGGTGTGTGAACTTCAGGGTGGTTCCTCCATCTGGACAAGCAACCCTGGGGGCTGGTGGTTGCCTCAAGATTGGGATGGGATGGGAATCTCTGCTGCTGAGCTCTCAGTTGAGCTCCTCCTCCAGAACCCTTGTTGTAATGGTAAGTGGTGGTCAGCATTCGAGATGGAGGGTTGGGAAAGAAAGCCTGGAATTTGTTTCAAGGCCTCTCCTTCTCCCTATCCTTGATTTTTCCCAGTGATACTGTCCTGCCTTGCATTCCCTTTTGAAAAGATGGGAGGTTTCTGCTAAGTTCTTATGCTAATACTTTCCTTGGTGTTGCAGTTTGTCCCTGAGCAAAAACCATTAGTTGGGAATAGGATGCCTCATTAAATACCTCACTTGAGCATTCAGAAGTCTCCAGCCAATCTTCCCCCCTCCCCACCTGGGACATAAAAACCTCTTTGAAGCTCTTATGGGCGACACGAAGGGCTGGAAATGCATCTCTATGTTTTACAGAGGTGAAAATTCACATGTAAGCAGCAATCAGGGCTTAGGAAAAATTGCAAATTCCATTGGAGTTGCCATTAGTCCCTTGTTTTTTTTTAGAGCAATTATGGCTGTGGCCGCAGTGGGCAGCACCAGTGGAAATGCCTTTGCGTTCCTGGGCTGCAGAGATTTTCTCTTTCACACTTTAATTCAGCAGGTCGAGGATCGAGGCCAAACCTTTTCTTCTCTACATAACTAATGGAAAGACAGCCAGTTCAGCAGAATTTCTGTAAATAGCCCGTTCCAGATGAATTGTGAATTGTGTATCTGAATGCCAGCAGGGCTAACACAAGGGGTGGTTTGCCAAAGAAAATGGAAATCTTGTGTTAGAGGAGCAGGCTTATGAAACACAACATCAAATTACATTTTTGGACTTTGCAAAAACATTGTTTGCTGTAGTCATGAAGCTGTCCAAAATGGAGAAAAGTCTGGATCTGTGGCACCGAAGGGCAGCGTCCAGTGGGTGAGTCCTCCTGGTCAGAAAACACTTGGCATCATCTGAAAATCCTGTAGCAGCCAAGCAGTGAGGTGGGCCCTCAAACACCTGCTGAAAGCTCCTCCAGTATGATGGTTTTTTAACTGGCAGAACCCAGCATCTGTTGGGATAGAAGAGCCATGGCGGTCGTGGTGTAGTTTGGGGTCCTCTGCCTTCAGCGTCCACACAGAGTTGGTGGGTTAGGGGAGTGGTGGGCACCGCAGAGAAGTTCATTCAGCTGGTCAGTGGGTCCAGAGCATGGCCATTCCCCAGAAGTGATGCTGCCCATGGGGTTAATGCCCCACGGGAACAGTTGGATTTGAGGTCTGTCATTATCCAACCTTTGAAAGCCAGCACAGGTGGGGCAGATTGTTCCTTCGTGCTGGCTGCTGTGTAACTCCCTGGACAGCAAATGGACTTGCACGTGTGCTGCTGTGCTGGATTGTCCAGGCATGGGAGAGCCAGGTTACAGCCTTCTGCTTGAGGAAGGGCATGGGGGCAAGGAGAAGCTTGTTCTCAAGCTGTTCATGGGTCTTTGGCCTGGGTTGACTTGGGCCCTGTGAATCATTTAGCTTTGTGCAGGAGTTTGTTCACCCAGGTTAAGCACTTCAGCACCACCTCCATCTTACAACCTTTTTCTCCCTTGTGACTAACTTGGGATTTGGTTTGGTTTTGGGGTTGGGGTTTTTTGTGTGGTGTTTGTTTTTTTTTTTGATTTACCCATATTAGCTGAAACTTGGCATGGCCAAGGAAGATTGGTGCCTTTCCCATGCTGTGCTGCAGGAGATACCGGCTTGCATGCAGAGCAGCCAGATGCCAGCAGCCACTGAGGGCATGAAGCAAGGGATGCGGATTAGCCAAAGGGCTGACAGTGAGAGCACAATTTTGGGTTAGTCCATGAGCCTTTCTCCAAATCTGTTCTCTTTCTTCCAGAATGAGCCCTAAACCTGTGATAAGGTGCCTGGGGTGGTGGTTAGGGAGGACTCTGCATATCACCATTTGGATTTAAATACAGTGAGGGAAGAGGCTGGTGCAAGGGCAGTATGTGAGCCCCATCCCTCAGCTGGCTGAGCCCCTGGCACTGGGGTGTGCCCACCAGTAAGGGTCCAGAAAACCCCAGCCAGCTGCGAGGGCACCCCACATCCCTTGGGAGGAGTTGCAGCTCCTGGCATAGCTACAGCAGTCTGTGCCTTAGCCTCTGCTAATTACTGCCTTCAGCACCGTTCAGATACTAGGGAATATCTCCACAGATGAGTTGGCATGGGGAGAAATCCAGTGACGGGCAAGAACTTGTGAGCGTTGGGTTTTCTCGTTCCCTCGTTGGTGGCCGTTTACAACCTATTTGGGAAGGCACTTGAGAAGAAACAAGCTAATTACATAATTGAATAAAAGATGTGAGAGTACCAATCTAAGCACGCCAGCATTGTGGAGGAGCTGGGGCTGTGGAACGTGACTTGTCTTGCACGGGAGAGATTAATCACGTCGACTCCCGGGAGACAAGGTCTGCTAGGAAGGTGGTGGTGTTGGATGCACTGTTCATATCGTTCAAATTAGGCCGTGTACAAGAACTAATAAAAAACAGGAGCAAAGGATTCTAGCAGAGGGGGATCAATAACTTGAAAGCATTTTAATTCAAAATTAGAAAAATGAGAACAGTTATGGGCAAGGAGAGTGTATTAATAGAGGAAAACGGGTATTTGTTACTGCTGGTGTGAAATGAGATAATTTAAGAGATGTTCTAAGTGCCTTTTGTCACACTTAATGCCTTTTCTTAGGTTTCCAGGCAGAATGGAGCCTGCAACTTTCAATTTCAGGGTTCTCAGATGATCAAAATACCATGGGGCAGCCTGATCATCTCATGCTTTACTGGAATGAGGTCATCAATAACTTTTGCCTGGGTGTGATTTACACAGTTGTCAGTGTCTGAATTGCCATAATATGTCTCTGCCTGGGAAAAATGCTGCATGGGGAGGGGGGTGGGGTTGGGGGAACAAAAAAAACCACAAAAAAATCAAAACAAAGCCAAAGCAGAAGCTCTGGTAGCTGATGGGTAGCTGGTTCCCTGCTAATAATGGATATAGAAAAGTGATTACTTGTGATCCATTCAAATAGAAAGGCTCAGCCTCTAAAGCTGGAGGCATGGAAGCTGTTACAAGGTCAAGCAGTGTCCTTTAAGGAGAAATAGGTGGCAAATACTGTCAGTGGCAGATAACACATCTGCAACATCATGAAAAGTACATCTGAAATGAAGATTAAAGGTTCTTTGCACTTGTATGGAGAGGGGGAAAAGAGAAGATAGAGACGAAATCAGAAAAAAGAGGATTAGCTTTTGATGGGTGACAAGCAATAGCTCTGGCCAGGGAGAGATTTAAGCAGCAAAGTGCTCAGTAACCTGGGAAATTATCAAAGGTTTCTGCAGCTGCTTCCAACTGATGGTCTTCAGCAGCCAGAAATTCTTTGTGTTTGAACCTCTCTCTCACCCCAAACTGGATGTGTACGTGCACATGCAAAGTCTCCTCTCCAGCCCCATAGGTCAGGTGGGAATGCAAAAACCAGAGGCCCTGGTCGTCTGTGCTTGCAGGAGTCTGCTTTAATTTGCCTTAGTTTGCATGGAGGTAGAAAGTGACCTGACCTGCAGATAAGCTGGTGAACCTTCTGCTTTTGTTGACTTAGATTGCTGGTCAAGGCACTGAGAGCTTCTGAAAATGAAGTATTTGTGTCCTTGCCAGATGTTTTGAAGTCTCTGCTTTCATAAATGGGGCTGTGAAGCTTTACTGAAGGTCTTGCAGGAGAAACTGGATCTCTTGACTGATGGGTATGAGCCAAAATTAGCATACCTTGAGATGCTGCAGAGTGTGGCACTAAGTTTTGTCAGTCCCACCATGCTAAGAAACCCCAGTTTGTGAAAATAGGTTTTGGCTACAACATCTTTGAGGAGTAGAAGGACTTTGGCCCTTTATAACCATGGCAGTAGTTCACAGGTGGGAAACCTGGATTCGTGTTTCCAACTTAGAGTGATCCAAAAGGAAGATACCTCTCCTGAAGCAGAACGAGCGAGGTCCAAGGGAGGTAATGTGCTTTTCTTCCACCTTGGAGGAAACAGCCCAGCCAAACAAAATCTATGGGTTTTTCATTCAAATCAGACCCCTCGGTGAAAATCTTATTTTTGCAAAGTATTCCAAAATTTTTCGGTTTATTTCCTTAGTGAAAAAAAGTGTGTTTGCAAATCTCAAGCGTTTTGGGGAACAGTGGTGGTGTCCTGGGGCCACTGGTACCCAGGGTTGCAGGTCTGCTTGCTTCCTCTGTGGCAAGATAACTTGCTGACATCAGGATTATCAGGTCTGTAAATAACCTGGGCATCTGGGAGACCTTCCTGGTGTCTGGTCAGTAGCTGACCTTTCATTTTGCTGGCAGAAAATTAAGATTAGCCTTGAGATCAGCAGACTGCAGTGAAGGTTGCGCACCCATGCTGTAGGATAAAAATAGACACAAAAACTGGAAAGGGGGGAATATCATATCTGCTAAAGATCATCTGTGTGCCATTAATGTCCCAGAGACCAGGCCTCTCCCTGAGCTTGTGGAACCTTTACCTGCATAAAAAAGTTGTGACTGAACTGTGACGAACCTCCCAAGTTTGTGTCCTTGTACGTATGTGGACCTTGCCTTCTCCTTTTTCTCATCTGTCCAAACCAGTCTTATCAAAGGAGTGTAGTGTTTAATCCCAGGCAAGTATCAGAAGAATAAACTGCTGTGGTTTTTGGTGGTCTGGTACAAAATTCTTTCAGCATTTCTTGGCGCTTGGTTATTAATGAGGCATTTGTTCCGTTCGCTTTAGAAACCTCCCAGCAGCTGTCACGTGTGTGCTATGCAAATTATTTGTGGTCTGGTTAAATACTGTTTTACTGGGGAGGGGAATAACTGAAATTAGTAGAGGAGAAATAAATAACATTAACCCTCTGTAGGTTGTTCCCTTGTTAATTATTTTGGTTATTTGGCTCTTGAGCTGAGTGTGTCACTGTCATTAACGGTGATTTGGGACCTCAGCTTGAATAGTCACGTACCCTCGAGTGCTTACTTTGGGTGGCAGTGGTCCAGAAAACTGCCAGCATCCTAATTAACACACTTTTTCAATGGACAATATTAATATTCATACTGTTATACTGTAAAATGAGTAATTTGAATAGACAGAATGTCTTGCACTCTTTTGATCTCTCGTGGATTAACCTACAAAAGGCCACTGGCACTCATTCTTTCAGGCCTTAATGGGTACAAAGGCTTCTAATAAAACTGTTTGGAACAGAGGTACCTAGAAATGTGTAGCAAATATAATGTGTCTGATAGGGGTGTTAATATTTTGTTGGAGTGGTGAAGGAAAATGTGAAGGGAAATGTTTGTAATAGATGAGCACTTCCAAATGATGGAGGAGTGAGGCAGCTCTTGGGGGTGACTGGCCCCACGACATCCATCTAAATGATGTCAGCCCAGAAGCAGTGATGCAGAAGTTGAGCTGGTGCTTAGAGGAAAATAGTACTGAGAGGGAGAAAGCAGATATATATTTGACTGGAAAACAAAAGACTTGGAAGGCTGATCTGTTTTATTGATGCTCACCATTAAAGGCTACCACAAGATATACTACTGAGTTTAGCAGAAGGAATGGAAGTGCAGAGGATGCTGTGAAAGAAAAGGGATTCATCCAGAGTGAAAAGCAGAGGTGCAACTGAAGCAGGAAACACTGGATTTAGCAAAGAGGTTGAGGCAGGAGGGTTGTGGGATATGTGTGGGTAAGCACAACTCAGTTATGGAAGTTTCCAGACAACTCCTTTCGCCTGAGATATGTGCCCTGTGTGTGCACAAACCATCCTATAGCAGATACCCTCTGCCTCTCCCAAGGTCTGACTGACCTTGAGTCCTCAAGGAAGGAGAAAACTGGCTTTGGGATCAGGACTGAGGGAAAACTGCTGCTGAAAAAAAATAGATGAGTCTCAGCGCTCTGAACATAATCTTCAGTGCATGTTCTTTCAGTAGCTGCAGATTTGGCTATGGTCCCTGCAGGACTCGAGGTCCTGTAGCAGAGGAGAAAGCCTTCATGAGTGCAGAGTTGATGGCAGTGAATTGTGTTTGACTGGCTTGGTGCAGGAACGAGATCAGGTTTATTTAGCAGCATCAGGGGAGACTTTGAAGAATGGATAAAAGGGAGCTGAGTGAGAGAGCAGCTGTGGACACAGATTACCTGGACCCAGCATGGTTCCTGGTGGCGTCACACACAATCTGTGCATTCTCAGGGCCTGGCATCGGCTCTGGCCTCTTACAGAGGATGCAGACACACCTTAAATCTCAACAAGTAGAAGGTATCTGTGAAGAGTAGTGTTTTCTCTAAAAAAGAGAGTGACTGTGTAGTGCTACAGGGTTCGCTGTTTAAACTGATTTACTTAACTTTGCATATGGGGTAGCTTTGCCTCCTGAATGGAAGCTTAACCATGGAAACCATAGCTGTCAGTCAGAGCAGCAAAACTCCTTCTGCAGAGCCTGGCCTGACTCTGCTCTGCTGCTGGCCTCTTTGTGTCTGTGGCCTGTGTAAGTTGTTGGAATGGGACAGATCTCTTTTTCTGAAGGTAATTCATCAGCCCCTCTGCCAGCAACTGAGATGGGGAGGCAAGACTGAATACCCAGGTGCTGCCTTCCTGCGGGGGGTAAGACCTGGAGGATTTCTATGTGCCTGCCTTGGCTGCATCTCTTGGCTGCTCAAAGAGGGGTGGCATCTCTTCTCAAGTAGCTTCAAATACCTCTTTTTATGGTGCATTCTCAATAATCACTTAACCTTTGGTACCACCCATGGGCTCTTTCCGTAACTTGGGACTTGGTGGATCCCAGGTGAACACTGAACACGGGTGATTTTGCACTCCTTTGCCCTTTTCAAACCCTGGCATGTTGGTGTATCCAGCATTCCCGTAGGTATCAGTACGAGTGCTGCAGTGGGGGCACTTAGTCTTCCTGGCTTTGTAAACTCAGTTCAGTATTAATTATTGTAGATTTAATTTATTTTTTTTTTTAAGGTGAAAGGAGAGAAGAAGAATATCCTCAGGCTGTGCCAGGGGTTATTTGAGGCTGTGCACAAAAGAAGCCACTGGCAATATGGGAGACATATCCCATTAGCCAGGAGCTCATAGAAAAATTAGAAGCTTTTAGAGCCCAAGTGAGCGTCGTGAATCAAACACTGGAAACCTGCTTTGTTATTGAAGCTTTATGTGAACCAGCAGATCTCTTTCAAGGAGTTTCTGTGATTGAATGGGTGGAAAATAAAAGTCCACAACCCACATGCCTCTCCACCGGAGAAGGCTATTGGGGCTGGCTGGGGCTGGGGCTGGCAAGCTCCCCATCATCTCTCGCTCTCCGCAGCTCCCTCCCTTGAGCAGGAGGTATTTTGGCTAGCAGCGAAACAGCCAGTGAGTCAAAAAAAAAAAAAAAAAGGAGGAGGGGAAAAAAAAAAAAACAAAGAAAGGAGAGAGGAATAATAATAATAAATATAATGCTCAAGCCAGTGGGAAGGGGAGGGGAGCGGGGCCGAGTGGTGCAGAGCTGTGACTCACCGGCAGCGCTGCTCCCGACGCGTGCGGAGCCAAGCGAACGCAATACTGCAGCATCTCCGCTGACGGGCTTGGCAGCTCCCCGGCAACCAGGGAGGCAGCGAGGCCAGAGGGCTACCCTGCTTTTCCCCATCCCTTCATCCCTCCCCGCTCTGGTTTCCAGCCCGGTGTCTCTCCCACCCGCTCGGTGCCCAGACCAGCCCCTGCCCGCGCCTGGAGCGTGCCCTCTGCTCCAGCGGCATCGAGGAACGGGAATTGCGGTGCTGGAGCGAGGTGCCCGCTGCTGGGCGGCACTCCCGGGCACCCTCCCGCCGGGTGGATGGTATGCTGAGCCGAGCTCCCTCGCTGCTGCTCCCATCTGCCCATGTCTCTGCTGCCAGGGTTCATAGAAGCACCGAAATCTATTTTCCTGCCCGCGCTTGGTGTCCTTACATGTCCTCTCTTTGTGCGGCGCTTTCGTTTTATTTTATTATTTTCGGAACTTTTGGGGAAAAGTTTTAGAGAAGGCCTTAAAATAGGGAAATCATGTAAGTTTAAATATTTCTGCGGAAGGCTGGGAAAATATTCTGCAGCCTGCTCCGTGACCTTTTCATGTCTCTTAGGAGGCTGAGAGCAACTTATTTTTTTAATAATCCCCCAATTACATTCAAAATATGGAAAATACTCCTTTGTATTGCTTCATGTTTTGCTTCAAGGTGAACAGAAGTAAGTTAAGTCTCAAATGTACTGGCTGATGGCAAGCCAGGGCTGATGCCAGGAGGGTGTTTGTGTCCATCAGAACACTGAGGCACAGGGCATGATTTTTTATTTTTATATGGTCTCCCTCATGGGAAGGCTAGGTTTAGCCAGGCCAGGCTCAAGGTCAGGCTCAGCTCTGCCTAAAAGCTCTCATGGCATTTTATTCAGTTGAGCTTTAGAGAATTTGTTTAATTCTCTAGGCTCAGGCCAGGAATTGTTTTTCCCCCTTTTTGGAGCAGGGGCATTTTCTCACAGATCCTTGGCTTTGCTGATGAGGGAAGGAAACTCTTCTGAGCCAAAACATTCAAATGATGGTTTCCCTGTAGAAAAAATTAAATCTTCCTCCCCCCCTTCAATATAAAATGTGTGTATAACACAATACCTGCCTGGGGAACATGCAGGATTTTTGAGCTTGGGTTCCCATTCTGGGGTTTTGCTTTGTTTTTACTGTGTCTCTGCAGCGGGAGCTGCTGCTGTTCCAGTCAGCTCTCCTTACTCCACATGGAGACATTTAATGAGAGGTCTGCCAAGGCTCCACTTTCTCAGCCACGTGCCTTTTCCTGCCTTTGTGCCCTGGCCCGAGGTGTAGTGTGGCTGCTCCTGGAGGAATGTGGAGTGCCCTTTGTGGGAGCAGCTCATGGCAGTGCCTGCCGAGGTGTCGGTACTCTTGGTTTCAGCTGGAGCAATGCTGTCAGCCAGTGGCCCAAGAGGAGCACAGAAATGAAGTATTTATTTTCTAATTACTGTTGTTTTGGCGGACTCTTCTGAAGGGTCTGGGACTGATCTCTGCTGCGGTGACTTTGGCGAGGGGTGGCTCACTCCAGCCTCGCCTGCAGAGCCTTGTTGTCTCGGTACAGTGTTCACAGCCTTTGTCAAAATTCTATTTCTTCCTAATTTTGTGTAATGTTGGAAGTACTTGAAGCTGGGACTGAGCAACCAGTGAAAAGTGCAGTGGAGAGATCCTTATATTCATCCACGGTTCCCAGCCCCACAGGATCCCTGGCTGCCCCAGGCAGCACAGGTATTAGGGATGCTATTCTGGAATAGCTATCCTGATGTCAGGATTAGCCTGGGAAATGTCAAAACACATATTATTTTCAACAGAATGAGGTATCTGCTTGCAAAGCAAACAATTGCTTTTGGTTAACTTGAGCTCCCCACGGGTTTACAAAATATGGGCTGTGTGGAGATGAGGCACCCAGCTTGCTTGGTGTTGCAGTAAGGAGAGGAGATCATCTCTGTGGTTATTTAGCAATGACTGGCTCAATCTCATCCACTTCAGGTCCTAATGTGGTTATTTACGTGCTCAGCCCAAGCATATGACCAGCCCTTTTGGAATCGAATGAGGCTGCTTGGGTGAGTACTGTGGGAGTGTTTGGTGCCTACAAGCCTGATCCAGGTTAATTGTGCTCCCCTTTATTTTACTGACCCTCTCATGGTGAATAGATAAAATGATATTATGTATTTCTCCCAGAAGGAGTGGCCAAGGAGAGAGAATGCGGTACAGAGGGAGAGGGTGCTCCAGTCAAAATGGAAAATTACTTTCTGCAGCATTTTATCTGAGATCCAGCCCCAGTTACTGCTCCAGGACTAGTTGGATGTGATGAAGAACTAAGAGCCAGCGGATTATTTCAAATTCCTTTTTTTTTTCCTCTAGGGACAGGGGAGGAGGGGAAGTAATTTTTAATCTGTCAGGGCTGTATCAATTATCAAAGTATTAGAGGGTGGGAGAGAACCCTGTGGGGAAGCCCCAAGGGGTTTGCTGATGCCAGGGTGGTGTTGTTGGGGTCCTGGCCCTGCATCTTGGGACCACATTCTCACCTGTCAGAGCAAACAGGCACCGATGCTGCTGTTCCTTCCTGGGGCAGGGGCTGAGTCATGGCTGCAACGAGGGGATGCTCAGGGAGCGGGGACTGTCACCCTGGTCCCCCCCAGAGCATCCCTGCCTGCCCTGCAGGGCTCCAAGTGGGACCCAGTGGGTGTTTGAGGGTAGGGGAGGAGGCATCACCTCCAGCAATTAGGTTTTTCTTCACTCCCATCATCGTTCAGTTCTGAAGCAGCATTTACATTCATATCCATTTTTTTTCCCCTGGCTGCTGCAGCGTTTGTGCCGAGGGGACCTTTTTGGCGAATGCCTCTGACAGAAATGTGTTTTCTTATCCCTTGAAGCTGAAAGCCATAAAGAAAAGAATGACTTTAATGAACAGACCTTGCCGAATCACCACCTTGAAGCTCTAGCTGCTCATGTGAATCAAAACCTGCTGAAAGTAGGTCATATAGTAAAAATGAATTAGGTTTACTTCACATTTTATTGACTCTGCCAGTTTTTCATTCATAGAGGCTTATAGTTGGGATTGTATCTTGTCTTTTTAATGCTGGGCTGAGGTAAAAGGGGAGAATACTGTCCTTTATTCTCTCCCTTTTGCCTTGCATGTTTCTGGTGGTTGAGTGTAAGATGGATGTGCGTTCTCTTTTCTCTCTTTATTTATTCTTTCATTCTCCTGCACTGAAGAGCTGCTTAAGTGATGCTCAAACTCCTGTAGTATGTCCACCAGGGGAAAGTTAGCCTGGTCCCAAAATTTTGTGCAACACTTTAATTAGTGTTAAAACTTGGTGAAGGGTTGAAGTGGTGGGGTGATGTCTGTTCCCAGGAAGTGGATTACACTGCATCTCCTCCCTGCTGCTGGGCATCAGGATGGTGTGAGAACAGAGAGAGGATGGTCCTCGGCTTCCAGTCTCTCCTTGGGTGAGAAATCCTGTGTTTCAGGGTGGTTGGACTTACCTTACCAGCTGGCAGACGATGGACTCCACATGTGAATTCATTCACTGTGGCACAACTGCAGCTCGGGCAACTTACTCAGATCAGACTTTTAATTTCGGTGTCAAGCCTTCAAGCATCAGTGGTTCCACTGTTCATCAATCCCTGCTGGTGTACAGTCACTCTCACTTATAAATGATGCTCTTTATTTCCCATTAGTCTTTGTCCATCTTCAGTTTGGAGTCATTGGCTCTCGTGGTCTATGTCATTTTCTGCCTCTGTCTGGAATTGTGATTTCTCTTGGAAGTTTCTGCTTGAATTAAAGAATCAGGTCTTGGCTTTATCAAGAAGCTGTGAGAAAGAAGATGGAGAGAAGGCAGAGATGTTGCAGTGGTGGGATTTGTGCGTGCAGTATTCATTTAAAAAACATTTCTTTAAGGGAGACATAACACACAGCACTGAGATTTTTTTTTTCTCATGTTTAGGGTTTCTATTGTGGCTAATGGCAAAACTGTGAATGAGAGCAGCTTCTCTAATGATGGATGATTTTTTTTTCTGCCCTCCTATCTCTGCTGCCTGCTGTAGATGGTATGTACTTTAGGGGGTGAAAAATCCCTACTGATAAATTAGGATTTGTTTTGCAACCTTTTCTCTGCAATTATAGCTAACTGCTTTGATCTCAGCTGAGGACCTTTATCCAGTGACAGAATATAAATCATCTCTACCTGTGGTTTCGTGACTCAAGGAAATATAGCCAGAAACTATCTGGGTAGGAAGAGAGAGTCCCCACTGGTACCTCTGTTCCAACTGCCTTGGGAGGCACAGCAGAGAGTACAAGTAGCTTCTGTCCTCGTAATTGCTGCTGGACAATCCACACATTACCTAAAATCACAGCCTGAAAAAATTAAATTATTTAATCTTGCATAATACAATGTGACACACAGATGAAGGCCTGTAAGTGAACCACTATTCTACACCAGAAAAGACCTTCATTGACTATTATGTTAACAATAAATCTTCCACTTTCTCTTAAGAAACAGTAATTACAGAATCTTCAGCTGTGATGGGTATCCCCTGCTGACAATAACTGTCTGTCCTTCAGCACATCAGCAGCATCTTGGTGATGAATGCTGTGGACTAGACTGTAAAGATAATATAAAATACTGTCTGTAGAAGGTCCTGGCAGCCCTTTTTTAAGCCCTGTGAGGACAGATTGGGAAGGTGCTCTGTGTATCCAGGAACACATCTTGGTTTTCACACGTTCTTCTTTTAACAGTTCCAAGATATTTTTGCTGTCTGGCTCTTGGTTACTAGCAGGGAGCTCCAGGGAGATAAGCTCTGCTCTTTGGTAGGTAGGAAAGCTGCCTCAGCAGTGGCAGAGAGGGATGACCTCTTTCACTGCTTCACCAGCAAAATCGAAGCGGAAAACCAAGTGGATCAATGGGAGCCATAATCCAGTTTTGCAGTGTGGAACTGGGTCATGGGGAGGCGCAGGAATGCGGCTTGGAGGCTTTGTGACTGGGAATGTGCCCGTGGGTGCAACCCCAGCTCCCAGAGACAGCTCAAGGTCGTGTTCAATTGCTGTTCCTGTTCAGCCCTGATGGGCACTGTCTGTCCTACAGCTGGGATTGGTGTGTGCAGCAGATGAGGGCGTCAGACAGGAATTGTCTTCCATGTATATCTTCATTAGGCCAGTGTGGATGCTACTGGAAGGCAAATGTGGAGTCTCTCTGGATTCAGGATATGCAGCTGGAGGCATCAGCTCTGCTGCCCAAGCCATCCCCAGGGAGGAGGAGGCTCTGCTGCATGGTAGTGTTTATTTGGTGGCTGGTTATGAGAGATCTTGACTCTAGAAATCATTCACCTATCAGGACAACAGAGGTCCTGTGAGGAGCTGGTCCTGAGCAGAAAGGTAAAAATAATTGTTGCCAAACCCTTGTGAAATGCAGGTTTTAAAAATACACTCCCCAGCATTGGTTTGTCGACCACCAGGCATCAGCTTTGCTTCCAGACCATCCATGTACACCGAGAGCTCTCTGGCTTCAAAGCTGGATTCCTTTATTTTGGAAGAAAAAAATATCATGGGCATGGAATTTCTTCTGGGCATCTTTCTGCATCTTTAACTCCTGAATGTAGATGTCTTTGAGATGAACATAAAACTGGAAAGGATTTTTAGGGAATGTGGCCCCTTGAATACTCTTCTTAGGGAGCAGCAGAGAGTCACTCTTGGACACTCAGCTGGGTACCTTGAAGAAGAGGGGCCTCTGTGATGGGGCTGTTTCCTCTGGTGGATAAGGGCCAGCCTTGGTGACTGACTGCCTGAGCTGGACTCTGGATTTAATGCTTAGGAAGACTGAAGGATACAGGAGTTAGATGGACTCTGAATCTGGTTTTAATTCGCAGTGTTTCTTGAGAAAACATTTCTTAAAAAGAATTGCAACCTTTTTTTAATGGCTGCATATCTAAATTTACTGACAGTTCTGAGATTTTTCAAAATTTTTTTTTTTTTTCCTCTCTGGCTTGATGTTTTGTAATCCATTGGGAGTTTGGTGGCAGCAGAGACACTTGGCCTTTGTTTTGGAGAATACTCTGGTGGATCTGATTTTCCTGTCGTCTCCGTGATTGCAGAACCTCTTTGATTCCCCAAGAATTCAGAGAGAATCAGGGTCAGGGTATCAGGTTGTTGCCTGCCTTGGCTGTCATGTCTCAGCACAGACTTTTTCTATGCAGGGTTCACGTGCTTGAGACTTGAAACCATCTCAATAAACATTGGAAGGTATGTGTGTGCTTCCATCAGCGTTGCTGGGGGCTTTGGCCAAGTCTTAGCTGGGGTTCTGCATCTTTTTAAAAGACTGCAGTCAGGCAAACAGGTGCTTTGCTTTGGCCCCCAGTTTCCTTTCTTTTCTTCTGTCTCTTCCAGGCTGGTTTTAGACAGTTGTGCCTCATGTACGTGAGGAACATGATAATGGTTTGAGGAGACCGTTAAATAGGCAAATGGCCAATTTTTGTCTTATGTAGTACCTACATTTCTTGCTTCCCTTCCCTCTTGTAATGTATAGTTTCTATGTTTTTTCTTTTTTTTTTTTTCTATTTCCCCCCCACTCCTTTCTTTATTTAGATCTTTCCCTGACTGAAATTGCCCTAGTTACAGCTGTCACATTCCTGCTTTGCGGTGGTCTGATTTGGCAGCCCCGTTCCCTCTTAAAACTTACAGACAAATGATGACGTTTAACTCGCAGCATCCTCTTGGTTGCTCTGCACTGTCACAACAAGATTAGAGTAATTCATGTGAAAGTAGAAAACCCAGCTGTCTTTTAGGAGGAAAGTGTATTCCTTCATTCCTTCACAGAATGAGAAGATGGAGCAGTTTTTTATGGAGTGACTGCATGTCTGTGTTTAACCCACATCAAGTGTGTGCTGCAGCCTCCTCTGTTAGTGGTGGTTTCATGGTGTCCTCTGTCCATCCTCTGCTTGTTTTCTGGAGGTGGAGTGAACTGGGCACCATTTCACTGCTGCTGGTTTAAATTCCGGGTTGAGCTGTATTGTTCCTCGGAAATGAGCGGAAATAACTTGCTGTGATGCCTCCCTAAATAATTTACTCTCGGAGGAGCGTTCTTTGTGCGCTCTCCGGAGCGGTGATGAGGAAGGAAGTAGGACACTTCTCCTGCTCAGCAGCACACTGAAAAACATCTCCACTTCTTTCTCAGAGATAGGAACAGATTTTGCTGGCCATCCTAATGTTCTGCTACCTCCTGTCCGGTGACTGTTGTGGTCCATTTCAGATTATCCACTGTTTTTCTTCCTGTCTGGAGCAAAAACTGGCCGTGCCTTGTGGCTGGTGACAGAGGAGCTCCTGGCATTTCCTGAGATGACTCAATCTCTTGCCATGCTGATGCATTTGGGATGACTTTGGACTCTGTGGTAGTTTGGCAATTAACTGGGTATCTTTCTGAAAGGACTTTCAACAGTGACTCCTTGTGACTGTTTTTGCTGTTTAGGTCATTTAACTGTGGCAATGAGAAACTTTTGTTTGTGGAAAAGGGAACTTTTGGGGTTTAGGATTAGTCAGATAATGCCCAGTGGTCTACAGCTTGAAAAGGGGCAAATGTATGTGGTCAAAGCACAGGCCTAGGACTGAAGAGATGAGTGTTTCTGCGGTGCCACGTGTTTTTTGGTACGATCTGAGCTGTTGGCCTTTCTGTGCCTCCCTTGGCTCATTGACACCATCAACCCAATGGGGACATTACTCACTTCACTCACATTTCTTGGGTAATTGATGCCAAAACCACATTTTCTAGCCAGTCCTTCTGACTCCCCACGGAGTTGCTGAATAGGCTTGTCAGCCTTGTGGAGCTCTGAGGGGGGGTCCTTAGTGTAGCGTGTAGGGTCTGGTTAGAGAGACCCTATGGGGGACCCAGACCCCTCTGCTGCAGGAGGGCTCCACAGGAAACAGTCCCTGCAGATGTGCTTGCAGCTCAGGAGGAGCTTCACAGCTTTCACAGGGCTGTTGACAGCTCTGAGAGCTGGGGCTGCGTTCTCGTAGCATTTGGGGAGATGACATTCCTCATGGAGAAGACTCAGTCATGGACCCATTTTTGGCCGTGCAAATGGAAGGATCAGGTCTAGCAAGTGAGGGTACTGGGAAGGGAACAGAGGCTGCTCTTGCTCCCATGAATTTATGGCATGTGCCCCAGCATGGGAGCAGGTTGTAAAACCTGGGAAGCGTGTCAGTTTGTTGTTTGGGAACGCTCTTGGTTACAGGAACAGCCTTTTGCTCTTCAGGGAAGCATCCTGTTGAGGAAAGGTTGGGTTGCTGTGATAAAACACCTTGATCTGGGTTACTGGTGTTGCACTAATTACAAGATGCAATACTCTATTAGGAACCACGTCGTTCAGCCTCGCTGCGGCCCCGCAGGGAGAGCATGGGAGAGGATGAGCCGGTGATAGATGACTGCACTAGGAGCACCGGGAATTTGGCTGGAGGAGATCCAGGAAGCACCTTTTAAAATATGGACAGAAAAACTTTGTGCTGGTTTCAAATGAAGTGGTAGAAGCGGGGTCAGAGATCTCCCTGTGCCCTCTGGAATGCGTGGCATTACGTGTGTCATCAGGCCAGGTCCTGCTGTGTCCATACCTGTGTCACAGCTCCTTACTGTAATAAAATTAGAGTCCCTTGTCAGAATGGCTTTAAAAGACACTGTTTTTCTGACCAAATACCCTGGGCTTAGCTGTGATCTTCACAGAATAACTTTTATACAGGCGTTTTGATATGAACATTGGCTGTGCCACTATAAAAAAGCTGGGATTTTTTTATGAAGGCTGGAGTTCATGGAAATAATATGAAAATTCTATTTATTGTTAATACATGAAAGCCCACGCTGAAGATGAAAACTCATCTTACAAACTGCTCTCTAAATTATACCCATGTGGTGTTCGAAACATTCTGCTCAGCCCTCTTAATTAAAGACTAAACTCTATGAGACAACTGCTTTGCTTCCCTCCCCTCATCCCCCCCCCCCCCCCCCCCCCCCCCCCCCCCCCGCTTCCTTGGCTGTTTGCTTAAAACACATTCCCTCTGTTGGGTGGAATGACTGAATCCTGTTGCTCCTTCGACTCCCAGATGTCCAAGGGTATGTTATGTTCTGGAGAGAGCATACATGGTGGGTATGGGTTTGCTGTAGGAGCATCAGGACTCATGATCCCATTTCCTCAATGAGCAACAAACCCCAATGGGTCCCATGCTCTGACCCCAACCTGTGGGTGAGTTCAGCCATGGCCAGATAAGATGTCACCCAAAAAGCCTTGGCTGTTACATACCCTGCTCTCCTGCTTTTCCTGGCAAACTGCTTGCTTTTTTGGGCCAGGCAGAACTGATGGTGACCTCAGGGAAGACCATCACAGCCTTGTAGTGCCCCTGTTGTGCCAAAACCACCCTCCTCTTTGGTAAGCATCACTTTTCTGTGGTTTCCTTTCCCTTCTCATCTGTAACTGTGGGTTTGTTGGTGGTGTTGCACGCTGTGGTGCTTCTGCAAGTGCTGTCAGCATTGCTGTGGCGGGGTCCTTGCTGTCAGCGCTTGGAAAGCAGTCAGAGGCTTTGATGTGTCAGGTCAGCTGAGCTCAGCGTAGCATGAGGGTTCAGTTGTGCCACCTAAATAAACAGCGTTTTACCCAGTCAGCTCTGCTTTTCCTGCCTGCTTTGAGAACAGCCAGAGACGAGGGCTCTGAGAACAAAAAGGCAGCAGTGATGTGAGGAGATGATTGAGTGATTTCTCTGATAGACAACTGGCCGTCACAGAAGGGCCTGGTGATGTATCCTGTGTGTTTCTGGTGCCCATTCCCTGTGCAAGGAGCAAAGCCCTGTCTGTGGTGTTTTCTTGTCCTTCTTAATCCCTTAATATCTATTTTCTTCTCGATATCTTGGGAATGAATGGCATCGGTCCCGGGATCAAGGTTCAAATAAGAATCTCCTGTAAGATTGAGACCATTTTCTCTTTTAAGTGTTGTGCGTCCGCTCTAATGGCTTTAGGGGTCAGGGAGCAAACAACAGTAATGAAAAAATCACTCTAGTGAACCACTGTGTTCTCACACTCTGATATAGGAGAATCCCAGGGTGTGTTCAGTTGTGTATTTGCAAGAAATAGATGGGCAGCAGGGACTATAAGTGGGATGGGTGCTCTTATATCACACCGAAGGAGAGAGCAATCTCGTTCTTGCTGTTCAGAGGAGCAGGATGCACCTATATCACAGCAGCAAATTGAAAAGTTGCAGGTAGGAGATTAGGTTTACTAGCGTGGAGAATGCCTCCTGGAATTCAGATACGGTGCTGCCAATAATAGAGCATTAAAATTGCATAGCTCTTGGATTTGTTGGAAGTCTGAATTTACAGCTGCTTACTGGGGTGTGCTGCCAACCTGTTGGAGGTGATGGATGGTCACCGTGGTGGCTGATAGTGCCCACCAGCCTCTCTGTGCTGCAGCCCTGCTGGGAGGCTCTGGCTCCTTGGTGGTTATGGTCCATGGTGGCCCTGCCTTGCATGGGGCTTAGACCAGATGGGGAGGTCGCTTCCAACCTATATACTCGAATGTTCGGAAAAGCAAAAAGTGAGAGTGCTGGTTTTGTCCGTGGAGGCAGCAGGTGTGAGGAACTGGCTGAGCAGGGAAAGTCTTGTCTTAGCTGCTGCTTTCTGATTGTCCCCCCATCTGAGGTGGGTCACCAGATGACAACCCCACCACCAGGCCCAGAAAAAAGGGGTGAATCGGACGGCCAGGTGAACATCCAGTCTCTGCACCATCAGTACCGCGGGACTGGACAATGGCCAATCACTGGGAAGCCAAGGGAAGATCTCCATGTCACACCGAGCACCATGACCTTTCTCTGGCAGCTCTAGCCAGCCGTTGTCCCTGGTTCAAGTCACTGGTGTTTCCCAGGCAGGGCTGGAGGTGGGGAGCAGCAGAGCTGACCGGGCACGCCGCATGCCTGCGCTCAGCACAGATCATCCCGACTGCTTCAGAGGGTTTATTATTTTTAGACGAAGCAGGAGATGGGAATGTGCTGAGCTGGCTCCCAGGACCTGCCAAAAAAAGAACATCTTTCAGGACTCACTTCAACTTCATCCCTGTGTCGACACAAGAGCGATGTACCTGGAATTGATAAGTGATGCTGCACAGGGTCAATAAGGCTTTTGTAATGCATCTGTGAGGTGTGAAACGTATTACGTGACTACTGGAGGAAATCTGTCAGGATAAGGATTGGGCTTAAAAAATAAAGCAGGTGTTTTGCACCCAGACATATCTAAGTACTAGATTTTTATCACTAGTGTTAAGAAAGCCCAAGGTACAAATCGTGGCAGTACTATTTGCACTGGGGCTGTCGGTGCTCATGGCACGCTGGAAGGCACACAGCCCTCTGGATGAGAAAAGCAGTGGGAAAAGCCAGAGCCCTGGTGCAAGGACAGGGCAGAGCTGCTGGCTCTTACATTTGTGGGGTTGGGTTTCTTTCATCTGTGCTTCCTGAGTTTCATGTGTTAAACTCTTCTGTGGCTTCATGAGTTGTTCAGTGATGCTCTTCAGCTTTCTGAGACCTGTGGATGCTCTGGAGTGGTCCCAGGTCCTGCCAAGCAGTGGGAGCTCTGGGGGGGCATGCCATCCACGGGTGTTTGCTGCCTGTCCCACCACGTGCTGCAGCCCAGCAGCAACTGCAGGGCAGTTTGTGTGACAGGAGGAATGCGAGGCGTCCCACGAGCAGGGCTGGGCATGACGTGCACCTTCAAATATGCTCTCTTATTCTTGGCCCTTGCACCCAGCAGATAAACTCCTGACTTATAGGGTAAAGACAAACACCAGAAGCACACCCTTGAGTTATCTTGTGTGACATTATTACTGTGATGAAGTACCTTGCAAGGACGTTATCACGTTGTTTTGCTCCATTATAAGGACAAAAATAGATAGCTGAGCCAAGGAGGGGGATATGTATTGCACAGTGAGCTTAATAGGGATAACTTTTTTTTCCCAGGCTGATAAGTTGCATTAAAAGTTTTCAAGACCTGTAGAATTGGAAGTAAATTAAAAATGTCTGGAGTAGATGTAGCTTTTTTATTTAAATCCTTTTTTATACTTACTTGGCAAAGCCCTTGGAAGTAGTGTTCACTGTAACCATGCCGAACCAGGAGGTAATGCCTTTTATTAGAACAACCAGTTGAGCTGGAGAAGCTGCCTGAGCTTTGAGGCATGCTCAGTCCTTTCCTCAGGCTGGTAAACCTATGAAAGTATTTTAAGCAGACTGCTGACTGTGTCTAAATCGGTGTCCCAGGGCGGCAGTTCAGTTATGGTGAGAAAGGCTCGTCCGTCTCCATGCGGAATGTGCGGAGGTTTGTCTACTTCCATGAGGAGATCCAAGATCCCCGGGTCAATGGCTGATGCAAAACCCACTGGGATCAATTGGAAAGCGTTAGTGATCTCTTGGGTTTGGGGATGGAGCCCAGGCAGCCTTATTTACGTCCCCATCCAGCTGCTGCTGCAGAAGACAACTTGCAGGTGTCCCTGGGAGCTGGCTCAGCGAGCTCAGCTTTCTCCTTGGCTATCAGTGCTTCGCTTCCATGAGTAAACGTTTTCTGCCAGAAAAATGTTCCCAGCTATGTGTTGTTTTTTTTTTTTTTCCCCCACTGGCTTTATGGAAACACTGTGCCTTTCTTCTCCTGGCGTCCCAGCTGGTGCCTCCCCTTCCTGCGCATACCAAGTCCTCCCTTCGTCACTGAGAGGGGCTGCCCAGACGCTCTTTCCCAAAACTGGTTTGCATTGGGAAAACAAAAATACACTTTTTTTTTTTTTTTTTTGCAAATTAAAACGTTTGTTTTCCATGCAGAAGCTTGACTTTGGTGTCATGTAGTTTCTTGGGGGGTTTTGAGGCGATTTCGTTTCTGTTGTTTTGGGTTTTTTGGTTTTTTTTCAGCCATCTTTGCTCGGTGCCAGCCTGGAATGGAGCATGAAAGCAATGATATGTTTTTTAGCTGAATGTCCTAAAGAAATGAAGCTGCTGCAACTGGCATGGCTATCAGTGAGTCCCCTCTGTCTCTGAGTCAGGGAGATTTCCAACCTCCTGTCTCATCCCAGCCAGATTTAACAAGAGCACAGTTCTCTAGGAGCAGCAGATGTCCCAAAGACAGGTAGTTGGAATAAACAAGAGAGCCCTCCATGCTGCTGAGGCAACAGCTGCGAACACTGAACTCAGATTATTGAGCATCGAAGAATTTGCGAGCGGCAGAAAATAGTTTTCATAAACTGTGGTGCTTGTTTTCTCTCTTTTCCTTTTTTTTAATGAGCAGAATGACTCGTTTATACAGGATGTTTAAAGGGCCCTGTGTGCACCGCTTATTTAATGGCTTGTAGTGAGCCTTGATGGGAAAGTGACCTAGTTCAAGTCCCCGGAGGCTACTGCAATAAAAATGATTATGAATAAAACTACTCTTATCACCATATGGCAGTTTCAGGCATTGCACACATACATAGTCTGCAGCGGTTTTGTCCAGAAATGGTGAGCTTTTTTTCTTAAATAAATCCATCCAGCAGAGGCAGAAGAGGAGGGGTTGCCATTATTAGTATTCCTCCCTGTGAACCGGCAGCAAAATCCTCGGTCGCTGGAAAGGGGAGGATGGGTTTTGTTCTGCAGGCTGCCCTGGATAATGTGCTTTGGGGAGCTGAAATCCTCTGATGGAACAGAATCCATTTTGCAGGTGCAGAGCACTTTACTTTTTCCTTATAAGCCCAAGCAGAGATTTAATTGCTGCTCTTCAGAAGTGCAAAACAAGAGAATGTAATAATTAGAGCTGTCAGGGTGTCCTTTTTTTCATGCTGATGCTGACATTAGCTGGTTTAAAACCTATTTTTAACCTCTGCGGCGTTCAAGACTGACTGTGTATATTCAGTCTGGCTTTATTTATTTCCAACTTTGTAAATTTTAAGTAATGTAAACTAGAGGCATTGAGGAGAAAGAGGAAAAACTGGATTAAAATGGGAAGGAAAGAGGAAGAATAAACCAAATTAGACAAAAAACATGTTGGTAAATTATGTTCACCTTACAGGGAACGTTTTTTTTTTTCTTTTTTGAGCCTGCAAAACTCCCTCTAACTGGAAGTTGAAAAATCTCAAAACGTAAAACACCGAGCGCCTGGTAAGATAAATATTGTGTTTAATGTACCATCAGACAGGGCCCTGGATACTGCAGGCTGCAGGAGGACTGGTTTTCTGCTTAAATAATCATGGCTTTATCAAACTTCATCCCTGACTCCTCTGGGGGTTATCCTGATGAGCCAATAGCAGTAACAGGGGACCAGATAGGGTGGGTTGTGCTGATTCACCACTTTGCATATATTGTATATATGAATTTATATGTGAGTGTATATCACAGAATCACTGGTTTTTACTGGAGAGCTGAACTGGTGGAGATGCACCCATGAAGGGTGCTGAGGACTTTACCGTGTTGTAGGGACGGGTGCTTCCTTATCCTGGATGGATAAACCCAAAGGGCACAGTGAAGCTGGAACTTCTTGGGATGTCAGAAAGGTCACAGTCCTTTGAGGCTGGATAAATACCACTGGTTTAAACCAAGGCGGGGATGGAAGAAGAGCAGTGTGTTTGTGTGGTCTTGGTCTCACTAAATGAGTGCCAGAACGGGATGCTCAGACAGTCTCACCACATGGCTTCCCGTATATAGGGGTTTTTTTCTCTTTCTGGCCTCTGGTTGTGGATTTTTTAGTATGTATTAGTGCTGTCATTAGTACCCTGGAGGCTACAGGAGAGGTGGGGATGGTTGGCCGGTGCACAGATCCTCTTGGATCCATCTGATGGTGGGGTGGGCCCTGCAGCATTGCTGGGTGGGTGCTCAGATCTTGCAGCTGTATCCGGGTAATCCCGGTGAAAGCAGTGGGAGTCCTCACAGAGGTGCGTGTTAGCCCACCTGTTGTTACAAGAGAACACGAAACGTAGTGTTTGCAGTGTATTTGTTGTAATTTTTTGAAGTTCCTTGGCATGAATGGCTCGTTCTCTGCTTGCCTTCTTGGTTCCTCAGGGGTGGATTAGAATGTCATCATGCCACTGCTTCTGGCCCTTTTCTCAGTGCAAGGCATTGACAACCAAAATATGGATTTCTAATCCTAAAATTACAACCTTCCCTTTCATAACGTGAAATCAATTAGTTAATCTGCAAATAGTTCCCCAACCCCTTGTTAGTCACTTTGCACTATTAAGCTTTTAGGCATTAAAGCACAAATGTTATATACACCTGCTGTTTTGCTAAGCGGGCTCTGAACCTGCCGACCCCAAATGAGGATGGGATGGCAAAAGATGGAGCTTTCTAGCCCTAGTGGGCTCAACACTGCCCTGGGGTGTTGGTGCCTTCCCCTTCTCCCCCTCAAAGCCTGTTGGTGTATGTTGTTACCCCCAGTGATCCTGAATTT
The DNA here is from genome assembly GCF_003031625.1 of Empidonax traillii. Taxonomy (NCBI): domain Eukaryota; kingdom Metazoa; phylum Chordata; class Aves; order Passeriformes; family Tyrannidae; genus Empidonax; species Empidonax traillii. The sequence goes on from NW_020955512.1 coordinate 487,930, forward strand.
CCTCTTACACGTGGGAAAGCGAGTTGTTGGGAGTCGCTGAGAAGGAACAATCTAAATCTCACCTGAGAACTGGGGTCACAAACTTTTTCCCACGAGGCTGGCCCAGCTGTGGTTTGTATTTTGCAACCAGAGTTAAGCCAGAACCCATCTCCCCCCATATGAGCTCAGTTACTTGCCCATCATGAGCACTGAGTTTTGAAGCTCTTGAGTTCTGATTGGTTTTGTAATTAACTTTTTTCTGAAAGAGCAAACCAGGACTGTGCTGTTAAGATTACTGATTTGTTTTATCCCTCCCCTAGTAATCAGGAATGAAATGGGCATTTCTTCAAGCACCAGAACTAATAAACCTGGTTTCCTTTGTATTTATGTCTCTTGGTTGATTGAGCACTTCCCTAATTAAATTAGGATTCTATTATGTCTGCTTATACCTATAGTCTCTCACTGCCATTACTTTTCTGGCAACACAGAGGCTGCTATAATTGACTGGAGAAAGGGGCCGACGGGATTAAAAGCTGTTGGAGATAAACCTCGTGAAAGGCTGCTGCGTCCGGCATCCTTTGCCGCCCAGCTGCCCGTTTCCACGAAGTTGGTAGAAAATATAATTATCTTCGATGCCTTTGAAGTTAGCTCACAGCGTTAAAGCTCGCAGGCACACGCATGCACGCACCCACGTGAGCCGAATCTCCAGTTTGGCTCGTTCCTCGGGAAGCTGGGATAAAACGGTGAAGGCACGGTGTGTTTTTAGCCCAAAGCCAAGCAGCGAGGGTTTTGCTTTGGGAGGCAAGGAATGTGTCTGGTCAGCGCATCAAAGTGTGGTCTGGCAGCCGTGGAAGGCGCAGCGCTTGGTGTACTGTGAGAGCTTTCAGGAGAGGTGCCCAAGACACAGCAGTGGGAGCTCTGTCCTGCCACGAGCCTGAGAAAACAAGTTAGTAGGTTGAAAGGTGGCACGAGATCTTCCTCCGTACGTTACAAAAATCAGGGAATGATGGGAATTCTTGCTGGAAATCAGTCTTCGGTCTGAAATGCTGCGTCAGGTTTGTTGGTGTGGAAAATATGTGGAGATCGAGACTGTGCATGGCAGATACCCATGTGTGAATAATGATCTGGCCTAAGACATGGCAGCAATTAACCTTTTTTAACTTTTTTTTTTTTTTTTTTAAATAAACGAAACATAAGGGTGCAGAAAGACAACCTTAATACTGCATTGAAAAGTGAGTTACCAGAGAAATGTGAATCTATATTTGCCTATATGGCAAGAGGGGGATTTGCTTAATGCTGGTATGGCAGCACAGCCAGGCCCTTGAAGAGTAAATGCATAAATGGAAAATGTTCTCAGCCCACCTCTTTTGCCCTTTCTTAAAAGTATATGAATTCTTCTACAGAATGGAGTAATTTTGCAGCCTTGGAATTGCCATTTATTCATTTCTCAGTAACTAATGTAGATGTACTGTTCCTTTTCTGAATTAGCCTGTTCTATCCTCTATGCTTTTAGGTGCTTTTAGCTTTAATCTATTTTGTGTCCAGGTGCCATAATCAGAGAAGTGTGGGTAGAGGAAGGAGAAATCCTCTCCTCAGTCCTGTCCCTGCACTCCCCTTGAGACAAAACCAGGGGGTGAGTGGCTTTGACCCAGTCCTCCAACCTCCCTTTTGGATGGATACCGAGTGGATTCCTGTTGTTGGGTGGATGCCACGCTATCCTTAGCAGGACTGTGGTGAAAAATGAAACAGCAGAAAGCAGAAGGAGAGAAAGGGAGGAAAATGGAAGGACTGAAAATAAAGGGGAGAGAGGAGGAAAGCGGTGAGGAGGCAGTAGGGCCTCATAGGGCTTGGAAAGCTGGAGACAAGCTGCTGTCAGACGATACCACAGGAAGCCTGAACTCGTATTTTTAGGGACACTTGGGTGTTTACTTCACTGTAAATAATGGGTTTTGGGGGAGGAGGAGAGAAATGACTGCTCTTCCTGCCACCTGCTCCGCTAGGCTTTGTTTCACTTCTGTTTTCCTTCCTCGGAACAACGGCATTTGCAGGGCGAGAGGTGTCGGCATCCTCCCACCCCATCACTCCTGAGACATGTCCCAGCACGGTGGAGCGTTTCCTGGTGGCACGTGAGAAACCCATCTCCTGGAAATCCACTTTATCCAGTCAGTTGTTTAATAGTGATTTACCAAATGGGCAACCTCTTGTCACCCAGGCCCAGGCTTGCTGTGTGTCAGAAGATTCTTCCCTTACGTTTCTAAGTAAGTGTTTGCGTTTCAAGTGGCTCTTGAAGAGCAAGGGCTGGATAATCTGATTTGCCTAAAGATCACTCAGGAAAACAGGGTGCTTGTGTTTGGATGGACAGGTATATTTTTGACCTGTTCACTAAGCTTTCAGGAGGGGAAATTATTTCCAGTTTCCTCAAAGGGATTTCAGGCCGTCCAGGAATTTCAGGGGAGACCAAGATCTGCTTTTCTGTTGTCACATCGGGTGTTTTTCACTTCTTCTTTCTTTCTGCCTTATTTTTTCACAGAACTGGGACACATTCACACTAAATCACAACACTGTGTTACTGATAGTTTGGGCAGGTTTTACGAGCACTTCTAAAAGACTGTTCTTCCCCCATCAGCATTTAAGACAGGACTATAAGGATGACTTTCATTTATTTTTGATCAGCATAAGCTCTTTCAGGAAGGACAGGACCATCATTTCAGAGCATGTTAAGAGGCTACCACATATGGCATGTCCTGAGCAAGTGTAAGGAGCTTTTCCCAGTCTGCAAATGCTGCTGAAGTCTCTTTTCTTAACAATTATCCTCCACAACCACGAAACCCAATTCCCTGTCAGGGAACAGCCTGGCTTGGCCATCATTCAGGTCAACTTAGTGGTGATTGATCTCCTCAGATGGCTCTACATCTACACCAAGGCAGTTTATCCCCTCTATATTTACATCTATCTTCAGGACAGGTTTTATTTGATGAGTCCCATTTCTTTCTGGTCCAGCACATGAATGCTTTGAGATCCCGAGGAGACAAGGAAAGATATTGCAACAGAAATTTATAGAGGTGCGTGTGGGGTGAATAGGGACTAGATTTATTGAAATCTCTGGTTCTTCTTGATCAGGGAGGTACTGGGAACAGTAGCCTGCAGGGAATACTTCAACTCATCTCTTTCAGAGATGGATAGGAATTTGGAAACCTGGAGGAAGGAAACAAAATGTGAAAAGCTTAAAAAAGAAGAAAAGAAAAAAGAAAGAGACTTGTAGCACAGGTACCTAATCCGGTTCAGATATTTATGTGTCAGAAGTTTTGATGATGGCTCATTCTTTTGTCTGAAATTACTCATCTTCCTCTTTGTTTAAAGCACTGGAGGCTCATGGCTTGTAGGCAGCAAGGATGAGTTGTGGCTTCTGCAGTCATCTCCTGTGCCATTGCTGGTGCTGCTGCTGCTGCTGCCAGTGACTTCACTCCTCGTTCACATCACCGCTGTGAGCATTAATCACAATTATTCACTTATAATTAAATAGCCAGGATGGATTTTTAACGGCATTGCAAACTCTCTGGAGTTAGCTTGGCTGGAGGCAATGTCTAGAGAAGTTATGCTGGGATCAGCAAGAATGTTCAAGTGAAAGGCAGGAGCAGGGGGCTGGAAAGGAGGGCCTGAATTAGGGGGAATGGCTGTCCTAGGTGTGATTTTTCCCAGTTCAAAGATTTGTCTGCCGTGTTTCATTTGTGAGAACTGGCTTAGGCAACTTTTAAATCCCCAAAAAATGGGAAGAGGAGGAGGGTGGAGGTTTAAAAGCCGGACTGGTGGGTCCCAAGCCAAGTGTTGAGGAGCGCTTACATCTCCCTTGGGGTGACTTTGAAAGTGTTTTGTTTAGGGACAGTGATGGTGGTACCATAAACATCTGCAGGTGAGACAACTGCCACATCACCCACGCAGAATGTGGCCCAAAACTTTGCAGTGGTGTTTTTCTAATCTGTGCTGACCTGAGAGCTGTTGGTCTGAGGAGGAGCTGTGAATGCCCAGTGCTTGGTTGGGTGGCTGGTCCCCACATCCCCCGTGCTTTCTGTGTGCTGTTATCCTGATTTCCATCAGGAAATGCTTGATTGAGAAGTCTTGCTCCTGTTGTCTTGCCTTTTGAGGGTGATGACCTGAAAGGAGACAAGTTGGGCATTGGTAGGGAACAAAAATGGTCTGTCTCATTTGTTTTGTTGTCTGTGTCATCCACTGTCTAGTCTTCTGTTTTTGTATGACTGACTGAATGGCAAATGGGCTTCAAGGGAGTGGAAATCTTCTCTGTCATACCCTGAACATGGTTCTGTCTCTTAAGTCTGGTGCTGGAGGAACCCTTGCCTCTGACTCTGGGTGCAGCTCTGCAGTAACTTGTGACAGAAACCTCCTTCCACCCATTTGCCTGTGCTGCCCTTTTCATGTTACATATGTGTCCTCCTATTCAGCCAAGACTTCTCTTTGTGATTTGAAAGAAACCTCTCTGAGGAGCTTTTTTCATTCCAAGGGATCTGCATGTGCTTTTGTGAGCTGAGGGAAGGAACATCTTTCATCTCTGGAGAGGACTCAGGTTGTGCAAGGACAACTGGCGAAAAATGACCCGATGTAGAGACATGTCCAGAGGTTTAAGTTCACGACCTGCCAGTGCCTTTGCTGTAAACATCCTCTGCTTCTCACAGCCTTGCTCTTGTCTGAGCAAATGCAGCCCTGGCATTTCATTACCCTCTCAGAGTCTCCCATGGAGGTTCACTTACAGAAGCCATCGCTGTGAGGAGCACCAGGACACAGCATCTCTGCCTCATCTCAGCCCTTCACCTCCATCATTAGCACAATGGGAAATGGCCCCAAGTTGCAGCAGGGGAGGTTTAGGTTGGATATTAGGAAAAATTTCTTCACAGAAAGAAGTTGTCAGGAGTTGTCAAGCACTGGAACAGGCTGCCTGGGGAAGTGGTTGAGTCACCGCTCCTGGAGGAATTTAAAAGATGTGTAGATGTGGCACTCAGGGACATGTTTTAGTGCTGGCCTTGGCAGTGTTAGCTTTAGAGCTGGGCTCGTTGATCTTACAGGTCTTTCCCAACCTAAACAATTCTATGATTACTGAAACAACAATAGCAAAGAAGAGCCAGGCACATCTTGTAGCTCCCTCTGGGAAATGTGGTGTCTGTGGAAATACTAGAAACTAAATCCCAGGGTGGTATTTCTGCAGCCTGTGTGTCCTGCTGAGCTACAGCAGTGGGAGGGATGAGAAATACCAGGCCATCTGACAACTCAGTTTTCTGCTCCGAAGGCAAAGGGACAGGGTACATTTATGATGGTATTTATTCAGGAAAAACACATCTGTCGATGGGCTTTATGTTATTTTTATGGGCATTATAGATGGGTTTGGTCGTTTGCTCTCAGGGCTGCTTGTTTACCCTCCTGTGCTGCTCAGATATTAGGTGATAGTAACTGAATTTTATCTTTTACCCTTCATATTTAAGCAAACCTTCCTCTGATCTCTCATGAGTGCTGGCAGCTCACTCTGTGCCGGTTGGAAACAGTCAACGCTGCACTGGCAGAGCTGGCTGAGGCCAGGGCTGAAGCTGCAGAAGCCTGAGTCATTCTCCTAAAGCAGATCAGCTTTTAATTACAATTTCTAGTGCACTTTTTAAGCAGTCTTGTGGAAGTGCTGTGTAGAAGCATTTGAATTAAAAATGTAAAGAAATTGTGTTGGCTTTTGTTGTTGTGTTTTTTTTTTTTTTTTTCTTGCGAGTCTCCTGGGAAGACAAAAACCCTCTGCTATAGAAAAAAATAATTAAGAATTTATAGAGTGCTCTTGTTTGAAGGTGCAAATCAGGGCTCTAATGCAGAGTATGGCTGTGTGAGGAACAACTTATAGTCTCAAACATGTTTCTGCACTTAAGGAAGGCTTTTTGCAATATGGCATCACCCATTGCGTCATTTTTAGGGGGTAGCTAAATTATTATTTAATTTAGTAGTATTATTTTACCCCTTTTACTGGGGATAACGCTGAGCAGCAGAGAGCCCAGTGTCTTGGCCAAGGTCGAGCGCACTTGGTGGGGATCCAGGAATAGCTTCCAGCTGCTCAGCTCGGCCTTGGCCCCACATCCCGGGAAATTGTCCCACGCCACACATCACTGGCTGTGCTTTCCCTCCTTCCTTGGAGAGTATGAAAGTACACTCCACAGTGTACTTTAAAATCAACATTATCTTAAACAAGGTTGTAATGTAAAGGGAGTTTATACCTCCTGTTCGGTGTAACAAAACCTACACCTGGCTGTGGGGGTTTGAAGGAACAGGCAGACCGGAAGGTCGGGGCTTTTTTTTCCCTCTGGAAAAATGCAGGGAGGTCTTTCTCTGTTCCTGCAGGGACTTATGTGTATCACCACTGCCCACCCTGTTAAAGGTGACTTTTGGTGCTTAGCAAGCATTGATCCTGCTGGGAAAGTGTTAAAGTCTGTGGTGACCAGGAGGGGGGCCGTGTTGTCCTGGCTGTCTGGGACGGGGCTTGTGGGTGACCCGAGCTGCCTTTTAGGTAGGAGCAGGAAGCAGCTGGTCCAAAGGGATGCTTCTAAAACTGGATCATCTTACCAATTTCTTTCTGTTAGTACTGAGATTGGAGGTTTGTGGCGTGATTTGATGCAGTGCCTGGCCTCGGTTCCTTCCTGACGTGCCTGCAGTATGGCACAGTCCGCGTGGATTAGCTGTGGATGAGGTTTCACGCCGAGCTTTTCAGATTTCCACTAAGATCTTTATCCAGTGGAATAAAAGGCCATCACCCCCTGCCCATATGTGTTCTCCCTGCAAAGCTGCAGGCAGCCTCCGTGAGCTGCCCACGTTCCGGCAGGCGCCCTGCCTGCAGGCAGCATTTTGGGCTGCCTTGAGAGCTTTTTTGCCTGCTTTGTTTCGCTTTGCAAATAACAGTGAGTGAAATCCGTAGCCTTCAGACTGTTCCTTGGAACTGCATGGCATTGATTTGTGTCTATACATGTTATTGCCCTGTAAGTGGGGCCCACAATCGCTGGGCAGCCCTCCTGCGTCGATAACCACGTCAGGCAGTGGTTGCAGCCCCCCAATTACCAAATAGCGACGTGCTGTGCCAGTGCTGGGCTCGTCCCTCGTGTCCTCAAGTGCTGAAGGTGGCAGGGACACTCGGTCCTTTCTGGCTTCCTCCCACTCGTTCCTGAGCTGTACTGTTCCCCTGCAATCCCTGGTACAGGCTTAACCTTCCCCTGCTAATCCCAAGTCCTCCTCCTCTCTTCCCTGCTCTCAAATCCCTGGCTAAAGCCCCTCTCGGCTGCGCTGCCTGCTGTGAGGCTGGATGAGGGTCGTGTGTGGGGCTGGGGGAGGGTCTTTTGTGAGGTCTTTTAGGGCTCCTTCTTTTCCTAGAGGAGTCCTCACACCCTAGTTTCTCTGTTTTGCAGTGAAATGTGAACTGTTGAGGAGCCCTGGGTGTCCCAGGAGGAGGGTCCTCTGCTGAGCAAGGGCATCCCAGTGGTGCCATTGGGTCCATTTTTAGGGAAGGCAAGGGAAAGGCAATGACCTGGCTACCTTATTGCTTCACAGAAAAGCTTTGGCTCGCCAGTGCAAGGGTAGGAAATTCCTGCTTCAGAGAGGAGACTTGGAAATGGAGAAAGTATAAAAGCAACGGAGTTTAATCTGCTGATTGATGCTGTTGATCCCAACCCTCAAGGCTGGCTTAGAGGGTGAGCCACAGTGGGGCTGTTCTGCAGTCAAAAATCCCATCTTTATCCCAGACAAAGCAGCGAGTGCACATGTGACATACGTAAAGCAAATGTAAGGATAAAGGGGCCTACGTGTCATTTCTCAGGCTCCCTTTTCCAATAAGTGGTTCTAAAATTTTGCTGCTCAATACCCGACTTTCTTAAAGCATCGGACGACATGGAAGCTTTGATGTATCCCTGTAGAGCCAAATTAGTATGTATATCCCATAGTCTTGCTCTGGGCATGGCTGCCTCTCCTAAATCAGTAGAACACAGGCACTGCAAAATGTTTATTGACTCCTGACAGTAAGTGACTGGGAGTAGGATAGGATGGACAGTAAGTTGTCAAGGCTGTTCAGGGCAGACAAAGACCCTGGAGGCAGCTCTGGATGAAAGAGAGTGTGATGCCCATCTGCCTTTGAGTATGTGAGGTCTAAAATTGATATTTGAGCTGACATAGATAGAAACGTGCAGCACAGGGTCTGCAGTATCTTAAGTTACAAAATCACTGGGATTAGGGAAGCATCCCAGCCCTCCACAGCCCAACATCTGGGGTTTCTTATGTCATTCTTGCACTTACTTTCCCAACGCTACGACTTAAGTCACCCACGAGATATATGTGAGAGCTTCTGGCAGCTGTGGCATTTTCTCCTTAAGCCCCCTAAAACGTAAGTACCTTTATCAGCTTGCTCCTGTTATTTCTACCACCCTGAGACAGGGACTCGGAGTCGTGCTTAGGACTGATGGATGTGTGAAGCCTGAATGTACGATCTGGCTCAGGTGCCAGTCAGCCTTGCCACGTGGGCAGGAATCGAGGTGGTTAGATCTGTACTGATCCAAGGGTGAGAAGGACTGGAGAGGCTCAAAGGGGGAGGCAGTGAAGGGGTTGTGAGGATGGCTTGCTTAGAAAGTGGTTTAAGGTAACTGGGCATATATCCCGTGCAGGTTCAGCAGCGGGACCTCAGAAGTTCAGCCCAAATTTCTCCCGGATTTGGAGCGTTAGGGTTGGTGCACGGAAGAACCCGGTGGGTTTGTGCTCAGGCTCCTTTCTGCAAGTCAGTGAAATGCAGTGGAAAACCGTCGACAGCCACAGAGTTAAGTTTCCTTGATTAAATGGTCAGGAAAACACCACACATAAGGGGCTTTCCTTCATACTCAGTTTCCCTTACAAAAAGGGACCAAAACAAAAAAAAAATCCTCCACCAGCTTCAGGAAACAGGTGTCTCTGTGTTACCTGGCTCCCCCGTGGTTGTCTCCTGCCACCAGTGCCATCCATCCCTGCTGCTGGAGGGGTGCTGAGCACTCACGTTCACGGGAGGGGGTTCTCCCCGCTGTTTGTTGGTTGAAAAATCACCTTGCACTTTACATGCCACCTCCAAAATTGGATCTTGCTACTATGAAACTAGAGCCGAAGTCAAGCAGATGGCACTGAAGAGGTGTTTTCCAGAAACTACATTTCCATCAGCCTGTGTAGTGTTTTTTTTCCGTAAGGGACATTCTTTTTTAACTCAGCTGCAGTTTGCAAGACAGTTACTGATTTGGGGCATGGCTTAAAGAGCAGGTGGCTTAAATTCACATGCTGAAATGCAGCTGTTTAACGTGTGGCGTGGATAAACGAGGTACCAAAAGCCTGAGGAGGCTGAGGGGTACCTGAGTCCCTCGGTGTTCTGGGATGAATTGCCATGGGAGGCAGCAGCACACGTTTGCAGGCATTAAGCCCTGTCTGCCCTGCAGCAGGGAGCGCATTAGGAGCAATCTGTTTTGAAGGGAATTGGTTTTTCTGAGAGTACAGAAGAAACAGCAGCAGCTGCCAGAGCGTGTTGCGTGGTGGAGACCGTGCTGGTGCCCCTGAGCCCTGGACACAGAGACTCATTCACATCCCAAGCAAATGGTCTGAGGTGTCATGAGCATCCCCAGTCAGTTCAGGGAATGCCCTGGAATGCCCATTCCTATACCTGCACAGAGCCACCTTCACCTGTGATGGGAACTGGTGCCCTGAAGCTGATGGGCTCATCCTGGAGTTTGGGTGTGAAAGTTGAAAACTACATGGTTCTGGCCTTGGTAAAGCCGAGGTGCCCCTGGGACCACCCAGAAATGACTGGCTGGGGGTTGCGTACGGCAGAAGGACACGGAAATCTGGATCTGCGTGGCATTCTGCAGATGTGAAAGCTCCCTGCTGCAGTCCAGACCTGGCCAGGTTTGTGGCCCCCTGGAGGTGCCAGCCAGTGGGATATCCTGACCTGGATCTTCCTTGGGCCACCCTCAGGAGCCAAGTGTCTCCCTTGAGAGGACTGGGTGGTCCTGGTGCATGTAGGCAGCACTATTCCCTCCATGGCTCAGTGCTTCCCACTGGAAGGAACAACCTGGTGCTGCTACCAGAGCCGTGGCCTGTGTGAAAGGGGTGCCTTATGGGTCTCCTAAACGCAGACTTAATTTTAGTTATGAATACTGCAGTGTTGAATAGGCAGCGACGTGAAACAGAAGCACAGTGGGGGTGTTAAAGGGTGGTAATAACATGGCTGTCATGAACTAATGTTGTTGGGAACAGGCTGTGCTGCCTCCTTTTAGCTGCAAAAATGTGCACTTGCAGAGAAGCCAAAGGAGCTGGGGCAAAGGGAGGGCAGGCTGTGAGGGAGGGGAAGGAGCACCCAGGGTCTGCTGGGCTGCTCCCTGTGGCAGAGAGCCTGGGGATTGCCCCACGCTGGGAGCTGCCAGGTTGGACCTGGGGGTGCTGGGACAAGGAGCGAAGCTCACAGAGGGCCTGGGAAATCTGCAGGGGGTCCAGTGATAACTGGCAGCATCCCATTCCTCCTCCATCCCACTGGTGCTCTGAATGCTACTGCCTTCAGTGTGGGATCAACTCTGAGAATGTTTTCCTAAGGCACTGCTTGTCCTTCTTTAGATATATATTTATATATACATATATATACACGCATTATTCTTTGTCAGGAATCTCTCTCCTTAGTCCTTTGGTGCTTCAAATTCCTGTAAGATGCTCCCTAAAGCCACTTCTGGTGCATTTGTTGTCTGTTGAAGATCTCAATCTCTCTCTGCTCTGTGCTGGGGTGCTTGGCCCACTCATCCTCCAGCTCTTGGTGAGGCTTTGACCTCCCTTTCCCAGAGCAGCATTTGGCTCTGGGAAAGCCCTGCCAGATGCAGAAATATCTTGAAATCTGCTCTGCTGCAGGGTTTGCTGTGACCATGAAGAGCAGTTCTTCAAAACCTACATCTTGAAACACTTGTGGACAAAATCTGTCACAGCAGATACCCAACTCTCCATGGCCAGTGTGCTGGTGCTAAATGGTGTCAGGGCCTCAAGAGAGGGACATGTGCATTTCTCTAGGTGGGAACTAGAAGGGTTGTAATTCACATCTAGAGGATGCAGAAGTCTGCAGAAACTTCTGGAAGGTTTTGGGATCTCTGATGCTGGTTTAGGACCTCTTACACTGTTGGTTTTATCCATAGAAGAGGGAAACCTCAGTCCTTCCTGAGCTGGAGGTGAGTGTCTCCAGCCTCTTTTGAACTACAGTAGGGATAGGGGATGGAATCAGTACAAGCACCGGTGTGAGGGATGTGTTTTCCCTTATATATTAGGGAATATGAGATTAAAGCCTTGCTCACCTGTATGCTATGGTGCCTGTTATTTCTGGAGATGAATAATATATGCTAATTTAACAATTTAGCTTGTTAATCTAATAATCCTGCCTTCTTTACCTAACATCAGACCTACTGTGGAGCTCCAGTAATGGAATTGCAGCTCTCCCAGCTGCATGGCCCTGATCAGAGCTTGATTGATACAGAAACACATCAGTCCTGAGGTCAGCTTTGCTCCGTCAGCACAGAGCATTAGCTTGGGCCTGTGCAATTAGAGCAGTCTGTGGTGGGAGAGGATTTAGGCTTTTCCCAGGGGAGGCTCTGGTTGGTTGTTCAGTTCAAACTGAAGTGTTAATCAAAATACCCAGCTGAGAACCAAAAAGAAAAAGATCCACTTTGTTTAGTTTCTCTTTGAATTTTTTTTGAAAGTTTTCCCCGACTTTACTTTTTGAAACGTTGGAAAAGGTGACGGATGTAAGGGGAGGACTGGCTGTGAGTTGGAATTTGTGCATGTCCTGCACAGAGAAGGTGGTCTGCCCTCCAGACTGGTCCCCAGTCTGCAGAGCTGTCCTGAGTCCCCACTGGCTTGAAATCTCACTCCCAGTACTGGGGATAAGTGCAGGCAGCAACAATAAGGTTTGGCCCGTGTTGGCTCTTGTTTTAATCAAACAGATATGTTACTCTTTGTTAAAATAAACATTTTTCCCATCCTGTTATATGAGTCACTTTTTCTTATACTGGGCTGCTATGCAGAGTATCCGATGTTTTAATCACCTTCTCGGAGATGTGGATTTATTTCAGATGTGTTTGAAGAAATGTGTAAACCAAGTGCAAAGCTCGAGTACATAATTTATAAAACAGCTTCTTTTGGAAACTGCTGAATTTTCACACTAGAATAAGCCTGGTTTTTATATCAGTAAGTATTTTAGCCCCTCAGACTAGTTGGAAAGGGGATTTTGGCGCCCTCAAGATTGTTTTCAGTGGGAAACCAAGTACATAAATGTGCCTATACTCTGTAAAAGCTGAGAACAAATCACACCAGGTGCTATAAAATGGTCTAATGTACTGCAGGATGGCAGTTCAGATTCACAGCTCCTGTTGGAAGGCAAAGTTCCTTCTCTCAGGAAAAGTTGGATGCAGTGTTCAGTGTAGTGGTGCTCAAGTGCCTTCTTGCTAAAAATCTTGGATTGAGACCCTGAATTGTCTTAAACTGCAGGAAAACAAGGAACTGGCAGGATCTGGACCATGGACCTGCTTGAAATTCTGGCCCATCCCAGGAGAGGATTTGCTGCAGAAGGACTTGGATGCAGAAATGGAGCACAGAGGAGATGAGACTCACCAGTGAACACCTTGAATGGTGTATGTGCAGAAGTAGGGCTGGGCAAAGAGTTTGTCATAGTTAGCACTTATTAAAAAATACATGTCAACACAGAAAACTGAACTTGTGATTTCTAACCTGGCAAAATCTCTGGTGTCCTGTGCTGTTCATGTTGTAGGATGAATAAGTTGGAGGTGGTGGTGTCGAGGATGTGCTGTTTGGAGGCAGGGGTTACAATAAAAGAGGTGGCTGTTGGGTTGCTGGCACCAGCTCAGTATTTCAACTGCAGCAAAAATGTAATGGGAGAAACTTAGCTGGAAGGCTTCTCTCCTGCCAAAGTGGTAATATTCGGATTTTTATGAGACTTTTTGTTACTTGTCTCAGTTCACTGAGATTTTTCTGTTTGAGACAGAGTGTTCCTCAGGTTATAATTCCTCAGCAGTGTTGTGGTCTGGTCCCAGTAAGACCATTCACGTCGAAATTTCAACAGTGCCTTGCAAGAGCACCTTAATCACAGTAATATTTACATGCAGCATGACTAAGGGCAGCGCAGAATGGCTGGATCCACGAGTGTTTTGCTTTAAAGTATCAGACCTACAATGTGGTTTTGCTCCATTAGATGCCTGCTGTGGGGATTATGTGTGCAGGGGGCATTGGATGCTGCGTGTCAGGCTGGGAGGTGTAAGAGGTCTGCCCAGCTGCAGGAAAGGGGAGCTCTGCCTTTCTCAAGAGAGTAACAATTTTGGTTGTGTCCCACTGGCTGCAGCAGGTGGTGGGTCGTTTATTTTGTTGAATGAATAAGAACCGACAGCAGAAGTTAAGTAAATACGATGGGATACATTTCTGGGTACAGAAATTGCAGTTTTTGCTTAGAGGTGAAATCCATGCTTGTGCAAGCAAAATTTTAAAAAGCAACAATCAATCATCCTCTTTCTGCCCTTAAAAAGTAGACTTGAATTTTGGGCCAGGACATGCAGTTGTTGTGTACAAAGGCTGATACTGAGGCCAGGGTTTATTTATTTAGTAAATATTATGCCTCGATGCATCAGTTGATGTTTAAAAGCTTTTACCAATGTTTCCCATCATGTGCTGGTCCATTACACTTTATGGAGTGTGAGGACCACAACCTTTGAAGAAAAAAAAATCATGATGCCTGCTTCATTTGCAGAAATTAGTCGTAATACTTGACATTATCAAGTTAGTGATAGTTGATATAACATTTTGAGAGTAATTAGGAGCATGAATTTATGCTCAGATGGGTGTTTAATTAAAAATTGTGGCAGCTTTTAAGACCACACTTGAATAATCTTGAGGCTGAAATGTGGGTTTATACCCAAGTGAACCTTGACAACAAATCTGGAGAGGGTGAAAACACTTGAGTAGCTCCAGTTTCCTCCAAAAACATTGGTGGTTGTATGATCTGAAGGCTCAGAAGTGACTTCCTTACTCAGGAAGGGTCTCATCCTCCTGCGGCTTTGCACCCTCTCCAGCATCCCCAGGGTTAACTCCCAAGCATAGGGCTCCAAAAAGGTGGAATTTTAAAAAAGTAGAGATTTTCTGTTCAACTTCCACACTTTTTGCCTGTCTTGACCCACATCTTTGGTGTTGAAGGAATAGAGGTGATCCCAGGAGTAGGGCTTGGTCCTTGTGTTTTATAGTGGAGGGCCCTGCTGTGGCAATGATTTAAAAAAAAAAAAACCAACAAATTTTGATAGGTGGAGAAAATGCAGGATGTTAAAGCATCACAACAGGGGTTTTTTGCATTTTTCTTGCTACCCCAGTCCCCATTTGTAGCCTCCTTACAGCAGTGCAGATTCACAGTGGACAACTTAGCAGTTGCAGCTCATTAACAATTTCATCTTCCAGTTCTCGGTGTCTTTCTCCAGCCCGTCTGTACCTGTATTGCAAATCCAAGAATACCTGCAGTAGGGTGAAAATCAGCTGGTTTTTCTAAACTTTTTTGGTGGTTCCACTACAAGTCTGAAATAGGTATGTTGAATTAAAAGGGATAGTTGAATGGTGAGGAGATGTGGTTTCCTTGGATGGCTTCATCTGCCAGGAGGAAGCTGTTTAATCCATTGTTATATAAAACTATACATAAAGCAAACCTTTGTTAGGAGATCCCAGGCTAAATACTTATTGGTTCTACTTCGCCTGATTTTTGCGTGACTAAATGTCCCTCTTGGCTCACATTAACGTATGTTTCCAAGTGGTTTATTTTGTTCTGGTAAATGCTTACTTGCTAGTAAATCCTTACCATCATCTGTAAATATTTGGGAGGCACAGAAGGTGGTTGCAGATCCCTGGGAGAAGGATGCTGTGGGCACGCAGGGCTCTGCTTCCCCTTGGCCGGTGCCAAGGGAGAGGGAGCAGCACTTCACCACAGCAGGGCTGGGGCGTTTCCCTAAAATACAAAATGAGGTGGTGATGCATCAGGTGAGGGTGGGTATAACTACTGAACACATGGGGTTGCAATGCCCCAGCTTGCTTCCCCCTCTATCCTCTGCTTCATGGCGGGTGCATCACGCCATGGTTGTGTCCGAGCATTTTCCCTGCTGGTGCTCCGTTGGCTGTAATTAAAGCGTCAGAACACACAGGGTCTTCCTGGCCAAGCAAACAGGGATGAATTTAGGAAGAGGAGGGTTTGTTTCTGCAGATTTAGCCGTCTAAATAGATGGTGTCTGGCCTTGTGCCCCTCCTTCCCGACGGCCGCATCCAGGGGATGCTTCATCCACAGCCTGGTGCTGCTGGGCCACGCTTGGTTTTATTACTTTTTATGTGGCACATATTTTAAATAAAGCTCTTTTTCTGTTGTTAGAGCATGCGGTTGCTCAGGACGTATAAATTTTGTTAATAAATGAGCGAGGAGCCCTGGTGGGTGAATTGGCTTCCTGGTGAAGTCATAAATTTGGAGAGGATGATGCCGCCTTGCTCCGCAGCCGGCGCGTGGGTTTGCTTCCCAGCGCCGTGCCTGGAAACCTGAGGGACCGGGGAGAGAGAGGTTCCCGTGTCTGGGAAGGCGAGATGGTGTGGAAGACCATCTCCAGCCTGCAGGAGGGCTGGGACACCTGGGTACAAACCCCAGCTCATCAGCATGCACACTGATGGGGGGGGGGCAGGATGAGCCTGCAATTTAGGAAAAGCTCCTGTTTTTCCCTGTTTCTGAAGTGCTGTAGTTTGACCCCCTCTCTGCCTCTGCTCCTTGTTGTGTCCTTGGAGTGTTAATTATCAAAGCTGTAGGTCAGAAGCTGCCACTCCTCTCCGTGTCCTCCGTACCATATCTCACATGATGGGGCCTTGGGCAGCTCCCATCGTAAGGAGTCACTGGGAAATAGGGATGCTTCCCTTTGCCTCCCAGCTCTTCTGCCAGGGTCAGCATTTGCTGGCTTTCCTGGAGGAGAAGCATCAGGCTTCCTGCTTTGGAACCAGAGCACATGCCCTCAGAGGGTGTTTGTGTGTGTGGTTTGATATGAGCAATTTTGATATGATGTTGTGTCTTCCACTGCTCAGGAGAGGAGGAAAGCCTGGGAATTGCCTTGCCTGCTAGCAGAAGTGTTAGTTTGAAGACCTCATCAATAGTTGGAGCTCTTGTATTTTCCGCATCGCTTCCAGGCATTTTTCCATTAGGATTAATGTAGTTGAGCACTGTGCAACAAACAACCCATGGCAGTGATTTGCTAATTTTTCAGTAAAAAAAAGGACCTAATATGTGTCCAGTGGCTTTGGTTCCTGTGCTGGTTCTCAAGCATCTCCTTTAGATGCACATTCCCTGCCTGTGCCAGCACTGAGGATGGGGTCACTTCCACAGCCTAGAAGCAAATCTGCTTTTAAAATCCTCCCTAGCCTGTTAACCAGGACTTTCCCAAAATAAATGAATTACTGATCAGAGTGCATATGTTGCCCTGCAGGCCAGGAGTCCCTGATGTGTCCCCAGATCCGTGAGAGCCGGGGCTGGGACACGAGTGGACCAAAGGCAGTGCCAGCACGTTCCCATCATCACAGCCCCAGCAGCCCATTTCCAGCCGAGTCATGCTCTGTGCTCAGGAGAGGCCCTGAGCTGGGGTTTTTTTTTTGCATGGCTGAGCATTAAAGGATATTTCCAGCACTTGTTTGCCAGGAAAATACAGCACTGAAGGCCCTGTACTAATTAATTGTAATGGCAGGAGGAAGGGGAGGGAATTGCTCTCCCATCATGGCTGCTGTGAAGATTCTCTTGAAAAAAAAAAACAAACAAACCACAAACAGAAAATGTGCAGATGCTACCAGGACAAGGAGATTGTTTAAGGATATTGTGCACTGCAAGGAAAATATTGTCACTGAGCAAAACCAAACAAACTTCTCCCTTTTTCTTTTGCAGGGTCGTCATGTTAAAACAGGCCAGCTTGCTGCTATTAAGGTTATGGACGTCACCGGGGTAATGTATCCTCACCTTCTGCATCCTTAAATTACAGATATGGGGGGAAGGCGATGGGGTGGGATAACATGGGGGGGTTGGTGGAAGACTGGTGTTCCTGGGAAGTAAACCCCCTTTGTCTTAATGTGATATGTGCCATTAAGATGTTTTGGTTTCGATGAATATGTGAGAGAAAAATGATTCTGCAAGAGTTTTGGAGATTAGGTAGTTTTACGCTGAAACACGACAACATCCAGTTCCAGAAGTGGCTCTTTTAAATGCCTTAATAAAATCTGAAGAAAATCATGGGGACCTTAAAGACCACACAGTTCCATCCCCCTGCCATGGGCAGGGACAGCTTTTATGAGACCAGGTTGCTCTGAGCCCCATCCAGCCTGGCCTTGAACACTTCCAGGGATGGGGCAGCCACAGCTTCTCTGGGCAACCTTCACCAGTGCACCACCATCCTCACAGGGAAGAATTTCTTCCTAATATTCAATCT
Source organism: Empidonax traillii (assembly GCF_003031625.1). Taxonomy (NCBI): domain Eukaryota; kingdom Metazoa; phylum Chordata; class Aves; order Passeriformes; family Tyrannidae; genus Empidonax; species Empidonax traillii. The sequence goes on from NW_020955512.1 coordinate 505,449, forward strand.
CACCCTGTCCTTTGTCAGTTTGAAGCCATTCCCCCTCTTCCTATCACACATGCCCTTGACAAAAGTAGCAACAGGATCGTGTAAACACATTCCAGTTTCTCTGTATCCATGTTTTTCACTAAAGAGCCTTTTGTTCACCAAAACTGTGTACAAGTATTGTTATGAATAACTTCATTAGGCAAGTTAAATAATTCCTGTGCATCCTGCCGATAAAGAGGAACAAAACATGCCACCCTGATGGCATAAACGTGGCTCTTTTGAAACTTGTGTCAGATTAAGAGAACCAAGAGTTTACAAATTATGAAATGAATAACCGAATTTAGGGGAAAGAACGGTTTCACCATTTCCCAGTGGCCACAAAAGAAAAACAGAGTGGATTTGCTATTATCCCTGAAAACCTCAACAGCTGCATTTAGGAAGGTGACCTGAGAATGCTTTTTATTGAATAATTTTTTTCAGAGTGCAGTACTATGCCTCCCAAAGTTCCTGCCTACAGAAACTGTGTCAGGCTTGGGAATAAGGATTTGTTTTGCTGTGTTTGGTCTTTTTTTTTTCTTTTTTGTACTGGAATAACGCATTTCAAAATTTAGGGCTCGATCACAGTCTGCTCACCTTAATTTTTGAATTGGTGTTTTGAATTAGCTTTTGGTAGCTCAGCACATGCAGAAATGACTCTCTGTGAAAGCAGGCAGCTGGCCTTCAGAGCATGTTTTGAAATACCTTTAGATGTTATGGTGTGGTATTAATATCTGTGGGACCTTCATCCAGGTTATTTTTGGTGCTAACAGGTGAAGTGATGTGTGGAAACGAGTCTGTAAATGTGAATGAGATTTGTTCCTGTTTACTTGCAATATCTACAAGTGCCATTTATCTCGTTCCCGTGGGAAGCAGGCTCTCAGGGAATAGGCAGACCCACCAAACATAAACCCATGGCATAAATAGCAGCGAGATTCCCATGGGATGAAGTCTGATCTTAGAATGAATTTAAGCTGAGAAATCAAAATATTACTTTGAGGCCAAACATGGACTTAAATTTGAATACACACTTAATTCAGTGGTTTTAAAATACCATCACTTCCAAGCAAAGAGGTTGGAGAAAAGTGCCTGAAATCTTGATCCTGCCCAATAATAATTTCATCCCCATCTTTAACCTGATGTCCCTGACCTGAAACTTCACCTTTCAAAGCTGGGCTTCACATCTGAACGTCCAAGGTTCAAATTTATTTACCTTGAATGTCAAGGTAAAATCAGATTTTAGCATGGGATGTGGCTTTTGGGTATTTAATTATATTCCCCTTAGGCTGCTTTTAGCCAGAAGAGTCTAGTTCAGAGCAAGACCAGGCTTGGGAAGGACGGGCAGTGACCACAGGGAAGACAGTGGAAACCTGTGCTGGGGTAAGGGACTGACTGTGCTTCATAGCTTTTGGTGCTGAAGTCAGATCTAGAGCCACATTCTCCATCCACTGAAGAACTGCTTGTGGAGTAATTTCTCAGGCTGGTCCCTGCACTGTGCCATGTTTGGCACCTGGTCCAGGCTCAGTGCAAAGGCTGCTGGTGAAAGCCCAAACTCAGTCCTTCACCTCCTCCTGGCACACACCAGTTTCAGTGCTGGTGCTGCTTCATTTGATCCAGACCTTCCATCCCGTCTGTTTTTCCAGGATGTCCCTGGTGACAGTGTGTCTTTAAGAAGTCAACAGAGAACAGAACTAGTGTGGCCATCCCAACCACAGCCATCTGCAGATTTTGGAGAGTAAAGCGCAGGTTGGATGGAGCTCTGAGCAACCTGATGGAGTGGAAGGTGTTCCTGTCCATGGCAGGGGGGTTGGAACGAGCTGTTCTTTAAGGTCCCTTCCAACCCAAAGCATTCTATGACTCTGTGTTCAGTGAGCTCCCAGCCGGTGTCTCATCCTGACCACGTGCCTTGCACTAAACCCCTCAAGGCTCCTGACAACGATGCTTTGTTTAACTCATTTCCGCTCTTGCTAATTATCTCTCGGGGAAGATTGCAGCATAGAGGCCCTCAAATTACAGCACTTCATCGGTTTGGGCAGCCACTATCTCTGAATTAAGAGTTTGGATTAATTTTCCGGGGGCTGGCCCTGCTGTTTGCTGCGTGACCTACTTCCAGCGATGGATGTAACAGAATCGATTGATGGAGGCAAAGCGTGGCAGCAAAGCCTGGCCTGTGGGTTTTGTTCGTTTTTGGGTTGGAGTAGGTGCAGCAGCTCGCTGTGATAATTCCATTTTCTTCCCTCCCTCGCTGGATTTGCTGGTGGTGATTGCTGGCTGTAGTCCTGCTTGGAGCAGGAGACACCAAGCGTGGCCATGCAGATACAAACATACCCTCGGTTGCCATCCCCAGCTCTGATGCTCTGGAGGGTTTTTTTCCCTGATTCTGAGTTCTTCAGCTTTAAAGAGGGACTCGAGATAAAACCTTAGACCACATGTCCCTGGGGCTTGTCTCCATTTTTGCTAGAGAACCAACCATGAGGTGGGGGATGACTAAAGAGCTGGCTAGTGGTGTTCAGAGACCTGCTGGGATTTTATGCTGAGTGCTGCTCCATGCTCCCAGCACTGCTGAGCATCCAGCTCCTGTTCTGTTGTTGTTGCAAGGGGCTTCAATTAAGAAAACCCACCTCTGTGGCCTGATAAACTACGTGCTCTACCCCCTGGTTTCCTGGACAAATGAAAACAAGCAAAGTTGTGTTGACTGCTTGAAGAAGAGAGGCGATAAAGGTCTTCCAGAGTAGTCCCTAGGTTTTCCTTGTAACATTGGGGCCCATTCCTCATCTTCTTTGGTGCTTGTACCCTCTGTGTTCTTAGCGAAAATAAAACTGGAAGTTGTTTATACAGGCTCCCCCCAGATACTTTTTGCGTTTGTTCTTCCCATCCTCGTCCTCTCTGCTCTTCCCTGAATCCTCTTCTAAGAGAGTAGCCACTAAATCACTTCCTGTGGTATTTTGGGAAGAAAGATGGGTTTCTGCCTGAGTTGTGTGACACCTGGTCAAGGGGCATCGCTCCTCGAGAAGCTGTGCTGTTCCCTGGGGTGTCTTGGCCTTTGCTCATTTGGAAGTCTGAGGTTGGGATGAAGCAGGTGAGGGACACGGGAAGAATAAAGGAGACTAGAGAATGAACAGCCCTTCTGGTCCTTCACAATAAAGCTCACTGACTTCAAGGTTCTAACTGCTACCTGTGGAACTGGGGTAACACCGGTATGGTCGAGCCCCAGAGCAGCACGAGACTGGTGTTAGTTATGATATGAACTGTAAAGAAGTCAGTTTAAAAAGATGGAGGGATGTCTAAACCGCTGAAAACATGGGATTTGGCTGTGATGTCAAGGTCTGGCACTGGTGCACCTCTGGATGGAGATCACATCTCCAAGTGAGGGTTCAATTCCCAGCCAGACCTTGCTTTGCTTGCCCAGCCCCTTGGTGGGTTCTTATACCTTCAGATACCCAGCTGTTTGGGACTCCCTGGGGCTCTCCCTTCTGCAAAGTTTGGAGCAGCACAAAGGGATACTGGGTCCCTGACCCATGAGAGAGAACTGCTGCCCTGTTCTGGAGATCCTCTTGGGATCCTGCTCTGGAGGAGATGACCCGATCTGAACTCTTGGGAAATAACCTGATTTCCACACCTCCTGAAGATCTGTCCAGTTCAGGGTTCAGAAACGTGGCAGGGAATGTGGCAAAAGCATGTGTTTTCTCCTTAGCTTTTGGCTCAAGCAGCAATCCATTAGTCTTCAGTCCAGCTCTCAGGGCTCTGCTGCAAAAAGTGGCTGTAGAAAATGGTGCAAAGAAGCTTGAAAAAAGGATGGTCAGGAGTGGGGTGCTTGGAAGTTCACCCACGTACAGAGAGAACAGGGAGCCTGTGAAATGCTGTCTCTTAATGCCTCTGGTTTTGTTTTTCTTTTCTTTTCACCTCATCCCAGGATGAAGAGGAAGAGATCAAACAAGAAATTAACATGCTGAAGAAGTATTCTCACCACCGAAATATTGCTACTTATTATGGTGCTTTTATTAAAAAGAACCCACCAGGAATGGATGATCAGCTCTGGGTAAGTTGCTTTCTTTTCTTTAAAAAAAACTTGCATTTGACAGAAATTATTTACTCCCTGTTGACCACTTAACAGCACCTGTCTTGCACAAAAAGCCTTATTTTGCATCCATCTTTTTTGAAGCCATGCCTTTGGAAAGGCTCTTGCTGCACTGCAAAATGCTTCTCCATTTTGCCATAAAACCTATGCAGGCTGATGATAAAACCCTTTTTATTCTGAGGTGTCATTAGCATTGTCTTTGTTACAATATGCAGTTGAAAATTATTCCGTCCTATGAAAATAAATGCATCAGAAAACCAGTTGGAGGGAGCCGGGAGTGTCACTGGGAAGATGTAGGTTGGGGGAAATGCTGGGTGCACGTGATTCCTGCCAGCTCTCAGCGCTGCCTCTTGTGCTTCGTGTTCCACAGAGCCAGTGCAGGTGAATAAAGAGGAGGGGGACGGTGAGGGGAGGGCAGGGAGGTCTGTGGCTGCTCAGCCATTTCAGTGAAGGTGCCTCATGTTGCTGAAGGGCAGCAAAAGCTGCTTTGTGTCTCCGTAAATCCTTGTCTGCCTCCTCTCCCTGCTTCCCTTGTCGGTGGCTTCTAATTTATTATTAATTTGGCATTCCCAGAGCATGGAGGATAGGGTTTAAATCTACTGTCTGTCTCTGGAGAGAGATGGAGCATCAGAGCCCACCCCTTGCTGGCAGCTGATGCTCTCAGGGCAGGGCAGTGACTCTGCAGATCAGGGCTTCCCAGGAATGAAAAAATTAATTAAAGTTAATTGTGCTGTGTGTCTGAGCTCGGCTGTGCTGGTCAGAGTCTCTGGAGCAGCAGTCTGGGACCCTGCTTTCCTTGGGGCAGTGTGGAAGATAAGGCTGTGTTGGAGTGATCCTATATACAACGACCTGGATGTTGTCCTGTGGCCCGGATAGCGTTTATTTCCTCACAGTCTTGTAAATCCAGTCGGTTCTGTGTTACCCATGGGTGGTTTCCAGAGCTTTTCTGTGCCTGAGCAAGATTGCTGGAGCATAATTTTTCAGGGGTAGCAAATATCCCTGGTTCATCTGGGAGACCATGGAGATGCTGAAGAGCAGCAGCATGCTCTTTCCTGTAGTTTCTGTACAGTATAGGCTTTATTTTAGCAAAACACTCAGTGACTTCAGCTGTTTGCCCCTGCATCCACATGCCAGAGCATCTAGTGGGAATGGGAGGAGTTCAGAGCACATTCCTCCCAGGACAAAAATGGAATTGATGGACTTCTGTGCCATTTTGTTCCCCGAGACTTTCTGGTACGATGAATTATTGGAAAGACTTAGGAGCTTGGACTCCAGGGGCTTTTCTTGCTTGGGTGTTCAGGTTATTTTTGGTGGGAACATGTTCCTTGCAGCTGGCCTAGGATTCAGCGAGGAGAAAGCTGTCAGGCTGAGAAATGCTTTTTCATCCTGCGAAATTCCATTTGGCTTTAGCTGGTTTATAATAATTTAAAAAAAAAAAAAAAAGAAGAAATAAAAAATTAAAGCAGCCCATAACATTTTCCTTTGTGCTACAGGAGTGCCTGGGGGGAAAAACCCACCATCTGTGTACCAAAGCCCTCAATAATAAGAGGAGCCCTCCCCAGAGCTGGGCGCTGCTCACTGCCTTTACACTGCTTGGCTCTGGGGTTTGTGTGCTCTGACCAGAGAACAGGGTTTGTTTTTTGTTGTTTTGTTGTGTTTTTTTTTCTTCAGCTACAGTAGAAAGGGCTCTTGGCATACACAACTGTTAATAGAATAATGTTTTTTAAATTGCCTATGCAGAACAGCCCCAACTTCTGGAAAGAAAAGCTCAGTAGAGAACTCCTTGGATCAAGAGGTATTAAGAGTAATGGCCTGAAGCTGTGTCAGGGAGGTTTAGGTTGGACTTTAGGAAAAGGTTCTTCCCCCAGAGGGTGGTTGGGCACTGAACAGGCTCCCCAGGAAGTGATCACAGCACCAAGCCCGGCAGAGTTCAAGGAGCGTTTGGATGACACTCTCAGGCACATGGTGGGATTCCTGGGGTTTTCCTGTGCAGGGCCAGGAGTTGGACTTGATGGTCCTTGGGGGTCCCTTCCAACTTAGACTATTCTGTGGTTCTTTCATCAATCCCCATCATCATGACACAGCAGAGGAGGCTGCACATGCTGCATCACCTTCAGGTGCCCCAAGTCTGGAGGAGAACCTGGGTTTTCCCCAGTGGATCACCCAGTCGTGCAAGGGGTGAAGGTGTTCATCAGCCACCTCTGCAGCTTGTTCTTGCCCCCTGGGAAAGGCAGACTAGATGATCTAAATTCCCTTCCAGACCCCAACCTCTCCTCTTAATTTTGTGGCCTCTCTCATGGGTTAGTAAAAAAAAAATTTGTGCAAAAGCCGCTTTTCTTGCACTGAGGTGTGAGGAGCTTTTTAAGTCTGTACCCAGTGCTGGGTCTGGTGGAGGTATTCCAGGGAAAGCTCCCCAGCTGTGGGGGAGAGGTGTGCTGGTGCTGCTGTGTTAAATAGCTGTTGTTTCGGGATCTGATTGAATTAGGACTCCCTCGAACTCTATCAGTCCTGCTGCACAGATAAAGGCTTGTTTATTTTTCATTGGCCCTTTGTTGAAATAAAACGGTTTCTGATAATGCCCAAGTAATTCTTTTTATCGACATCCAGGAGGCTGATACGGAAATAAAAAATAGGGAACTCTTTCAGTGGAGATTAAGATCTCTCAGAGACGTGGCAGGCTTCCAACATGAAGTATTGTCATTGCTTCTGCCGGGCAGGTCTGTCGGTGCTGCTGCTCCTTTCCACAGCAACCACTCACCCTGAAGGAGGAGGTTACTAAAGAATCCAGTTTTCCTGGAATTAAGGAGCTGCCTGGAAGGGTGTTTTAGCAGATGCATCACAAATCTGATACATTAGGGGGAAAAAAGGAAATAAAAGTCATAGGGACAAGCTTTATGGTACATTTTAAAAGAAATGAAAAAACAGGAGGTAGGTTTATTCCTGTGTTGGGTGAAATGTTGCTTTCTGGTGTGCTGTGGACCTTCAAGAGGAACTGTGCCCATCTCTAGCTGAGACAAGGGCATCCTGCCTGGGGGTGCCTCTGGAGCAAGGGGGCAGAGCGAGGGTGGGCTGCAGAAACTGGGGAAATTCCCAGGGGATGTGAGGACCCGGTTAATCAGCTATCTGCTGCTTCTTGGAGTTATGCTCATTGAATTCCCCTTGCTCATCTCAGATCTAAGCTGTGGGATACCAGGCTGTGCAGTTTTGAGATATTTTGAGGTGTGGGGTTTTTTTGAGTGGTGAGAGATGGGATGTTCATTAGGAAGTGTGGGCTGGACGGGGGAGGTGACCCCATACTGAAAGGCCCCTGCCCTTCCCTGAGGACTGCTGGAAACTACAGGCACTCTGCTTGATCCCCATCCCTTAACACCCTGTGCACATGGATCAGACTGTGGAAGTGCCAATCAGCTGGACACTCATCATCTGCCCTTGCTGTGCTCGGTGCACTGAGACCGTGGTTGGGGCATGGGCAGCAGGCAGAGGGGGGTGTTCAGGGCGTGGGGGCTGAGCAGTGGCTGGCAGCAGCCCAGGGCAGAGCCCACCCAGGGCAGGGCCCGCTGGCACGATCCCAGAGCTGGCTGTGATGGATGGGCTGCCATGGCAACCCTGCCTGCGCCCGCAGCCGCATCTGTCACCGAGGGGGAAAATGGCTAATAGGCAGGTTGCCAGATACCTGTTCCTGGCAAGCAGAGTGGTGTTGCCTCCAGGGTGTCCTCTGCAGCAGATAATCTGGGGCAGTGTGGGGGGGAGAAAGGAATTAAGGTGATTTGGGAGCAGCCCCTCAGTCAGGGTGGCACCACTGCAGCCGTGCAGCGCTCAGGGCTGTCACTGCATAGCAGAAATGTGCTTTTTCACCGTGTGGAGTTGTAGGGACCCACTGAACCGTGGCAGGGTGATGTGAACAGACTCTGGATCTGAAGAGCAAAAAATGGGGGCAGCGAGGCTCCACTGGAAATGGAGCACGAGCTGTCGAAGCACTGGGTTGCACCTGTGCAGCTCCAAGGAGGAGTGCTCTTCCTAATCTGCTTATATACACTGAAAAATAGTTTTGGGCAGCTGCTGATGCTTTGCATTAGATCATGAAACATTTGAGAGGGGTCATTTTTCGGTTGAGCTGTATCTCTTTCTAGCCCCTCCAAGCCTTGGAGTCCCTGGGGAGTGAGGAGGTTGATTGGAGCTGCTCCTCCGGCCCCCGGCTGAAAGCCTGGGGTTACCAGAGCAGCTTTCTGCCGCTCTCTGGCAAAGTAATCCAACACTATTTCACTCTCACTCCTCTTCAAAGCACTGTCAGTGCTGTAAACACTGCAAGACTGCGAGCCCAGCTCCTTTTGCTGCCATCCCTAACCCAAAGCTTTCAGCCTGCTCAGGGCCCGTGGCAGCAGCTGCCTCTGCCTCCCCAAGGGACATGGATTGCTTGGCCAACCTCGATGTGCAGGGAAGTGCAGGCAGGCAAGTCGTTTGTTGAGGAAAACATGTGAGAGCATTTGGATGGCTGCTTATTTTCTGTAACTTGAAAGAAGTCAAATTGTGCCTGGGCTGAGGAGTAGGAGCATGGGAGGATTTGGTTTGTGGAATAAAGGATTTTATTAATTTTGAGGTGTTCCTCTGGACAAGCTGGAGCAGGTCACTATCAGCTGGATTGGGGTTGCTGTGCTGGAGGTACTCAGGTTCGAGCCCTTCCAGGTAACACAACGCAGTAGTGGGAGCAGAGGTCTTACTGGCCATTCCCAAACTGGGGAAAGTGGTGGCTGATTTCAAAGCTGCAAGGGCTCTTTAAACAAAAAAAGTCATGAGACAGCAGAACACAGCTGCAGCTTCTGAATTTGCCTTGCTTATGAAGTTTCCTGTCACTCTGGTATGAAGAGCTATGTAAATGCTAAATGAACCGTATTTAAAAATACTTTCTCAATAAATGGCCTTGCAAATTAAATTTTGGAAGATGATCTTACCTTTAGCCCATCTTGATGATAATTTTAATTATGGTTAATAAAAATTCAATCTGCATTTCCAGTTTATTGTCTTACTCCATCATGACTTCATCCCTTAAGAAGACCAGTAATGATGCAAGTGTGTAAGGGCAAAGCACTCACCTAGAGGCATGGGACTGGCAAGAAAGTGTCTTAGTATCCAAGTGCCATTTGAAGCTTTTCCTGAGTATATTAAGCTCTACCCTAAAATCAACTGGAACTTCTATTCACTGTTCTTTTTCTCCTGCAAGAGTGTTGGTTTCCAGATTACATATACCTGTAGAGTGTTGATAAAGTGATGCTATCCCAGCAGGACACGCAGTGCTGTTGGTCAGGTCTCTCCTGTTGGTGTGACTCCTTAGCCATCATCTGTGGTTCCTCCCATTGGATGCTGCATTATATGAGTTGCTGTTGGGAATTCTGTAGCATCCTTCCACCTGAGGAGCAAAGGAAGCCGTGAGAGCATAAGAGGATCCCAGTGTGGCTAAGCACCACAACAGCCAGCTTTCTTCCCGATCCACCCAAACCTTCTGGGAATGGGGGGTTGTTCACACTGGGTGTCCATCAGCTCTCCATCAGGGACAGGGATACTCAGACAGCCTTGTCATTTTTCTGCAGCTCATTTTCTTGTAGAACTCATGGCAGAGCTTTCGGGCAGTGCTCGTGAGCGCTGCTCGGTCCCCCTGGCCCCTGCCCAGGCCCTGGAACCTGCTGGTGCTGACAGAGACCTGCCAGTGCTGGATATTTTCCTACAGATGTTATGGGAATATGCAGCTCTTAAAAAGCCCTTTTGGAAACACCCCCCTCTGAGAGTTTCTCCTTCCCTCTCTCTCTCTGTGTTTTTTTTTTAATCTCCAGGAGATTGCACAGTCACAGACTTGGGATACCTCAGCAGGTGACCATATTATTGCCCTCCTGCTGCAAACTTAATCTTTGCTCTGTTGAAATCAAGGGCAGGGTAGAGGACTGAGGGAACTGCCAGCTCCATAAACATAGTCTGCCAAATTAATGGGTGCACTGTGTACTTTTACTGGGATTTCTTCCATCTTCTTTTAAGTATTGTGATTGCCATACACATCATTCCTCTTCTTTCTGCTCCAAACACTGGTGAGAGCCTGTGGATGAATTTCCGTGGAAGAGGACTGGAAAGGCTAGCATTTTGGACTGGGAAGTGTTTGTGGCTGGCTCAGGTCTCCAGAGTTTTCCTTTCCGAACTTGCTGCTGTGGTATCCCCAACGTTCCTTTAGTCAGAAACATCCGTCAATCATCCATAGGGAAGAAAGAGAGGAAAAGTGACTTTGAAACCAGTTGTTCCCTTATTCCCCATTTGGTGAGCAGTGAGTGACTTAGGCTGTGTCCCAGTGACCCATCTGGATGGCTCAGATCCCGCTGGAATGGAAGAGCTCTGGGCGTGTTCCTTGCCTTTGCACGGAGCAGACGTTGGCCACTCACCCATCCATTTGAAGTTTCCTGACGTATCAGGGATATACCAAGCATTTTTCAGCTGTCAGTTCAGGAAAAGAAAAGAAACTTAACATCAAAACTGAAGATAGGAGCATGGTCAAAGCCAACCAAGGTGTAATCTGCTCGAGTATTTTATTTAACCTGATGGTTTATGGCAGTGCTGTGTCTGGATTTTATAATCATTATAATTTATGATAGTCTTAAATCACTGCATTGGTGCAATTTGGTTGGGAGTAACCCTTCTTCTGTTTCTCTTCTCTTGGCCTGTGCTTTTAATGAAGTGATGTCACTTGCTTGGAGAACGTTAAATGCCGTGTAAGATTCGTGTGATAAGAAACTTTAAACATGCCCGTTGAAGAATCTGGCAAGGCACCACTTGCAAGGGAATATCTTTCAGTAGGATGTAGATCCAACTGGAAAACATGGTTTCACATCTGAGAGAAACGCACAGGCCTTGGAGGAGGCTTGTTGCACAGAGAGGCTGTGCTCACTTTCTGGAGCACAGTGGCAGCTCCTGCACGCCCTGGGGATCTGTGATGTCCCTGGGAGGCAGACTCACATCCCCTGCTATTTTCGTAGCAGTTATTTCACAGTTGCTCAGTGACAAGGTTAAGTTTGGTCTGAGTTAGATCACTGTGCTTCTATATTTTATATTCTGACACTTTGGAAGTGGTGCAAGGGGTGGCGGTCAGTCTGGTTTGAACCAACCTGAGCAGTCTGACACAAGCTCTTTCCCAGGAAGCCTGAAACTGCATGGCAACCTTCCTCTCAGGGGAGAAAGCTTTCCTGCTCAAAAAGATTATCAGAGCCAAAGATGATCTGGTTAAAAAAATAAAGAAGTAATTTGAAAAGTACACACGATTTCTGAGATTGTAGGAAGCTTTCAAACATCTGTCTTGGTGCTTTTGCATTTTCAGAGAACTTACATGCAAGGGGAAGAGTTTTGCTGTTGTTGACACACATTGATCAGAAGTATAAAGTAGGATATGTAGCGGTGGGGTTTGAGATTCCAACCTCCCCCACTGGTTTTCAGCACTGGACAGATTCCTGTTTCTTGCTCCCAACCTTCTGGAGAGTGACAAACCTTTCAAGCCTTCCAGCCTTTTATTGTTAAGTTTTTATGACCCGGGTGGTTTGTAAGCTGATCGGTTCAGGGTGATGTCCCGATGGCTCTGCGTAGCACTGCCGTGGCCCCACAACAGCGGTGCCAGCATCGGGGTCCTGCCCTGGGGTGGGGCAGCCTGGGGGATGCTGTTGGTGTCACTGCATTAATGGCATTTCTGTTCCATTTGGCAGCTGGTGATGGAGTTCTGCGGCGCAGGCTCCGTCACCGACCTCATCAAGAACACGAAGGGGAACACCCTGAAGGAGGAGTGGATCGCCTACATCTGCAGAGAGATTTTACGGGTACGTGTCTGGAGGGAGCTGAACGCTGGGGGTTGTTGGAGTGTGGCACTCAGTGCTCGGGGGACACGGAAAGCCTTTGGCTCCACGGGCTTCGTGGATGCTGCGCTGCCATGGGCTGGAGCCTCTGTGGTGCCTGCAGGCATGAATGATTCATGTGCTTGTATGATGCATAGTAAATAAGCCCTGTTTTATGCCCTTTAGCTCTGTTAGTTCCCTGAATTTTAACCCCCCTTTTCCTTCTACAAAAATACAATTTCCTTTTGTTGCTAACAGGGCAAAGATTTCTTTGCATTAGAATTACATTTTTAGTTAACAGGTGAGGACTAATAAAGTCTTTGGAAAGAAGAACCTTCGTTATTAAAAAGCATCCCATGTTTTATTTAATCCTCGTGTCTCTGGCTTTAATGAGGATGCTGCAGATTTTATACCCACAATATAAATGTTTGAGTGAAGTGTCTTAAAATGGGCCACGCCAGAGTTTCACATCCTGGGAGATGGCAGCTTCAGCAAACACTTCCCTGCATTTTGCACAGCTGAGGTCAGATGATGGGATTTTAATGGTTGCCTGACATCAAAACTTATTGCTCTGCAAACTGAGCATCTGTCCAAGAGAAAATAGAAATATTTGGCGTGTGTGAGAAACCAGAGCTGTTCACATGATGAGAGGAAATGGCCTCAAGTAGCACCAGGGAAGTTTTAGGAAAAATTTCTTCATTGAAAGGTTTGTCAAGCATTGCAACAGGCTGCCCAGGGAAGGGATGGATCCCCATCTCTGCTGAGATTTAAAATGTATGGATGTGGCACTTAGGGGCATGGTTTAGAGGCGGGCTTGGCAGTCTCAGGGTTACAGTTGAATTTGATGGTCTCAAAGGTCTTTTCCAACCTAAACAATTCAATGATTCTGTGAAAGAAAATGAGGCAAAATGATCCTCTGAAAGGATGTGACTGACACTTAGGCTGCCACGGGTGTCCAGAGGTGACACAGCACTTCTCTGTTGATCCTGAATGCCACCGTCCACACCAACACGATGTGCAGAAGATGATGGCACTGTAACAAATCAGCTGTTGTATGGACGCTGCTTTCAGTGCCAGGAGGCCACAGTTACATGGACTTATTTTAAATGTGTGAGCTCCATGAGCCCGCTTCTTAAAATAGTCCCTGGCAGTGAGTCAGACTCCAGCCACTAACTCATGTCCCGGGGCCACCGTCGAGTGTCATCGCTTGATTTTGGTCCCGTGCTGGGGCTGTTGGTGGGTGACCTCCGTAGGGTTTTGGGCGATGAAAGGTTCCCACCTTCGTGCTGCAGAAGGTGGTTCACTCTCGGTTCAGACGCTGATGGACAGTTGTAATTCTAACACAAGGCTCAATCCCACGCTGTTAAAGGATTTATTGAAATTCAGTGGAACTTTTGCTTTACCTGCAATGCACAAAGGTGCCTCTAACCAAGGATAACATGGCTAAAAAAGGACTCCTGTACAGATATAATCTATTCCACAGTGTTTTCCCAAGGTAACGAGCGTAAAATGACTAGTAACTACCAGCAGTGATAGCAGAGATTCTTTTCTTCCTCAAATATGAATGTTTAATGTGAAGTGTAAGCCTAATGCAAAATTAGTTTTTGAAGTAATCCATATTTTTCCTAAGCTGGCAATATAGGTGGATGTTACTTTGAAACTGAAATAATAAATGAGTGAAATAAAGACGTAGGTTGCAGAGGGAAATTAATGAGCTAATAAACCAGCAGAACAGCAAAGCTGGTTTACCTTTAGCCTCTGAGACAGGCTTTTAATTTGAGCTATATCTCTATTAGGGATATGTGCAACTTATAACGTTTGTATTTGCATGGTAGCTTTTTTAATGCCGGCGTTCTCAGTGCACTGAAATCCAGTTTATTGGACCGATATAACAAGGGAATTGTTTCCTTTGGTTTCTGGATGATGGAAATACAGAAAGGAGATAAACCCTTTCTATTATTTATGCCACGGAAATGGCTCCCTAAGGCAAGGGAGCACATGGGGGAAATTACGTCTAGATCTACGGAGGAATTTGGGTTAATATGGGTTCCTGCAGAAACTTGAAAGGTTGGTTTTAATCCCTGTAGGATCAGTGGTCCCCGGCAGTGGGGAGCACCCGCTGAGGGACGTGGAGCGCCTCGGCCACGCCAGGCATGTCCTCCCAGCATGGGACACAGGACAGTGTTTGGAGCATGAGATAAACAAAAGCATTCTCAAGTGCTTAACTCCAACTGTGATCTTTTCATTTCTGGAGCATAATTGGTTGAGGAGGAATGTCAGAAAATAACATGCTTTGAACTTGGATTCCTCTAACCTTTCTCTGAATTCTCCAGGGCTTGAGTCATCTACACCAGCACAAAGTAATTCACCGAGACATCAAGGGACAGAATGTATTGCTGACAGAAAATGCAGAAGTGAAACTAGGTAAGAGTGGGTAAGAGCTCTTGGAAACTGCAGGTGGGCTGGCTGGAGGGAAGCAGCAAAGCTGATTAATACATGACCTGAAGAAAGGGGATGGGTACCAGGAGCCGCTCTGTGTTTTTTGTCATGTTGGCCTCAATAACATGACCTTGGGTGTTGGACCAAGTGCTGTGCCATAAACTGCTGGTGGTTGATGGCCGAGTTCTGTGTGCAAAGATGCACTTGCAGTGGTGTTACTGTTCAGAGAGCTCTGCCATCAGATAAAGGTTAAGCAACCAAGACCATTTTTTCATGCTCCAGATTGAAAATTGCCCTGTGTGCATCACCAAGCATTATCAAAGGCTGTTCCCCTACAGCTACAGCTGCATAGTAGTGCCCTCCAGGATCATAATCCATTCAGTTTAGTGTGACATAATCCAGACTCCTTTTCCAAACTAACCTGATGCAGAGAGCTTAATTTGCAAGAACTACTCTGAATTTCATACTTGGTGTTAGCCAAGTATGTAACCCTGGAAAAGAGCAGGCTTTCATGTCAAGATCATATAGAAGGCAGTGGATCAGCGCAGATGATGGGCTCGTATCCTCAGTTGTCCACTACCAATGTTATTGAGGCTGCCTCTGCACATTCTAATTTATGCTGGTGATGGAAGATGCCTTACACTGGTAAATGTGTGGTGCAAGCCTTGTTTTCCCATGCCTATCCTCTCCCTTTACAGCAGAATAAAATCCCAGCTTAACAGATGGTACCACCAGCTCGTTTGGCTTTAAGCTGGTGAAGATTCCCCTCCAAGGGGAAATTCTCTAGGGCAAATCTCCAACCATTGTGTTGCGCAAAGTGTACTTAGTGGACCATAGAGTATTCTCTCACTGGTTTGATTTCATCATTTTTTGCTTCATTTTGCAGCTCCCTGCTTGACATTTCCCTATGGGCCTTTGTCCTTGGCCCTTAGTTCCTTAAGTCATCTGCGTTTCTGCCATTTCCAGCAAGAATTTAGGTAGAAAAATGAGGCTTCCACCGATATTTGGCAGGCTTTAATTCAAATGAGCAAACATAGAACAAAGGCTGCTGCTTATTTATGTTGCTAACCCTGTTTCTCATTAGTATGAGGAACTGTGATTTCTTTTCATTGCCTCCTGGCAAGGAGGAAAAGGCACAGGGTTTCATACAAAACCTGGACATCAGATGATCAGGCTTGTCCTTGATTGACCTCTGTTGATCCCAGCAGAGATCAAACAGGAATGTCTCTGGCCACGTCTTTCTTTCCTGGCCGTGCAGAGTTGTTCTGAATGAACACAATGTTTTACATTCAACAGAAGAGTGTTGCTCAGGTTTGTCTCTGACCTTACAATGCCCCTTTGTGTCTCTGATCCACAGTGGATTTTGGTGTCAGCGCTCAGCTGGACAGGACGGTGGGCAGGAGAAACACCTTCATTGGAACGCCTTACTGGATGGCCCCCGAGGTCATCGCCTGCGATGAAAATCCCGATGCCACTTACGACTTCAAGGTACCTAAACCAGCACCTTCTCACTCAGGAATTTAGTGTATCCTTGCAGCTCTGAAAAAGTGCACTGACAGGCAGCGCAGTCTCCTCCTGCTTTCTGGCTGCGGGATTTTCAGATGCCAGTTCAGGTCCAACGTGAGTCTTTGTTGTGCTGTTCACGTATCCAGATTTACTGTGAGGAATTCTTTGCCCATGCTGAGAAAGGTGTCAGACTGAGGCTTCCTACCTGCTACCCTGCTTTTCGGTGCTGTGTGTTTAAATACTCCAGTCAAACATGCTGTATTTGCTCTATTTACTCTGGAGAGAAGTCAGGTCAGGTTTAGAAAGGGCAAAATCATATCTTCTGGCCTGCAGGCTGATATTCACAGGGAGATCTGAAGGCTGCCACACAATCAGACATTTAGGGGGCTGACCTACTTTTTACATGCCTCTCTAGTCTGTTTGAAGTTTATTTTTGGATCAGTGGCAGCACAACATCACTGCTGAGTTATTATGTGGCACAGAGCCCTGTGCCACGCAGCAGGTCCACAGGAGTCACAGGAGTCCCACCTGCCCATTCATACTACAGCGAGGCCTGATGTTTAAAGCAGGGAGAGCTTAATATATTTTATCCTTTCTCTGCCTTACTACAAATTTTTGGACACACATCTGTAGAAATATCCCTTGGTGTTTTTTGTCCCTTGGTTTTTTTGAAGCGTCCAGAACTTGGATTTCTAGCTCTGAACCTCCCAAGGTCCACTGAGCGTGTCCAGAGAGGAGGGCAGGTCACTGACACATGAGCTTTGTGGGGGGAAAGCTCAGGCATATGCAGAGCTCACTGTACCTCTGTTCATGCACATGCTAAAAGGTCATTTTACAAGATTGTGTTTAAAAAGGACTTTGAGACCCCCTGGGTGTGGGGCTGCTTTCTAACAGCAGAGCACTCTGATGTAACAGTGCCACACAGTCCACTGTCCTGGGACTATTTGGGGTGCAATTACTGATCATTCAGAGAAGTTTTTGAGAGATGAATGATTTTAAAGTAACCAAGTGATGCTTTGCTATTGCAGGCATTTAAAAATGCATCAGTTCAACTTTTGAACTGATGTTTTTCCAGAGAGCAGCTTCCCAGGCTGAGTTCAGACTTGGGGTTACAGAAATCGTTAATGATAAGGACACGCAGAAATAGTTTAATCTGCAATTACTTATTACTCTTTGATTAACCAATTACAACAGGCACTTCCTCAGCTCTGCTGATGGCAGTGCTTCGTGGCCGGGCTGCACCCCGCTCTGGCTGCTCCCACCATTTCTCCACCGCCAGCTGCCTGTGCAACACTCCCGTTAATCACAGCTTTTTGTTATTATTTTTTAAAAAGAGGACTGATATCTTCAGAGGCTGCTTTCTGCCCTCTGAAATCCCTGAGGATTTTCCTCTTGCCAGAATAACTGGGGCACTTAATATGCCGCTGACTGATGCACAGGCTCCGGGACCAGAATCCCTCCATTGTCCCCCAGGATCAGATGCTCGTAGCAAGCCGGGCTCTGAAGTCGGCATTGACCATTTTCCCGTGGCTGGGGGTGTGGAACAGAAGGCTGATTGCTGCCGACACGCTCGCTGCTGGGTGCTCTCAGAGCTCCTGGGGATGTGGGAGCCACTGGACATTAGTCCCTACCCCGGATCACATCCCTGCACCTGATGCTCTCGCTTTGAAGTTGGGGGGGGGGGAGGAGGATGTAAATGATAATTATTTCTTTTAAAAGAGATGCAAATCAGATGCTCTCTGGTTTAGCCGACCGGCTTAAAATACTGAATACAAAAGATGAGATTTATAGGGTGAAAAAAGGACTCCTCGCAGGCTTAATCTGTTGGACAAAAAGCCTCTGATCTCACTGTTTTCTTAGCCAGAAAGAGATGCCTGTGTAATCTATGGAAGGAGGCAGTAAATACCTCCTCACATAAATAAACCACTTTTAAAAAGAACAAATAGAAACCCCACATTGTTGAGGTTATTTGTTGTTTTTTCCCCCAGCCGGTCTTCCTTTTTTCTTTAGAGATATCTTGTCAATAAGCTTAGAATCAAAAGGAGGGGGAGAAAGGAGCTTGCTTCCCTTCCCAAGTCAAGGCAATGCAAATATATTAGCACATCATATCTTTGCTGGATGGACTGAAAAGCTTTTCAGCCTCAAAAATAAAAACCACACAAAAAAACCCCCTGAATTCCAGATCATTATAAAATGTGTGCTTCCCGCTGAGTTTTCTGCTTTCTCTGGGAGACTTAGAGAGGTGATAATCCCTTTCTGTATTGCTCCAGCTATAAGATCACTTGGCATCTTGCATATAATACTGGGTACCTCAATATGGAAAGACACATTAGGAATTTGGAAGGAGTTCAGTGGCAACCCGGAGGGAAGGGGTCATGTGTGCTGAATCATGTGGAAAGACTGTGATAATTAAGTATGCAGCAGAAATCCCAGCTGACCAGAAACAAAGAATGGATGAGACTGTACTGCGAAAGGGCTGGAAATAAGATTTTTAGAGAGAATTTTTAAGCAGGTACAAAGATGTGTAGCAAGGGCGGCATTTGCTAAGGGAGAACTTGAGTCAAAAATGAGGAAAAGTGCCTGGAAATTGAAAATCCAAGTTGTCTTTCCTGGAGGGTGAATGTGAAAAGGGGCTTGTGGTTACTAGAGGCTCTCTTTAGCTCTGGCTGAGCTTTTGGGACTCTTTACTGGGAAAAACAACCTTTCTGGGATTTGCTCTCTAAATGGCAGGTTTAAAGGCTTGAGGCAGTTTGGAAAGGGCAGCTCTTGAACTGGAGAGGAGAAGGCTGAAGTGGCACTGCAGGGACATGGCAGAGAGCAGAGCGAAGGGAGAGCACGATGTGAGAGCTGGAGGCGCAGGAGGAAGGGTGGAAGGCAGAGTCCATCCCTTCCACCTTGAGATGAATTGGTCAGAGTCCAGTTCCCATTCCAGCAGGTGCCGGGTTGTGAATCTTTAGCAGCCCTGTATATATGGTGTCCATAATAATGAATTAGCCACCTTCTGCCAAAAAATCAAGTTGTGGCGGTGTCATTGGGGAAAGTGCTCATTTTCTCTCGCTGGGCATATCCTGCCTCTGCCTCCTCCACTGGCAGGAGATCCAATCCATCCTTTGGACCTCGTTACCAGAGGTGCAGCCACAGCTCATTAGTGATGGTGGGGTGGGGAGGAGGCACTGGGGGGGAGCTCACCACTGCTCTCTGGCAGGGAGCTGGGGATACAGGTGTCCCTGTTTGCAAGGCAGAAGATGGAAGGAAAAGTGATACAGGTATGAAATCCAAGAGTTTCCCAAATAGGTGCATTCTCTCTGCTCTGATCCTTCAGGAGACTCAACCAACCATGTGGGCTGAGCAGGGCTTGGGAACTGGGTAAATATCAGTGTCTGTTTCTCCTTCCACTGACAAAATGATGCTTTTAGGCTTCCATTTAATGAGCAGTCCGTGATACATGAGCCTCCTGAGGTATCTCAGCACACTTCATGCATCAATTCCAGCTAGCCTGCTTTCTGTGGAGCTGTATCAAATCCCTGGGTATGTGTCACCCAGCACGTAAGCAGGGAGCCAGCAGCCAGGTTTTCTGCTTCTCCCAGCCATGAATCCAGGGAGCAGTTCATCCAGGAACTGGGGGTTTGTTCATTAGGGCACAGGGCTCATTAAAATGCCCCCGCCAGGGGACCTTCATGTCATCAGCGTGTCCCTGGGCACCAAAAACGCCTTGAAAGTTTTGAAATAAATCTTGGCATAAACAGTGGGCTTGGGAGCCCCTTCTAAAGCTCCAGCACATGGCAGGAGGATGAGGCAATGAGAGATGTGAGTCTGGGGGCTTGCAGAGGACCTGGCTCTCGGGGCTGGGAGTAGCCCTGCTTCCCTCGTCACCTGGTGCCTGATGCTGTGACAGTGCTTCCTTATGTCACAAATGTCCCTCTGCTTTCTTTTACAGAGCGACTTGTGGTCTCTGGGTATAACAGCCATCGAGATGGCCGAAGGTGCTCCCCGTAAGTAGAGTCATTCCCTCTGTGTTCACTGACCCTGGAGTGTGGCGTGCTGGGGTTTGCTGAGCACCAGCCAGAGCTCAGTCCTGTGCAGGAAACACCATGCCAAGGCTTTCCCAAGCAACCTGGGCTCGCTGAGATGGAGCTTGCAGCATCCATGGGGACAAAGCTGCCAGGGCAGCATGGCCTAGGGGACAGGATAGGCAGTGAGCACACGGCCTTGTGTGACTTACTTGAGCACTCTGGGACTCAGTTTCCTCAAATAGAGCACAGCTGAAGAAGGGGTGGAGCACTGGAAGCAGGTAAAACACTGCTCCCCAGGGCTGCTGTTTCACCGACCTCCGCGGTGACACCGGCAGTGACCTGCTGGGTTCCCCTGGGGCACCTGCTCAGGTCATACTGCCATGGCTCTCAGCATGACCCTGGCGCCGTCCTTGCACGCTGGTGAGTGCAGGTAAACAGGGCAGAGCATCGTGGCACAGGGTGCAGCTGCACCATGCTCCCAGCCCCCTTGCTGCTGGCACCTGGGAGGGCGCTGAGGACCCAGAGCTGCAGGAGTGCAGGCGTCCCCAGCCCTTCCCTGCCACTGAACCTGGCGCTGCTGGGGACACACACACACACCCCTTGGATGGGGATGTCAGCTCTCACCTGCCGTGCAGGTCTCGTAGCCTCAGGGGAAACTCGGGTCTCCCCGGCTGGGTGTCCGTGTTTAATGCCTCTTCTTGCCGATTGCAGCTCTGTGTGACATGCACCCCATGAGAGCCCTCTTCCTCATCCCCCGCAACCCAGCCCCGAGGTTGAAATCGAAGAAGTGGTGAGTCTCTTTTCTCCATCTTCAGCAACTGTGAAAGGTTTCTGGAGCAGCTTGTTTCTGCAGCCCGGGCTGGGTGTTTGTGTTTACATTTGTGCAGCTTCGGGGGCTGGTGATGGTCTCCAGCATCACTCCTGTGAGTGCAGGCTTGGGTCTTGGTCTCCTGTGGAGAGGAATTTTGGGGCTGAAGAATCCTGATGGAATGGAGGGTGTCCTTGGAAGGCAGAGAGAGCCAAACTCTCACACTGCCATTTCACAGGGCGGTGTCGGCTTTTCCAGGGCAGTTTGTGCAGCCTGAAGTCTGATGACACTTTGCTTGGCTCCTGTTTCTTTCCAGTCAGGTTCCGTTTTTCAAGTGGAAACACGTATCCAGGCCAAAAAAAAAAGGATAGTTTATCTTGAAAGCCCAGGAATGCGGAGATTTGTACTTAGTTCGGGCTTTATTTTAAAATTTTGCAGGAAAAGATACGTCACTGTTT